>NC_090922.1:84117839-84420869 GCF_040938575.1 Ambystoma mexicanum
GAGCAGGCATCTAGACATTTAGTAAAACCTCAGCAGCCCCTGAAGCCTGAAAGGGACTATTTTTCTACAGGGACTATTTTTTAATTGGGTGTGGTTCTAGGGACTTCTTACCTGGGACTACTTTTGAGGCTATTTAAACCACGTCCGACCAGCAACACACGCTTCGCGTTATTCTGCATCCAGCAGCGTAAACCGTGCCTGCAGTCTGCATCCAGTCTTCTGCCAAGCCCGCCTCGAATCCGGAGCTCATAAAACAAAGAGGAAAGAAAGGGACAAGGTTAGAAAACAAACTTATTTCTATTCCACACCTGATTCTGGATCCATCTTGTCCCCGGACCTGTAAAGAACATCATGTATGCACGCGCCGCACCTCCAGCTGCAGCGCCATACTCACCAGTCTTCACAGCATCCTTCGGGTCGGCGCTGCCTCCATCATTTCTTCGCCGAACTTCAGCACCTAGGAGACAAAAGAAAACCACAAGGTGAGCCGAGGGAACCAACAAATATAATTCTTACCACCATAGACTTACCTGATTTACCACCGGAGGCATCCTTTTGTGACTCTCCATATTTTCACGTGCCGCATCTGTAAAGAGAGACAAAACAACACGTTTTCCTCGTGCAACATTTACCGGACAGCGCCGGGTAATACAGACTCTTACCTGAGTGCCACCAGCTGCCACAAGAGCATCTTTTCACAAGCCAGCTGCAAGACAAGAAAGGAAGGGGGAACAAGAGTGAACATCGGACATATAGAACTCTATGAACGTAATACTTACTGGTCCTCACCAGGAACCTCAGAGTAAATACTCTCCGGAACTCTCCCGAGCCTTCAAACCAGTGAAGTAACTGGAATCGACGCGCCCCTGCAAATCCACGCAGGATGGAGAGCTCATCTTTCAAGAATATAAGGTGAGATTGCTGTGAGGGCATTTCAGAGGTGATTAGTTGGGGAGGACTGTGGGGGTGCCATCACTTGAATCCGCAAATGGCTAAATCCATCTCTCCACTTGCAGAAGAATATTTCTACGGGTTAAGCAGACAAGATTAGGAGGGCAGATCCAGTCAGTCATCGCTGCACTACGCATCACGTGGGTGGAGACCGCAGCTGTCTGGGTCCGACCGACGCCCCTGTGGGAGCCAGGTGAGCGTAACAGAACGCGAAGACTATCTACAAATCCCCACCCGGGCGTTATGGAAACCTCAGAAACCGACCGACTAGCCCTATTGTTAGGGGAACTTAGGGCAGAAGTGCACTCCGCGCACCAAGAGACTAATGCCCTCAGGAGAGAACTGATTGTGTGTAAGGAGCGCACTGATGATCTTGCTAGACAATTACTGTAAAAACAAGTTGGGCAAACACCATTACCTGGACTCGGGGGGAATCCAACTCCTGTTTCATCGAGCAATCCTGTGCAAGTGGTTCTACCAGGGAGCATTCCTTTAGCTCCGCCCAAACGTTTCGCTGGGGACCCAAAAAAGTTTGCAGTGTTTATGAACCAATGCCACTTGCACTTCTTATGCAGACCTGGAGCTTTTCCGAACGACCAAACCAAAGTAGCCTTTGTACTATCATATCTTAGTGGCAGCGCAGCGGATTGGTCAATTCCATTAGTTAACCAGGGTGACCCTCTTCTTCGGGATTTTCAAGGTTTTCAATTGAGCATGGAAAGACTATTTGCCAGACATTCACAGGGACAGGCCCTGGATAACAAACTTTAATCATTATGACAAGGTAACCAGGATCTACTAACCTATATCGCCACTTTCAATAGGTTAGTGGTAGAAACCGGATGGCCAGAGGTAAAACGAATTACATTATTTCATCGTGGACTTCGGGGTGAACTCAAAAACGTTTTGGCCCAAGTTGTGAACCCACCTCAGGATTGTGCAGAATATATAGACTTAGTGGTCCAGTTAGACCACCGACTTCAGAATAGAAAGGCTGATCGAGCTAAGTTCGAGAATCGGGTATTGGTTAAACCCAATGTTACCCTCAAAGGAACAGATGTATCAGAACCGATGCAGATCGGGGGGGTCAAGGGACCCTTAACTCAAAAGGAAAGAGAAAGAAGACGGCAGATGCAATTGTGTCTGTACTGTGGGGCCTCAGGACATTTTCTACGGGATTGCCCTATAAAAACATCTAAAAAAATTAGTCGGAGTTGCTGATAAAAATCAAACAGACCCTGATTCGGGAAACGACCACGCCCGACAAGTGTAGAGGTCCGCTTGCCGAGCTTGAAGAAGGATACTCAGACCTCGCATTCATCATACCAATGGTCCTTATAGATCCAAGGCAGCCATCACGTATGCACCCAGTGACGGCATACATTGATAGTGGGGCCATAGGAAACTATGTGGACCACGAGTTGGCTTCTAGGATAAATCTATCTCTCTGCATAAAGACCACTTCGGATGTCATCACCACAGTCGATGGAACTGAAATTGCCTCTGGGCCTGTAACTCATTCCACCGCAGAGATGACACTATTGGGTCAGGATGGGCATCGAGAGACTATTGTGTTTGATTTAATCAAAGCCCCGCAGTTCCAAATAATACTGGGGATACCTTGGTTGGAAACACATAATCCTTGTATCGATTGGCGAGAGAAGAGAATAACCTTCCCGGATTGTGCACATACTGGTTACCCAAAAAACCCTTGAACCAAGGCCTGGCCACAGTCGCTACTCCAGTCGTGCAGTTACCTCAGGAATATCAACAATTCCTGGATGTTTTCCAAAAGGAACAGACAAACACCCTACCACCTTACAGATCATATGATTGTCAAATCGATCTCATACCCGGTGCACAACCTCCATGTAGTAGAGTAGGATCTACGCCCTTACGGAACCTGAAAACCTTCACCTACGGCAATACTTGGACCAATACCTTGCTAATGGCTTCATTCGTCCATCCAAGTCCCCTGCATCTTCAGCTTTGTTCTTCATGCCTAAAAAGGAAGGTGACCTCAGAACGTGCTTAGACTACCGCCCATTAAATCAGATCACGGTTAAGAACCGATACCCATTGCCTCTGATCCCCGAATTACTAGACCAAGTAAATGACGCTTGCATCTACACTAAATTAGATCTCCGAGGGGCATATCATCTGGTACGTGTAAAGAAAGGTGACAAATGGAAGACTTTTTTTCGCACTAAGTACGGGTTATTCGAATACCAGGTGATGCTCTTCGGGTTGTGCAATGCACCAGCAGGCTTCCAGTATTTTATGAACCATTGCCTTCGTGAACTCATTGATGTCTGTGTTGTTGTATACATAGACGATATTCTAGTGTACTCCTCTTGAGAATCAGACCATGTGAAGCACGTTTGTGCAGTCCTTGACAAACTACGCCAGCACAAGTTATATGCAAAATTGGAAAAAGGCGTTTTTCATGCTACGGAAGTTGAATTCCTTGGATTTATCCTGACTCCAAAAGGAGTCCAAATGGACTCTCGAAAGGTGGACGCAATCCTCAAGTGGCCATCACCCAGTTCAGTTAAAGGGGTACAAAGCATGCTCGGATTTGCTAATTTCTACCGCAGATTCATTCTGTATTTCTCACATGTTGTACACCCTATCACAGCACTTTTGCGAAAAAACAAACGCTTCTTGTGGACCGAAGAAGCTGAAAAGGCCTTCCAAGAGCTGAAAGCGAAATTCACGTCTGCACCTGTCTTAAAGCATCCACGCCCCGAACTTCCATACATAGTTGAAACTGATGCATCCAGTTTAGCCATGGGAGCTGTCCTGTCCCAGAAGGATCCTGAAACCGGTCAACTTCACCCAGTAGCATTTTGGTCCAGAAAGTTCTCGGCACCTGAGTTAAACTATGCGGTTACTGATAAAGAATTATTAGCCATCAAATCCGCCTTCAAGGCTTGGCGGCATTATCTTCTCGGTGCCAGGCATACCATTACGCTAATCACCGATGACCGGAACTTGCAGTATTTAAAAACAGCCAAGGCCCAATCGTTGCGTCAACTTCGATGGGCATTGTTCTTTGCCGAGTTTGGTTTCGTGATCACTTATCGACCAGGTTGTAAAAATGGCAAGGCAGATGCCTTATCCCGAATAGGAATGGGAGAAGCATATGCGAACCCGGAACCGGTGCCTATAATTTCAGAACAAAGAATTCTTGGCATAACCACTCTACAGACACTAGTGGATATTCAAGTAAAGATCCAACAACTCTTCGATCCAACAGCCCTGCAGGACTTGGTGAGGAAAGGCCCGGACTACTCAGTCATCAATGACCGACCTTATTATCAAGGGCGACTATTTCTACCACACAAGGAACTACAAGAACTACTCATCTCCAATGATCATGACACCCTGATGAAAGGACACCCAGGTATTGCAAAAACTGAAGCTAAAATTAAGAGACAATTCTGGTGGCCCACCTGGCGAAAAGACATAAAGTCATTTGTAATGTCTTGTGGCATTTGTGCCCAAAACAAAAGTCAGAAGAAAAAACCAGCTGGCCTCTTACAACCTTTCGATATTCCACCTACACCATGGCACACCTTATTGTTAGACTTTATTACAGATCTACCTCCATGTAATGGATTTAACACCATTCTAGTTATTGTGGATCTTTTTTCCAAGATGGCCCACTTTATTCCTCTAAAGGGATTACCTTCTGCTTCAATTCTGGGCAAGGAGTTCCTCGAAAACATTGTTCTAATAGACGGATTTCCTTCCGTATTGGTCTCTGGCCGAGGTAGCCAATTCATTTCACATTTTTGGGAGAAATGTTGTCAACTGGCGCAAATTGACGTGAGGTTATCAACCAGTCACCATCCACAGACCGATGGTCAGACGGAGAGGACCAACCAGACCCTTGAACAGTACCTACGTTGCATGCTACACCAAACCGAAAGTAATTGGAAAGATATTTTATGGATTTCCGAGTATGCATACAATAACTCTGTACATTCAGGAACCGGACAAAGCCCCTTTTATACCATATATGGACATCACCCTCGAACCTCAGAACTAGATTCGCCTCAGCATTTAGAAATGCCTGCAGTTAGTCATTTGCATTCTACTATTACACAAGCCTTTAAAGAGGCAACAGAACATTTGAAACAAGCAAAGGAGAAATATAAGAAAAATGCTGATCAACACAGAAGTGAAACTCCACAATACCAGATTCGGGATCAAGTTTGGCTGGCTACAAAACACATACCTCTGAAGGGAATTCAGACTTTTAACCCTAGATATTTGGGACCTTACACTATTAAGGCCATTATCAACCTGGTAGCTGTCAAATTGGAATTACCCTCCAATATGCGCATTCATCCTGTCTTTCATGTTTCACTTTTAAAACCAGTTCAACCAGGAATAAGATTAACCAAACCACCCAACCCCATCTTGATAGATGGATAACCTGAATTTGAGGTAAAAAATATCCTGGACTCCAAGATGGTTAAATGAAAACTTTTTTATTTAATCGATTGGAAGGGCTACGGACCACAAGAAAGGTCATGGGAACCTAGTGACCACGTCCATGCACCTCGGTTGGTGAAAAGATTCCATCGGAACTTCCCAGACAAACCAGGGCCCAGGGGAAGAACAACTTTAGGAGGGTCATTGGGGGGGGAGTGCTGTCATGATGCCTACCCCCAGGCATCCGGACCAAGCCCATCAGCCCCGGGAGCAGGCACCTAGACATTTAGTAAAACCTCAGCAGCCCCGGCTAGGGGCTATCTGGGTTCAGTCCTGGTGCCTTAGTTGCCAGGCTCATAGTTATGTAATGTTACCTGGACTTGTAAAGCGCACGGTCGCCCAAGGGCATCATGGCGCTGGTGAGGAAGCTACCGAGCAGGAAGAATAGTCGTAGCCAGAGAGCTAAAATAGAGTTGTTTTCAGGGGTTTCCTGAAAGCCAAATGGTTAGAGGTAGACTTGAGTAGCAGTTGGAGTGTGTTCCACAGCCTGGCCGCAGCAATGGAAAAAGCTCTGCCACCGAGTCTTTCCTGGTTGTACCTAGGGACCACCAAGAGGTTGGTGGTCGAGGAGCGAAGATTGCGTTCCGGGATATATTGGACAAATTTGGTTTGAAGAAACTCAGCTCCTAGGCCCTGGATTGCCCGGTGGACAATACACAGTGACTTGAACTTAACTCGCTGAGCCACTGGAAGCCAGTGAAGTTGGCAAAGCACTGGCGAGATATGTGCTCCATAGGGAGAGCCTGTGGCCAGTCTAGCTGCCAGGTTCTGCATGTGTTGTAGGAATCAGTCCTGGCGCCTAAGGCGCCAGGCTCCTAATCATTACTTACCTCAGGCAGACCATGCTGCAAATGACTCCAATCCAACATGAAGCCTGAAAGGGACTATTTTTCTACAGGGACTATTTTTTACTCGGGTGTGGTTCTAGGGACTTCTTACCTGGGACTACTTTTGAGGCTATTTAAACCACGTCCGACCAGCAACACACGCTTCGTGTTATTCTGCATTCAGCAGCGTAACACTCATTGTGCCTGCAGCCTGTATCCAGACTTCTGCCATGCCCGCCTCGAATCCAGAGCTCCTAAAACAAAGAGGAAAGAAAGGAACAAGGTTAGAAAACAAACTTATTTCTATTCCACACCTGATTCTGGATCCATCTTGTCTCCGGACCTGTAAAGAACATCATTTCTGCACGCGCCGCACCTCCAGCTGCAGCGCAGCGCCATACTCACCAGTCTTCACAGCATCCTTCGGGTCGGCGCTGCCTCCATCATTGCTTCGCCGAACTTCGGCACCTAGGAGACAAAAGAAAACCAGAAGGTGAGCCAAGGGAACCAACAAATATAATTCTTACCACCATAGACTTACCTGATTTACCACCGGAGGCATCCTTTTGTGACTCTCCATATTTTCACGTGCCGCATCTGTAAAGAGAGACAAAACAACACGTTTTCCTCGTGCAACATTTACCGGACAGCGCCGGGTAATACAGACTCTTACCTGAGCGCCACCATATGCTACAAGAGCATCTTTTCACGAGCCAGCTGCAAGACAAGAAAGGAAGGGGGGAACAAGAGTGAACATCGGACATATTGAACTCTATGAACTTAATACTTACTGGTCCTCACCAGGAACCTCAGAGTCAATACTCTCCGGAACTCTCCCGAGCCTTCAAACCAGTGAAGTAACTGGAATCGACGCGCCCCTGCAAATCCACGCAGGATGGAGAGCTCATCTTTCAAGAATATAAGGTGAGATTGCTGTGAGGGCATTTCGGAGGTGATTAGTTGGGGAGGACTGTGGGGGAGCCATCACTTGAATCCACAAGTGGCTAAATCCATCTCTCCACTTGCAGGAGAATATTTCTACGGGTTAAGCAGACAAGATTAGGAGGGCAGATCCAGTCAGTCATCGCTGCACTACGCATCACGTGGGTTGAGACCTCAGCTGTCCGGGTCTGACCGACGCCCCTGTGGGAGCCAGGTGAGTGTAACAACGCCTTCCCCTTTACCCCTCCAAAAACAACAACGTGTCTCCCCCCTAGAACATGAGGTGAAAAACAGAGGTTCCTCTCAATCCTCTCCACTGAAATAACGAACATAATCAGAGAGAATCTACACCCTTCATCGATCTACCCTGAGGAGCCATCTTGCTCTCCACATCAGCCTCTGCAATGAGAAAGTTTGCATATCAGTACTCCTGTTGCTGCTTATCCAGCGGGCCATGAGGCTGGCCGGTCCTCACAGTCTCCTGCACACCCAGACTGTTGACCACCTCCAGCTATTCTGCCCCCCTTGTTCTCCTTGTATTTGAATGCCCAAAATCTGCGCTGGTTCCTCTGGGGTTGTGCATCTGGTCTCACAACTGTTCCATGTAAAGACTATTCTGAAGGCAAATGCCTATCTACAGCGCACTCCTTCTTTCTGCAGTTTCTCCATAATTTGTTAGAACGCCTGTCGCTTCTGCAATGTTAGGGCCACGATATCCTGGAATATTGCAAGAGACTGCCCCTGAAAGGCGATGGTGCCCATCTTCCTGGAAGCCCAAAGGATCTCTTCCATGGTTCTGTAGGAGTGAAACTTCATGATGATGTCTCTTGGTTGGGATCTCAGGGTCCTTCTGAGTGGGCCCTTCCCATGAACCCGATCCAGGACTATGGCATCTTTAGACACCTCCAAAGGAATCACCGGAAGACCTGTTGGATCCATTTACGCAAGTCCGTACCCTCCATTCCTTCCGCAGCTTCCAGTATCCAGAGATTCTGTCAGCCAGGGCTGTTTTCAGGTCCTTGATAGTGGTGACCAGGAGGGCCACGTCCTGCTTGGTGCTGGCCAGCTCTGCTTGTAGATTAAGCACATCTTCATGGAGAGTCTGTGCGGCCGTTTTAGTGCCCCCATCCTCGAGTTAAGCTTCTTTGTGTCTTGACCAGGTCTGCCATCGATCACTTTATCTCTTCTGCTCTGCTTTTCATCTCTGCTCGTACCGACTGCATTAGTTCTTCCTTTAATTTGTCCTCCATAGTCTTTAGGCAGTCCAACAGATCAGCTTTCGAGAACCCCTGCACCTTCTCCCCAGCCGTCAACTCCACCTTTCTCTCCTGCCGTGAGAGCTCCCGGTCTGCTGGTGTCTACTTCTTTGCTCCGGTTTGTTGCTGGGAGGACGGTCAATAGGTGTTTAGAGTCCAGCCCTGTCATGCGGACTTGTGCAGTGGAATCCACCTCCCCAACTCTGTTGAGGTTCTCCCCTAATGTGTGCGTCCTCCACCGCCACCAAGATCTGCTGCTTACTCCTCCTGCCAGTCACATAGCTATGTAACGCACTGTGGTTCTGTCTGTTAACCTTGCTGCCTGAGCTTCTCTTGTCACACTGTGCTGTGCGCCACAGCTGCACATCTCCAGGGACCCAACATCACCTTTCATCAAAGCCACCTCCTCCCAGGCCAACACACTGTAGAGGAGGAGCCAAATAACCCTACCAGAAGCTCAGCCCCCATGTTTCCTATATGTTGGGAACCAGAAATTGCAACATGTGCAGTACCAGTGAGGATGCCTATACCACAAAAATTCCTTGAGACAAGGTATCATTGAGAAAACCCTACATGCATTTACAAAGAAATACGCGGCTGCTGCCAGCGATTGTTCACAAGGGAAGTGTTCCCTCATAACTAATTCTAGAATCCCACTATAATATGGTAAGGGTTTGTATGATATGATATGATATGAAATGGCATTTATAACGCGCCTATACACAGGTGTTTCTAGGCGCGATGAGGCAAGGGGGGGCAATGGGAGGACAAACAACGATCCTACTAGGCCAGGTATCATTCAGATCGTGCAAGTGCATGGGAAGGGGGGAAAGGAAAAGTGCGCAGGGGGAAGGGAGAGGGGAAGTGCAGTACATGGGAAGTGGAATACATATGACACATAAACAGCCAGCTAGTGTCAAGTGCAAGGAAGTGCAAACATAAGTGCTAGTAAGGGGACTGAAAGGATACAGAAAAATGGTCCCCAAGTGCAGGGGTTGCCAGGGAGGCAGTGCAGGTGGGTAATTGATGGGGCCTGGGCCAGAGATCAAAAAGGTGGGCAGGTAACCAGGGCAATTACGGTCAGGAATTCAGCAAGGGAGGGGAGGAGAGAAAGTAGAAGCAAAGAGGAGGGTTTTGAGGTGTTTCCGGAACCGGAGATGGTTCTCCTCAAGTTTCAGGGGGGCAGGAAGGCTGTTCCAGAGAGAGGCCCCTGCTGAAGAGAGTGATCTGCCACCAACTCGTTGCTTGGAGAAGCGACTGACCCTAAGGGAATTGGAGGCAGATGAGCGAAGAGCTCGAGAAGGGAGCTATTTAGGTAGAGAGAGTTGAAGGTATTTCGGTCCCTGACCCCAGAAGGCCTTGTGTACAATGCAGAGGGTTTTAAACTTAATCCTTGCAGCCACTGGGAGCCAGTGCAGAGATTTCAGTCCTGGAGAGATACAATCCCTGGGCTTGAGGCCAAGGACAAGTATCGCAGTCCTGTTCTGGATAAGTTGCAGAGGGTGGAGAGTAGAGGCAGGCAGATTTAGATAGAGGCTGTTACAGTAGTCCAGCTTGGAGAGGACCAGGGCTCTGGAGATAGTGAGCCTCTGGGGGAAGGAGAGGAAAGGAAGAATACCTCTAAGGAGGTGCAGCTGGTAGTGTGACTTCTTGGAGACGTCAGAGATGTGAGGGGAGAAGGAGAGTGCAGAGTCGAAGATGACCCTGAGGTTTTTAGCCTTGCAGGTGGGAGTGGGAGGAGGGCCAAGAGAGGACAGCCAGAGAGCTGCAGGGAAGGAGGGAGTGGGTGTGCCGATGAGTAGAATCTCAGTCTTACTGGTACCCTAATGGGGTTCTCTGGGCGAGAACTGCTGTTATGACTGTTCCATTCGTGTGTCAAAACAGGAAGAACTTCTCCGAATAATTGGGAATTCCTAAAACTGGAGCTGTGCAAATTGCTTTTTTCAATTCATCATACCCTTCCTTCATTTCAGCAGTCCATTCAACTTTTCCTTATTCACTTGTACTTTCTTCAGAGCCTGCAAAGGGGTCTTGTATATGAACTATAATACCCATGCTCTGACATAATTACACAGTCCCAGAAACTGTTGCATTTGCTTTATCGTGTGCCGGTTTGTTGTTTTCATAATTGCCTCAGCTCTTTCTTCTTTCCTTCATGCGAAATTAACTGACCTATGTATGACACCTCTTCCTGACAATATTGCCATTTCTCCTTATCCACTTTGTATCCTTTGTCTGCTAGAATAATCATCAATTGAATCGAGTCTCATCTGCAGTCTTCTTATGTTGTGCTATAGACTAAAATAGCATCTACGTTCTGCAGCATAATGCTTGGCAAATCAATATTGCTTAAGTCCATCTGCAGGACTCTATTAAAGATTGATGGAGACATCCAGTACCCTTGGGGCAAACATGGGCTTTTTAGTTGAGTCTGACGGAATAGAAATGATGTAAGATCTTGGGAATCCCTGTGCAAAGGGATTGAGAAAAACACATTTTTCAAGTCAATCACAGTGAAATATCGTGCCTCTGGGGAAATACTGCATAAAATCATCACAGGATTCGGAACTAAAGGAAACTCTACCTCTACAATCTGGTTAATCGGCCTCATGTCCTGAATTAAACGCCACAACCCCCCTTTTGATTTATTCACAGGATACACTGTGGTGTTACACGGTGACTCTGATGTCACCAAAATACCTTGTTACACCATAACTGATATAGTTTTGAAAATGCCCTCATCTGCTTCTCGAGACATAGGATACCGCCTTGCTCGAGATAAAATTGCTCCTGGTTTCAGCTTAATCTTAACTTCTCCCACCGTCTTCAACAGGCCTTTGTCATAGGGGCCCACAGGCCATAAAGAGGTTGGTACCTTTTCCATGTCCTCATCAAAAAATGTGGGACGCTGCTGCATTATCACCATTCACTGTGGGATTTCTCTTCTTTCTATCCTAATCCAATAACTAATGCTCATCTCGAACAATACTTCATCGTCTGACGGATCGTCTTTAAACATATCCTCGTCAGTGACATCAGTCAATCTATACCCTTCCCCAATGGCAATTACCGTTCTCCATGGCCTGCCTCATCATTGGTTCCTTCAAGCATAGCCAATTCCCTTTGTAGTATGGCTGCCTCCAATTCTAAGGGAATAATCTGTCCCCCTCTTCATCTATAGGCACATGTGGCATGAACAAGAGTTCATCAGGTACCCTCATAATCTTACCCACTAAACGGGTAGCCATGTTAACAAAATGCGTACCCCATAGTGAAAAACTTCCAGCTCTGACAGTGTTCTTCGCAGAGCTATTTGTCATGTAAATGCCATGATAAATTTGCCCATGTTTAAATAATGTATTCCTGGCATGGAACACACTATACCTTAGTCAGTGAAGGAAATTTTCATATTTAGCTTCGTCATTAAATCTCGGCCCAAATTATTAACTGGTGTCTGCATTGAATACAACAATGGGACAGACATATCATATTGTCGTATAGAGACTGGTAATTTCTCAGTGAAAGGAACTCTACTTGTAGCTCCAGAGAAGCCTTGAGCATTCATGGTATTTCCTGATAATGAACATTTTCCCTCTTGTATGAGCAAGTTGCCCCAGTGTCTACTAAAAAAAGAAAATGATTTGCCTCATGTGGTAACATCAACCCTTGGTTCCACTTGAGGATTTGGGGTCACCGATAGTACTGAACATATCAAGGCGCCCTGTGAGCTGTCCTATTGTGGGTACATGCTTATTCCCGTGCTGTGACTGCCCTTGCTCTGGATTCAATGGTGCTTGCTGTGGTTGTAAACCCTGTTGCAATGGTGGTGCTTGGGTACATTGACGTCTCAAAGAGCCTCTGCTTATGAGGTGGTTATATCGAATCCAGCGATCAAAATAGTCAGGTGTAAAATAGAGAATCTTGCCACGTTTGTAGCCAAACCATTGGCAGCAGGCGAGCAAGTACATAATTTCTCCAATTATGAGAAATTCTATGATGAGATCCCAAGGTTAAAGGAGAATTCTCTAGCAGGTCCCTTTATTGAGGGGTCTTTGAAAATCGATAAAACTGATGGAGAAAAACATTCAGGATCAGCTGTGGTAAGGCACAGAGCTAACAGGAAATTTGAAGTTGCAGCAGGTGCTAGACTACCATCTCATTTTTCAACACAGGCTGCAGAGCAGGTGGCGCTTATTGTCATGCTTGAGAATCACACAGGGCAGGAAGAGACGTGTACAGTGACTCTGCCTATATGATGTCATCAGTGCACGCAGTGTTAGCATGTTGGAAAAGGAGGGGCTACCTCCAAGCGGATGGCACTCCAGTGCAACATACAGCTTATTGGACAGGCTTATCAAGGCACTACAACTTCCAGTAGCCATCGCAATAATTAAGTGTGCAGCACATACTAACTTTATTTCATGCAGAAACCAAGCCGCAGATGAAGAGGCCAAAAGGGTTGCATATTCAACTGACATTTCCATTTTTGATACTCCTGATGTGAAAGAAAAAATGGTTATGGTTATGGTTATGAATGAAGGGTTTAATCATTTTTCAAGAACGCAATTGATGGAAGTTCAAGGTGGGGCTCCACAGGAAGAAAAAGAGCTGTGGACATGGAGGGGGTGTTCTCTATCCACTTCCGAAGCATTGTGGTGAAAAGCAGCACTGGTAAACTGGTAATGCCTGTAGCCTTATTAAGGGTGGCGTTAGAATAGCTACGCTACTCTGCGCATGTAACCTGGGAGAGCCTTGCAGTGTCTATCATGGAGGACTGGTTCATACCAAACCTCTTAGAGCACATTGCTTTTTATGTAGTAAACGGCATTGTATGTCAAACGTTTACTGCTGAGCATACACTGCAAACAGTCAGAGGAGTGATACCTCAACCAAATGGTCCATTTCAGCATTTACATATTGACTATGTTGACATGCTGCAAATATGTAATGGCTACAGGTATATGATAGTGGTAGTGTGCCCCTTTTGCACTGCAAAGTTTTTAGTTCAAGAAGTATTTCCTAGATGGGGAGTATGTGAGGTGCTGAGATCTGACGATGAACCCCATTTTGTGAATGTGGTATTTGAACAGATTAGCATATGTTTTCTTCTGCTTATCACCCATAAGCGAACAGGATATGTGAGAGGCTCAACGGTCTTCTCAAGGAAAGGATAGCAAAACTGAAATTGACACTGAAGAGGGGGTTAGCTGCATTGCCTGCCCCTTTCATTTTATGCATTAAGAAATCAGCCTGCGTCAGACCAGCACCTCACGCCCCATTAGCTAGATACAGGCGGATGAGAAAGCCTCTGACTCCTTCATCAAGGAATAGAAGTGATGCCCAGACAACTGCAGAATTGTTAGGAAATGAGTTACATGCGTACCTAACATGTATGATCGCTAGTATCTCTGTCATTTCAGATCAACTCAACCGGAAGGGGTGTCGGTCTCAGGACACAGATGAAGACAATACAGAAATCGGACTTGAAACATTATGTATTCCTAAACTTATTGCTGGAGACTCTGTTTTAATTAGGAATGTCACTAGAAAGTGGCACAAGCCCAGGTTCAGTGGTCCTTACATAGTGGAAGACATTACTCCTTCAAGAGTTAAAGTCCAAGGGAGGCGAGCTTGGCTCCACCTGGGAGATGTAAAAGTCTACGCTGGTGAGGCCGTCACACCCCCACCTCATTCGGAAGCAGGTCAAGAAGAAGTTCAGCATGTGCAGACTCGATCGATGACTAGGAAGAAGGACGCAAAGACTATCCAGTAGATAGATACAACTGTACCTTTGGACTGTGGCTCCCCTAAAACACTCCTTATAGATATTATAGCAGGAAGTGAGAAAGTTACTGTTCTTGAGCCACAGGAGCTTGTTGACATTGGACCCTAGGAAGTGTTGAAGTAAATGAAAAATTCCCGGTTTAGACTTCCTTTTCGACAACTGGAAAAGGGAGCAGTTCCCCGATTCTTTTCTCACTGCATTTCTCCTTGGACGCATAAATGGTCCTCTCTAATAACGATGCCCACAGACCACTTGTTATGATCTTTTACTATATACTTCAAGTTCATCCTTATCTTGTTTGGCGCAACACCAACACTTATGAGTTTCTACAAGATCCTATAAATTGTTGTGCAATCAGTCGGTTACTTGTGGAGATTATTGAACAGATTTGGCAGCTTCCTGAGCATCTGTCAAATTTGCCTGATTAAAGATGTTTCTCCTTCCTAAAAGTAGTTCACAGGCCAAATGTGGAGTACTAGTATTGATAGAATGAACGAGCACAGCAATGTATGAGGAATGATCGCTGGTGGGGATTGGATGTACTGGTGCCTGCTATATATCTGCACAGCATCTATTATTATTCTCTTGTTCTTATTAATGTATCCTGCTTATTTTGGTGGCCCCAAAAGGGAAGGAGTCCCGTTAATCCTTCCTACTCCAGTCACCTTTACAGAACTAAAGGTTGTAAGGAAACCAAGGCCATCTGTGATTGTCCCTACACCAGTGACACACGAATAGTTACCAATTTCTCTGACAAGTGTCCCTATGATTCCTCCTGTAGGGAGGATGCATACTGATGTATTTCATGAGTTGCTTATACAAGCTTGTTTAGCAAGAAAGAGACCCAAGAGAAGTGCAAGGTGGGATGATTATGAATTAAATTATTATTTAGACAGTACAGCACATTTGGGAATCAACATTTGGTATCAGCACATGAAAGAATTAGGAAAGACAACTTCTAAGGAGGATTGCTATGTATGTGCCCTCCGGCCCTATGCTATGGGAAAGTCTAAGATATTCATAGCTATAGAAATAGACATCCAAACAGCTCATTGCTTGACTCACCTTGTACTCTGTCATACAAGAGGTAAATTCCAGGGTTGAACGGCATCCTTGGTATGGGGGACGGAATGGTCAGCACCAGAAGAAGATGATTATGTTCAAGATTTGAAGACAAGAGAAAAAGCACACACCAGAGATTATGTGATAAAATACAGATAGCCTGGCATGAAGGGAGCTGGAATTAGAAGGGTGAAAAAACAGGAAATTCAACTGCCAAGGAAAAACTGATAAAGAAATACAAAGCTGCAAGGAAAGAGGCCAGATGCGAATCTGGGGAACAGTACTTTCTCCAGATGGTTCGGAAGAAGGCATAGTCATATGCAGAGCTGTGGCAGTAACTGGCCATCACAAGCCAGTTATCGAATGAGTGGAAAAAGGATGCAAACCTCTCTGGCCAAAGCTTGTAAAGTTATTAACATGGGTCGAAGACAATGCAGGCCCATTGCAGATAGGGCCTTTGGCCACTGCAGAGCTATGCTTCACAAACTATGGCACGAGAAAAGTTGGAGAGAATCAGCACTGTGGTCAAATCTTTGATGTGCCAGGAATGAAAGATTGGACAGTGGTGATAATGGATCACTACTGGGCCTGTGGATCCAGAGCTTACATGAAGCTGCTCAGAGATTGAGGAGGACTATTTTCTATAATGATTGTCTATGTTCCAGCCTTGGTGATTCCAAAGAGTGACCTAAACATTGGCGAGTTCCCGAAAGCAGATGCTCACCTGAGGAAGAAGAGATCTGTTGAACTCCTTAATCAAATGAAGAGGGAAAACTATTTCTCCACCAAATCAATAGAAGCTTTTGATGCTATTCTATACGAGCACAGATTATTCAGCAAAACTGCTTCAGTTTTCACTATGCCTATTATGCCTGAGATCCAGACAATGGCAAATGCCAAGTGGTTGCAGATCACCAGATGGGAGCTTCTGCAGAAAAT
Organism: Ambystoma mexicanum; assembly: GCF_040938575.1. NCBI lineage: Eukaryota > Metazoa > Chordata > Amphibia > Caudata > Ambystomatidae > Ambystoma > Ambystoma mexicanum. The sequence continues at coordinate 84,134,105 of NC_090922.1, forward strand.
TAACACCACCATAAAGGTATTCAATGCTATCAAGGAGGAGCTACGAGCCGTGCACCTGATGACTCTTCAGAGTAGATATGTCTTGGATATGATTACAGCTATGGATGGAGGTGTTTGTGCCAAAATCAGATAATCATGTTGCACATTCATACCTTCTCACGACGAGAAGTATGGCACCTTGACAGAGGCCATAAGGATGCTGACAAACTTGCATGTCAAGATGGAAGATGAACTGGATGACATTGCGGATGACAGCTGGTTTGCGTCAATCTTCTTATGGGTTCCACAGTGGATGGCGAATATTTTCAAGTTCCTTGGAGCCCTGTTAGTGATGGATTCTGTGTGATCAGGATAATAATCACACAATGCAAGAAGACTGCAAAGAAAGCAGTAGGGATGAAGATTGTGATTGATGTCGAATCAGGGTTCCAACCCAAAGAGCAGACAGATGAAGAAATCAGAGACTATGTAAAGGCCAGTGTTCATGCACTTGAGGGAATGAAGTTCCTGTATCCGATAAACCACAAGAAGTATGTGGGAAGATGGATTTACTGCAGCCCGAATGGACAATGTAGTCTTATGACCTGGAGTGTTGATGCACATGTGAAATCAGCAGGATGCTTGATAGGAGTCATAAAGATGTGGCCTCTGAAGAAGCACTTCTTCATTCTTCAGACGAGGATGTCTTGATGTGAAGAGTGATAAGAGAGTGGTTGATGAATCGCCCTGAGGGGGGTGTGTAGAGGAGGAGCCAAATACCCTACCAGAAGCTCTGCCCACATGTTGCCTATTTCTTGGTTACCAGAAATTGTGACATGCGCAGTACCAGCGAGGATGCCTATACCACAAAAAATCCTTGAGACAAGGTATCCGCTGAGAAAACCCTATATGCATTCACAAAGAACTAATGGTCTTCTAGAAAGAGTCCCAGAAGAAGTGTGAACATGAATGGGAAAGGAGACTGGTGACATAATATGAAGCAGAACTGACACACGTAGAAAAGACACAAATGAAGAAGGAATATAGACATTCTATAGGATCTGAGGATGAGGTATCGAAGAAAGCTAAATTTCAGGATCAAATTGAAGATTGCTTGTGCAAAGAAACACTGAAGAAAATGCAAAGTCATTTTACAATTGTACAGATGCTTTAACGCAAGTAAATGAAGTAATCCTGAGACTGGCTACGTAGTAAATAGATTGTGGCAATGCATCAATCTATAATCATCGGAATGTATAGAATCTGGATGTTCGGCAATGTACTTAGCAAACTTGAACCCCGTGAAAGGAAAGGGCTTGAAGTGTGGCGCAGTTGAAAACAGCTGATGGTCGAAGGAGAATTCAAGAAAGGCTGGCTGGCCCAGCATCAAGAGTCGGGCCACGGTGAGCCTGGTTATCTGTGAAGAAGCTACATGAACATGAGAAATAAATAAACTCCTGTTGAGGTGTACTGGAAAAACACTGAAAGTACCAAGAGTTCATCATTCAATAGTATGTTATGCAACAAAGAGCTCAAAAACGTGGTCTACAGCCATATGATCAGATGGAAATAGACAGTGGATCGAGCTACACCGAAACCGAAAGATAGGACCATGCCATACTCCCTTTTATTCTCAGGCACAGTGAGCCTCTACAAGGCTGAGTTCAAAGCCTTAATTGAATGGCAGACTGCAGGAGTGGTGATGGATGAGGGCTAATTGGGCAGGAGGCATGACCAGGCCAATCCCCCACCCAGCACCTGGAGTAACAAGCTTGCGTGCTGCTAGCAAGTGGAATATTCTAGAAGGGTAAAAGTCTGCCAACCAATTATAGAGGGCCACGTATTTAGGAGTCCTACAGTTTGTAAAGCCAATAGGGTGTCTTGTATTGGTTTGACACAGAAGATGACTTACACTTGGGATGGGCTTAGTTGTCCACCTGATCTTAGCGACCCAATCACAACTCCCATCAGTATGGAACGTATACCTCGATGTTCCCTTTAAGCCTATCACATCCCCTAGTAGGTTTTCTTAGTTTGCCACGTAGAATGACATTAGTAGTGACAAATCTTTAGTATAAGAAAGCTGTTTTTTCATGTGATGCTTTGAGAGAAATCGAGCGAACGTCCGTTGATGTCCGTTGTACCTCCCTGTTTTAGATCATTGTTAATAAAACAGTACAGTGTTTTGCCAACTTCCTGAGTCTGTCTGACTATTGATGTATGAGTAATTTCTGCATCCCCATTTATCATTGACGATGTGGCCACAATGTCAGGTCCAGCTCTCTGCTGCTCACCTGCAAAGGGGTTGGATGGATCAGCACGATCGTTTGGGACGCAGCCTGGCCTTCCTGGGTGGCCTCCTCACCACCACCACTCACACCGGGGCATCACTCGCTTTGCAGATGAGTGTTCCTGTGGGGCGCCTACCTCAAAGCCCTATTCTGTGTTCCAAGGCCTGCTCTGCCGTGGGCTGGGCAAGCAGGGGTGCTGCAGGCAGGGCCGGCCTTAGGACAGGGGGGTGGGCGACCGTCCAGGGCACCATGCTCCCCAGGGCACCATTAGCCCACTGCCATGCCAGCTCGGGGGAGTCTTTTAAGGGCTTCCCCAAGCTAGCGTGGTGGGAGAAGGTGCGGCAGGTACCCCTTTGTTATTAAATGTGACTGCAGCGGTGAGCACCCTATTCACATGATTACCTCCCCACTCCTACGCGAGGGTGAGGTCGTTTCCATTGGAATAGGACGCTCATGCATTAGCATGAGCGTCCTATTCCAGTGATTAATCCCCTGCGATGCACCGGAGCGGGGAGGTAGAAAAGAAATGTGGCGCATCCTGCCCCCCACCCCCTCCTGTCCAGGGGCAAGCAGGGAGGAGCGCCAATTTGCTCAGGGTGCTGCTACCGCTAACGCAGGCCCTGGCTGCAGGCTTCCTCCTCCTTTTGTTAAGCGGGTAGTGGACCGGGCAAACCAGAGCATTGCAGGTTTCCTCTTCCCCTTCGTTACACAGCCAGCACTTCCCTTGCGCTGCCCGCTGCAACCCGCACGTTGCTGGGGGGAGGGTTCACAGCCCAGATCTCAACTAGCGAGTCAGGCCCTTCACACCACTGTTGCTCCTCTCCACTCAAAGCTTCATGGTCGGGCCATAGGAGGTACCCAATCCTGGTTATGGCAGTTATAGTGCAGAGCCGCTCGGACAGTGGATCACAGATCTGCGGTGGGGCACGTCTCACCATGGGGGGCTGTCTCGACCTTCAGGCAGCCATGCTTCCTCTCTTTCCGCTGTCCTAGATTGCCAGAAATCTGGGTGCCTTAGGGGACGGCGCTGGTGCTGCAGTCACGGCTGCACCACACGGTCAATCGCCCCTCTTCTCAGTCCCAGACCGGAATGACAACTGCCATATTTCCACATCATCTCCCTGGGACATAAGGAGCGACCGTTGAGGTGGCTATGTCGGGCGCTGCTGGCCACGCCTTCCCATCTCACACCTTTTCATCTCCAGTTTTAGAACCAACATACAATTGTTTCTGAGCAGTTGTCTTTTACAGTCTACAATAGAATTCTCTTTAGTAAATCTGACTTGCAGATAACAATGTAGCAACTCACATGACAAAACAACCTGAAAATGTATAAGGAATTGTAATGTGTGCACCTAGGCAAAAACAAGTATGTTTTCATTCTTCTGAAAAAGGAAAGGGGCCAAATCGACTTCACAAGAATTTACAAAAAGATGCAGTGCCTTGCACAATAAATAAAGATTTCAACTACAGCCTCCCATTCTGCTTTGGTCCCCTTTGCATATTTGTGCCTTCGAACATGGGGACATGGGAAGTCAATGGTATCAAAAGAGAGAAGCTATGAATAACGGATCAGAATAGCGAAACTTGTAGAAGTGAGTGGAACATAGAAGGAGGAGAGGAAGACTCCCCTTGAAAGAGTGCATGGGCTGTGCATACAACAAGACATTCTTTGGTGCAGGACTCCTTCTCACGTGGAGGTAAAATACTGTATAAGGCAGCGGGGGCCACAGAGTAATTTATAAAAGGAAAGAAAGATAAGAAACATAGCAAATGCAATACAATTGTATGTTAGTATTTTGTTTGGCACACATATGTCTGAAAAGTCTAACAGTGCCTGGCAAGGCGACAGACTTAGCAGGGAGCGAGAACTCAAGAAGGCCTATGAAAAATGCCAGGTTTTCAAGTTGCATCAAAACTGGTAGAGGATGCTGATGTCCCTCAGATATGGGAGAGAGTTCGATGAATGTAAGTGACTGAAGGGTTTCAGGGAGTAGGTCTAGTTGGTTGGATATTGTGTTTCCATGTAGCGCTTAGAGGATGAGCATTAGAGATTTGCATTTTCATTTCCCTTTACCTGGGAGCCAGTGTTCTTATGGGAGGGGCAGTTGTACATGGTTATGGAAGTTGATGTTTGAAATTAGTCTTGCCTTCAAATTCTGGAGGATTCAGAGAAACTTTGTTAAAGTAGAACTGGTGCATTCTGGTGGTGGAGTGGCAATAGTCCAGTTTTGGGTTATTAAGGGAATGAGTTACAGTCTGAAGAAGACTTAAGAGAGGGCGAAAAGGTTTTAAGTGGCACATTCATTTCACTCTAAGTATCTAGAAGAAAGGGTGGTGTTGATAATAAACTTCGAAAAGATAGTGTGTAATTCTAGGTCACGCTCAGACCTTTGGTGCTTGCGGCTTTGATGATGTCATGGACCCAGATGACTGGGTTTTAGCTGGTGCAGCAAAGGATGGAAGAACCGTTATATGATCCTAAAGTTAGAAAATCTGTTTATGGCTTTGTTCTGGGAGCAACCCTAATACTCTAGCGGATGACTATATGAACAGTGCCAATGATGGTTACAAAAATCTTGCCCTTGAAACATGTTTCAAAACCAAAAATAGTGATTCCCCCTGCTCTTCAGATGCTCTTAAAATAATATATTTACCCTCAGGGGTTTATAAAACAAATAGAGGACAAATACCTAGAGGGAAATAACATTACCAGTAAGTCACGTCTAATGATATCTCATAGGCAAAAAGGTTTCTTTACTTACAGAATTCCACAAAACATCAATAAAGGTAGAATGGTGTTTAAGGTTTTTGAAGACATGGCCATACCACCGTCTGCGGTCACCAGCATTGCCCCATACCTTAATCTCCCTAATGACATTCGGGACTTCTTTCTCTCCAAAATTCTGACAATGAGGTCCTCACGTTCTGTGACTGATATGACGAAGGTGAGGTACGTAATCAATGTCCCTCATATCTTAAATGCCTCATTCAAAATGGAGTTCCACCTTATTTCCGCAGCTGAATTGAAACGTAGATGGAGCATCATTAAACCCTCTAGCTCGCTGGAAGATCCTAGTCTTGCTTCCGCTGTTCGTTTCTTTCCTGATTTATTTGCCTCAACCATCACTAAAATCATGGATGCCTCAATACTCGAAGGAATAGTCCGACTTCTCTTAATTATTTGTCGCTCAAGAAACCGCCTCTACATTCGGCGATCACAGCCCTTTATTCCCTCATTGCTCTTCTAACCCCCATTGCCAAATATATAGAGGGAGTCGCTACCTCTCAAATTCATTTATTTCACCCGATAATACCTTTCACTCAGGTTTTCCGCCTGGGGCACGGGACAGAATCTACTTAGAACTGTTTTGAATGCCGCTAATGCAGGCCACTGTACCTTGGTTTATTTACTAGACCTAACGGCAACATTAAACAGGGTAGATCACAGAATCCTTGTTGAAAGACTTGGTACTTTTCTTTCCCATTCTCCCATCAAATGGTCCTCTGCCTTTTTAAGCAATCACTCTAAGCGCGCCATCCCGGGTTTCTTTTGTTTTTCATCATCGAAGATTACTTGCAGAGTCCTGCAGGGTTCCCCCTTTATTATATATTCTTTATATCTGACCACTCTTTTCTCTCATTCGACACTTCCACAGTGGAAATCAGTCCAATGCAGATGATACACATCATAATTTAAAACCCACAGAACCCCCTGACCACATAACAGAAGTGGGTCCTGACTTAGAAGCCATTTAAGCATGGATGAGGATGAATTGACTGCAATTAAACAAAGGAAAAGTGAAAATACTATTACTTGCCCCCTCGAAAAGTTAGCCAATTTGCTCTCCCAAGCAACTGTTCCCATTTGGTCAAGGATATTCGTATCTCCATGCCTAATATCTGTAACGTACGAGTACTGATTACTTCCAAAATCTTGATGGACCGCAGATGATCATTGTCAGAAAATCGTGCTATTTACAACTCAAACTACGTAGACATATCCTTCCCTTTCTGGCTGCCAGAGATCACGCCATGGTGTAGGTGGCTTTCTGAACTCCTCTGAGCTGTGAAGCTAGTCTTCAGGCACCTGCCACAGCTGATCACTGGGTGCAGAGTGTAAAGATGGGTTCTGCTAAAGATGACTCTGACATCTTCTGATGTATCAGACGCTTCTTTATTACAGTTCCTGTACATCATATTAGGTTTATCATGTCAAGTACATTTGAGCTTAAGGCAACATGCACCGGCATCCTCTCAAGGGGTCTACATCTCACCAGATGACTCACTCAGAACTTGCACTCATACATCAACATTCTCATAGGCTGCATTCTATGTCACTCCCCCAACATTCCATACATACTAACAAAGGCAGCAGGGAAACCAGGTCACTACACAGAGCTGTGCAATGGCTCTGGGAGATGGGCTTCATGTCCCGAGGAGACACGTGGAACAGACTGAAGCAAAGCCGTCTCAGCATGATAGCTCAGTGAACTTTGACACCGGACCATGGTCTGCAGGACACGCATGTGAATCTCTGGAGGAGGCCTGCGAAAACCCAAACGCGCGCTTCACCTTTCCTCCAGGAATGGAGAGAGTGGTTCAGGAGGGCAGGTGCCAACCCGAGCTAGTTGATACTGGGCGCAGGGGTGGTATGGAGAGGATGGGCCACCCTCCTAGGGTCGGCATCGATTTGCATTGGTCAGTCACTCTGAGGACACTAGTCCCCTACCCATAGATTGGCAGAGCTATCCAAGACACGACCTTCCACGACAGGAACCTCACAACACATGCCATGCCCGAAGCACCCCATAAATGTGATTAATAGGGCCCCACATGGCCAAGATCATGGCGAATGCTCTTTGGTCCACAGACCCATTTGGATTCGTGGACCCAATCAGCTTCGTGAACCCCTGAAAATGTCGATGAATCCGCAATTCATTGCCCTGACGTTTTGCCGAAACAGCAAGGGCCCTTCAGAAGTGTCACGTGTGAGACATGTTTGCAGACCTACTTACATTTTATTTGTGTTGCAGACATGGCACGTTTTTGTTTGCTCTTGAGAATATGTGCATCTTTAACGTGCCACTAATGTTGCTAAAATGGTGAATTGTTTTCAGATGCTGGTGAACTAACACAGCCCTGGGTGCAGACGCATTGCTGTGTGGGCAAGGTGACCATCCCGGGACTCCATTCCATGTACACTCTTCAGCTGTTTATTTCCCCTGCACCGTAAAGTTATATTTGAGATTATTTTGTATCTGAAAGAAATATCCTGTACAGTTTTCACTCCTCCATGGATATCATTGAATAAAGAGGTCTTTGTGGCTTTGAAAGATGACGCGCTGTATAGTACATTAGCACATAATAGTTTCAAATATTTCAATACATTTTTTTTACACAAATTGTTCTGATTTTAACACTGGACTAGCATGGTGTCAAAACTTTCTGCTCAAATAAAATGTGAAATGAAGGCGTTCCACAGCTATAAGATGTCCTCTTTAAAACCCTTGCGCTTGCCTACAAATGTGTGAACCAAACTGCCCCGCCCCCCTACCTTCCCCAAAGAATTCACAGCGCTGCATCGTCCATCTCAACTAGTATACCCCACTCTAACATGCTCAGAGTACCCAAAATCAAGCGAGTCAGAGCAGGAGGCGCCAGCTTCCCCTACTTAGCAGCCCTGCAATGGAATGCCCTTCCACCGTCCCTAAGAGCTGAAACCTCCCACATAGCCTTCTGCACAGCTGTCAAGACTCTACTCTTCGCCTAATCCTGACTAGGTGATATCTGTTTACAACAATATCAATATGCCTGCCTGTAATATATATAATGTATGTATTCAGTGTGTACTGATTCCAAAGGCCATTCACAGGCCTCATGTAACTAAGCTCATCACATGTAACAGCGCCTCGATGCCTCAGGGCTGTCTGCATGCTATATACATTTAAATAAATAAGTAAATAAATAAATACATACATAATACTTGGAACTTATACCAATAAAGACATTTGCAGGAGGGGCCATCCAAATACGAATTATCAAGTTATATTTCTGTAAAGTTCCACTTGCATTTTCATACCGTCTGAAATCCTTTCAATTTGTGTTTGTCGTGCACCAAGTCAAATGTCATAGTTCAAGAAAACTCCAATTTGTTCCTCTCCATTCATTCTGATTCAGCTAAAATCAGTAGTTACCCATCTTGATAAATTGCAATTGGCCGAGTTTATAGATTATTTAAGGGCTACTGATTTGTACAAAAAAAGATAATATAGCAGAGATATACACATATTCATATGCAGAGTACTAATACACAGTCTCCAATAAGACTACTTAAAAAAAAAACATTATTGAAAGTATTATTTCAGAAAAGCGGTGCCGGAATTCTTACATGGGCTCTGATCTTTAATTAAAAATATTTCAGCTGTCAGAGCTCACATTAGCTCTCTGGGTAGGTCTGTGCTGCCATGTTTAAATGCTTAATTAGTTTTGGTTTGATTGCCATCACTGAAGTGCTCCCTTGTAGCTCTACAATATAATTAACTTGTTTGCTCTGTCTACTCCCTGGATTCTGAGGAAGGCAAAGCTTATTTTTATAGTTCCCAGTAAAATGAGTTCTTCCCCCAGGCTGAGAATGTGTGCATTCTTAAGGGTCCAAAGCATTCATTCTGCGCCGTACAGTCGCGACTAGGGCCATAAACCAGAAAGCATCACTATGTGAACCCCAGGGAAGTACCAATGCAGGGAGTGCACGTGGGATGCTTCGTTTTCATACAGGCAGGGAGTCGCCCCCAGCGATCTGGTATTTCCCACCTGTGATCATGCATAGCTCTGGAAATAGCAAGTCTTCCAGATGTAAAGGACTTATTTAGTGTCCGGCGGAGTGTAAAATCCGGGAGCAAGCAAAGTTGGCATTACACTGGCTTTACACCGGAATTCCACCGCCGGAAAGCTAGCAGAAAATCTGCCAGTCTCAACGACCCTCATTATGAGGTGGCCGCAGCCTCGGCTTACCGTTTCTGCCGCTTGATATTGGGGAATACCGGGATATTACGGGCGGCGGCAGAACAGTAAGTTCCCATTGACTCCGCGGGAATGGGAACACTGAAGCACCGGCACTGTTAGTAACGCTGCCGGTGCTTCAGTGATTATTCTGCCGGTAGGGGCATGTACTACCGGCAGGTCACACCTGCTGGTAGTTCACAACCCCTACCGGCAGACTTGGAGTGACCCGGTCTGGAAAAGGTGCTGTAAACGTTGTGGCCAGCACTTTTGTCATTTAGAATGAGGGCCAATGAATGGCAACGAGGACCGGTGGATTTCCGCAAGCTATCCCCAGGCGGAATTCCAGCATAAAGCTGGTGTAATATTAGGCCGACGGAAAAACAACAGATTTTTCACTCCACGAAACTCTGAATGAGGCCAAAGTGCTACTTTTGATTAATTTTATTTTATTGCTTTTTTCATTTTTTTTTTATTGCGCAAAGGTTTACATAAGGAAGAAAAGTGAGAGGGTGGAAAGAAGAAGCAAGGAAGTGCAGTTCAATATTCACTGTAAAGTACTTGGTACGACACATTGACATGTCACCATATACAAGATAATTAATAATCACAAAGGAAGGGAGAAGAGGGTCTGCCACACTCATAAAAGGAATCCCAATTAATAAAACATTCTTGTTATTGACTACACGTAGTAGTGGATATACTTTAGTCAAGTGTGCCTAAGTCACTACTGCCTCCCTACCAGGGATACCAAAAATGGAGTGGAACTGTGACTCCAGCGGGGGACAGTAGGAAGGAAGGGAGCCACGTTCAACACATTTTTCAAAGGTTGCAGTCATGCTGGTCGACAGCCAATTGAGTTGAAACAGATTTCAGTTCAGCTGTAACTGATATGCGGTGGTAAAATGGAGAAGTGTGCTTTAACTTCACAAAGAACAGGTCCGCAATGGTGAAAATGGTTGCAAAAAGTAGTGGAGCTGTTAACAGTAAACAAAAAAAAGTAGTGGAACACTGCACCCGCCTGTTCCCGCTCACTTCAACCACTGCTCCCTGCTGTGAAAGCCTAATGAAGAGTGAGGCACAGGCTAGGAAAGGCCATTCGTCAATGCATATGGTGCTACTTTTACTTTGGTTGCCCTTTAGTCTGTTTAGATCAGTCGACATGGCCCAACACTACAACTTTCAGAACACAACTGATGCAGAAAGCAAAGCGCAGAGTTGAGGCACAGTGTCTGCCGATGACACAGAGTCACCTGGCAGCCTTATAAGGCCTGTCTGTGTTGGGCTTCCTTGGTGCTGTTCATCTTCAGTCCACTGCAGTAGTGCGCTTCATTCTTTTGAAGGATGGGTACCGAATGATGACTGATGCTGTAGGGTAGGCAGATACTTTCCATCAGATCTGGCTAGGTTCCATGTTTATAACGACAACCAAAAAAACAACATACATTTTCAGTGACACTTGAACAACGAAACAAGTTGAATTGTTTTTTATTTTATTTGGGGGTCACCCCAACCCCCCTGTTTCTACAGCCTTTGTACCCTCCCCCAAGTACCACCACCCCTTTAAATCCCTTACCCCACCCCCATATATACTTTTACTAAAAAATGTTAGTCGTTATTTATTTTTCGTTATTAACACTGCATTCCACGCAGCTAATGGAAGGGTTCATGGAGTTCACCTTCTTCCATTTCCGTTAATCGATCCTCTGAGGATGGCATAGATGGCATGGATGGCATGAATTTTATAGGCTGCTTTTCTAACTTCTTCTTTCCCGACCAGAAACTGCAGTCGGCTTCCCCTTCATGACATGGATGAGAGCAACTTCTTTTAAAGCTGTTCAATAAGCTTATATGCCCGTGCTCCCACACTGCTTGTGCCACCATCCCATTGATATCCTTTCTACTCCCAGTTCCTAAGATCTCATAGCTAGACCATTAGCAACCTTGGGTATGAAGGGCACAGGCTGCCAACGGGATACAGCTAAAGGACTTATTACCTACAATACAAAGTCAACAGATTGTAGTAGTGACTGTTCTGGAACTTCTGGAGCAATTTGGGAATGAGTGGAATTGCAAATGTGTGTTGGAACTTCCCTGACTGGTTACACAAAAATCATCCCCACAGAGACCTATTCCAGCCTAATCAGAAGGCAATCAAAAAAACGGTTAATTTAGCCATTGCAGCAAATGACTGATCTTAAAAAGCGGTGTTCAGTCATAATTTCGAAAATAAAATTCGAAAGACAATAATTTCGAAAAAATAATGTTGAAAAAAAAAATATCGAATTCTTTATTTTTTATTCATATATTTTTTTGGGGGTTTCACCAGTAATAAAAAGGTAACAAAAAAAGGGGGGATTCGGGGGGAACCCCCCCTTTTCGAATAAAAAACGTAGTGAAAAAGAAATTCGATATTTTTTCTTTCAATATTTTTTTTTTCGAAATTAAGACTTTCGACATTTGGTATTCGAAATTATCACTATAAACCTTAAAAAGCACCCAGGCAATGAGTAGGCATTAGGAACACATTAGTCAAGTGGATCGTGATGACGGTATCTTTGTCAGTTTCTTGGCACACCCTTCATTCCGTTAGGGGTCCATTGGGACAAGTGCTCCTATCGGGAGAGTTGCTACTACGACTTCAGCGATGGGCTGGGATCATAGGGCTGCATGGGGAGGCTCGGTAGAGGAACTGTTGTCAGGTTAGTTTGTCTATAGGGCTTGTACCCCGTGGCTGCACTCTTTGTTTTTCTTTTCTGGGTCTAGCTATGTTGGGGGTGTTGGTTAGTGTGTGTGTGTGTGTGTGGTAGGGTGCAGTGCATCTGACGGTCTCTGACTGATTGTTAAGACGGGGGTGGAAAGATTTCGGCAAGCTTGTTGTGATGAATCAATTTCCGGGGTCCAACTTGCCAAGGGTGAATATTGGTTTCTAAACCATGAATCAGCCCCACACCTCTAATACACCAGAATGGATACGAACAGATTGGAATAAACAAGCATACATTTAAATTATAAACCTCCTTGTCCAATTTTAGTAACGTGGGAGGAATGGCAGGCTTATCTCCACTAAAGGTCGTGAATTATTGGTTAGTTGCCACACAGCAAAAATGCAATTATTACACAATAATAAAAGGAGTGTCCAGTCAAGGTTGTATAAAAATATATACTTTATTATTATTACAACAGACATTCTAACAACACTACGAAATACAACCCACACTCTAAAGCAATGCAGTGGACAGACAGTTTCAAAGTGGGAACAGGGATGCCCTCTAGATACTTACAGGAGGGTAGACGGTGGTCGAGTCGGCTGCAGGGTGCTTTGCAGGCTTCTGTGACAGAGTTTGAGATGGGAGTCAGCTGCAGGTATCTGGCGGCAAGACGGTTCAGCGAGCGGAGCTAGATTAACGTCTGTAGGCTGGCCTAAACAGCAGCTTGGGGTCAGGAATCATTGTCTCAGTGCTGATTGGCGTTTCTGAAGCACTGGTCCAGATGTCTCGGATGTCTTTTAAAAAACCGCAGCTTCACAACGGTCAGCGTTGCCGTCGGTTGTGGATCGAGGAACTCGACTGGTTCGAAGATGTCCTTTAAGTCAGATGGCGGTAGATGCTCATCAAGGCACTTCTCCCAGCTTCTTCAATGGGCTTGTGCCATTTCTGGTACAGAGACCTTTGGCACTCCCTGTTCAGGGAGCTTGCTGCAGAGCCTAGCAGGGAACACTGTGTGCTGTCTGGGTACCAGTTCTGGAGTGGCTTGAGGGTCCTCTTAGTTCTGTTTCTCCCTCTGTTCCATCTGAGAAGTTTAGGGGAGGGATCATGCTTCCCTCTTTGGATATCCTGGCCTTCCTTTACTGGCAGAAGGTGTAAGACAGACTTCAGCCAGGGTCCGAGGTTGAGCTCTTTTTTTTTTACTTCTCATGAAGGTTTCAGATGATCTGCCAAAAATAGGGGCTCAGCCCTCTTTTACATTAAGTGGACCACAGTGATTGGTGTAGGCTAAGCCTATCTTAGTGAACCAATCCTGGGTTCCCTGCCAACAATCTTCTGTATGCGTGAGGTCATAACCAGAATTATTTGCAACAGGAAAGGTAAAGGGGTGAAAACAGGTACAAGGTATGTCCAAGAACTAATATGGCAGAATGCTTCTTTCAACAGAAAGAGCTCTGGGCTCACTCTCTTAGGTCCCACCCATCGTCTTGTCTGTTGCATTCCAAGAGTCTCTCTGGTTAATCGTCCTCCCTGTGTGGTTCCTGTTAAAGCGGCAGATCTCCCTTGAAGATGCGGAGAGACCAGACTCTCTGGCTCCTGCAAACCATATTCTCGTACCTCATGAATGGGGTCCCTCTAGCGGGGATGGCCTAATGCAGCAAAAGACCCAGACATGATAGTTCACTGCCATCGAAACTGAGAGGCGGGAGCTAGCTTCAGGTTGGCATAGTTACATATGAAAGGTTTGCTGGGTGTCCTGTTTCCTTTGCTATCCTCTGCAGCCAGACCCCATGGGGGCCCATTTGAAGAACCCTCTATTGGTATGTTAATCGCTGCCACCAGCTGCAGGGCCAAACAAAAGAACAGGGTGGATCCACAGAGCCTTTGTCAGTTAGTCAGACTGACCATGGAAGGGGAACTTTGGTCTCCCCCTTCCTGGTATGACATTGTGTCCTCATCAGCTGTCAAATTCCAACTAAATATGACAGGGGCAGACTGTGCCTGTAGGCGATGTCCAGCCCCGAGTACACAGGTCTATGCGTTTGTTGTGGTGAGAGCATAGGAAAATGTGTGTGGATTTTCCCCACGCATTTTCCTGAGGTCAGACTATCATCATTCCATGTAATTCAAAATTCAAAAAAGCCCAGGCAAGCCCACACCCGCCATGCGGATGGTCGAATTCCTCATAGTTGTGGTGTAGGCTGAATGGTCCTGCCTAGGGGCTTTTTGCCTTTGATTGGGTTAGTCATTTTATTGTGGATCAAAGGATGGGGAGGGATGGAAAGATTTAGGCAAGTTTTTGGCTTACGCTGATGTGCACTATTGCAGATATTAAAGGCCTCGTCTGCTAGTAGAAGAGAGATCACTCAGGCCAGGGCACATTATCAAGCAGCGTTAAAGAGAAGAAAATTGGCAATAGAAGTGGCAGCTTGGGAGGGCTTCCTGGACGCAGCGAAAAGGAATGACCAGAAGGCCTTCTGGGAGTTTGTGAAGAAGGGACCTGGGGGTTGTTGATTAATGAGGATAGTGATACTCATGTGATGTAAACAGCCTGGGTGGAGCACTTTGGGAATCTGTTTAGGGGAGAGAATATGAGGGGATGTGCTGACCCAATTTCCTCCTGCCTAAAGTTTGGGCTGGACGAGGTGACTAAGGCTATAAGGCGGCAAACCCAAAATCGTGCGCCGGGCCCTGATGTGATACCTTCAGAGCTCTTTCAGGACCCCCTGAATTTGTGGGCTCCTCTCCTGACAGTGGTGTTTAACGCTTGCATGGAATCAGGTGATATCCTCCATCTTGGAAAAGGGCTATTATATTTCCTATATTCAAGAAGGGGGATCATACAAGCCCAAGTGCCTATAGGCCAATATCACTATTGGACACTTCTTTTAAGATCTTTGGGAGAGTACTACTAGGGCATATTGAATCCTGGTTGACGGAGCAGTGTTACACTCACCTGGTACCCACAGGGGCGTCGATCGGACCCGGACAGCTGCGGTCTCCACCAGCGTGATGCGTAGTGCCGAGATGACTGTCTGGACTGGCCCGCCTAATCTCATTTGCTTGATCCGTAGAAGTATTCTCCTGCAAGTGGAGAAAGGGATTTAGCCACCCGTGGATATGAGTGATAGCCCCCTCCCACTGTTCTCGTTCTCCCTTCTTGTCACCTCCGATATCCCCTTTTAGGAACCTCACCTTATGTTTTTAAATGATGAGCTCTCCATCCTGCGTGGATTGCAGGGGCGCGTTGATGCCAGTTACTTCACTGGTTTGAAGGCGTGGGAGAGTTCCGGAGAGTATGGACTATGAGGTTCCTGGCAAGGTTCGGTAAGTATCAAGTTCATAGAGTTCAAAATGTCCGATGATTCACTCTTGTTCCCCCCTTCCTTCCTTGTCTTGCAACTAAGATCGTGAGAAGATACCCCTTGTGGCAGTTGGTGGAGCTCAGCTAAGAGTCTGTATTACCCGACGCCGTCCGGTAAATGTTGCCGGTGTTTAACGTGTTGTTTTCTCTCTCTTTGCAGGTGCGGCACATCAAGATGTGGAGAGTTATAGAATAATGCCTCCGGTGGTAATCAGATAAGTCTAGGATGATAAGTGTTTTATTTGTTGGTTTTCTCGGCTCACCTTGTTTTCTTTTGTCCCTCAAGTGCCGGAGTTCGGCGAAGAAATGATGGAGGCAGTGCCGAATTGAAAGATGCTGCGAGGACTGGTGAGTATGGCGCGGCGCTGCAGCTGGAGATGCGACGCGCACTGAAGTGATGTTCTTTCCAGGTACGGAGGCGAGATGGATCCGAAATCAGGTGAGGAATTCGAAATAGTTTGTTTTCTAATCTTGTCCTTTTCTTTCCCCTTTGTTTTAGGAGCTCCAAATTCGAGGTGGGCGTGGCATAAGATTGGATGCAGACTGCAGGCACGGTGAGCGTTACGCTGCTGGATGCAGAATAACGCGAAGCGTGTGCTGTTGTTCTGGCGTGGTTTAAATAGCCTCCAAAGTAGTTCCAGGTAAGAAGTTCCCTAGAATCACGCCCGAGTAAAAAATAGTCCCTGTAGAAAAATAGTCCCATCCAGGCCTCACGTTGAATTGGACTCACTAGCAGCATGGTCTGCATCAGGTAAGTAAAATCTATGAGCCTGGTGCCTATGGCGCCAGGACTGATTTCCATGATGAGCCTGGTGCCTAAGGCGCCAGGACTGAACCCAAACAGCCCCCAGCCAGGGCTGTTGGGATTTTAGTAAGTATCTGGATGCCTGCTTCCGGAGCTGATGGGCTTGGGCCTGATGCCTGGGGGTAGGCATCATGACAGCAGTCAGTTTTATCTGACATCCAGTTTGGTTTCTGCCCAGGAGTAGGAACCTTAGAGCAGAGTCTCAATTTGTATCTCTTTGTGTCCAACTCAGTCTTTTGTAGGGAGAGGTGGTGTATTTAGCGTTTATGGACCTGAGCACAGCGTTTGATAAGGTAGACAGGTCAAAGCTTTGGCAAGAGCTTAGGTCCATGGGCTGTCCGGGGAACATATTGAGGGTTTTGATGGAAGTTCACAGTGAAAATGTGGCATGTGTGCGCAGTGGTCCAGGGGGGCATTGCACAGTTTGCTTTAAGGTCGGGTGCAGGGTGCGGCAGGGCTGTGTCCGGGCCCCATTATGTTTTTGCCTCTATATTAACGGCCTCTTGAAGCATTTGCTAAATATTTTGGCTGACATTTTGGTACTGGGGGGTCGGGCGTTTCCTGTGCTGGCATATGCGGCCGATACCGTACTGTTAGCCATGACCCCGAGAGCATTGCAGATCCTGATGAATGCATATGTAGCCTTCATGAGCAATTTGGGGTTAAAGATCAACTCTAAAAAATCGGTTGTAATGGCCTGTGTGGGTAGAAAACGGCCGACATTAATGCGACCCATGATATGTGATGGAGAAGTCATCCCCAGGGTTAAGGTTTTTGATTACCTAGGGATTACATTTTCAGAAGCTCTCACTAGGAAGGCGTATCTAATCAAACAATCGGCTAAATTGAGCCAACGAATAGGGGTCATTTTTCGTTTTATGTCCCGCTGTGAGGGTCAACCGCTTGATGTGGTAGCCAAGATATATGTAGCACAAGCAAAGGCAGTTACACTATATGGGGCATCTTTGTGGGGTTTCCAGAAGGCGGATGAGGTACAAGTCAAGGATAACCATGCAAGGTTGATTATGCATATATTGTGCATGCAATCCTTACCGAATGTGCATGTAGTCTGCATGTAATGAGCACTCAAAGTATTGCAGAGGCCTCAACGGCAACCAATGTCTCTAGGGTTAGATAGTTCTTTTTCTATTTATTTATTTATTCATTCACATTTGTAGAGCGCGCAGACAGCCCAGGGGCATCGAGGCGCTCCTTACAGATAGATTCTTAGTTACAGGAGTAGAAAACAATGTGCATTTGTAGGTACAGGCAGAGGAATAAACAGTGCATTAAGAAATCAATTGAAGAGAGAAGTTTCTCGTTTGTTTCTACTCTTTGCTCACTTCCCCTTATAATTAAGGCTTCCAGTTTTCCGTTTTTACTGATTTTTACACTTAAATACAGACTGAAATCAATCTGCTTTCTGTCAGTATGTCTTTATAACAATGGAAAAACCTTTCTGCCTGGTTCTCTATGATGCCACTCATACATCTCCGACCAATCGCACTGCAGATTGGCAGCATGGAGAGTGCAAAAGCCGCATAAAAATAGCACTAAAGTGCTTTAAATTGCTGACAGGCTGCAGCAGCCACAGGAGCAATCGTTTGTTCTTATGGAACAAATGGAGCTAGGATTTTGTTTCCTATATAGCTGCATGTGTGCTTTATTTCAATTAGATTAAATGTCGAAAAGCACTGGTTGCGAATTATCGTTTTATATGACAAAAAATAAATGCTGATAAAAACAGAAATAAAGGTCCACACATAAATATGGATAAATACAGGCAGAAAAATAAATACCATAAAACCGGAAGCCTTAATTATAATGCAGTGTCTTCTTATTAGTCTGTTTTCTCATGCCGGAGTAAACTGCCACCAAACATGGAATCCTGACTCATTTGCACGTAATGTGCATGTACGTTTGACCAAATGTGCATGTGGTTTGTTTAATGTGCACGTAAAGTATTGCAAAGCCCTCAACGTCAGTTGTTTGCTGGAGGATCTGATAGGCACATTTATACAGTTTGTTGACATTTTCTTTTAGTGCAGCATTCCTATGTTAGTGGGATGAGTCCCACGCCAAATACAGTGGATGCCAGCACATATTCACTGACATGGTACAGCATACAGCACCCCACACCCAACACATACAACTGCTAAACAGAACTCTACAGTTGTAGTCACCGCTGCAAATAAAATGTCATTTGCATATGGATCAGTTTCCGGGATTGGACCATGTAAATGGACTACATGCCCCTCATTGACCTGCGACAGTGGCCTTAACCAAAGCCAGCCCTGTGGGGACTTGGAGTTTGGGGAGGCACCAGTCCCTGAAACACCTGCGGCAGATTAGAGTGGAAGAACCTGTAGCACCTTCTGTCACACAATGCCTCCCAGTGCTTTTTCTGGCCAGAATTCTCTTTTTTGTATTTCAGGATTCCCAGTACCAGAGATCCCGGCAGCAGAGCACAAACTAAGCGAGCAGAAGGAGAACGAGGCAGCGCGCAACACGCTCTGCACAACAATACAGGAAAATAATTCTCAGTGGACAAGCAAACAACTTACCGCGGCCAAGAGAAACTGACACCCCAGGTCTGCAGCTGATCACAGAAGCTGCAGTTACTCCCACGTGGGGAAAAAGGACATTGCTAACAAGGAGTTTCGAAGTCTTGCACCTGTGTGAATCAGGCCATCATGGACGGGTAGTCCAAGATTGGCCTGTAGAGATGGGTGAGTGACAGAGGTGTAGCCAGGATTATCTAACAAGTGGGGCCTGAAGCTAATATAGTTGGGCCCGCCACAGACACAGTAACATCTGTAAATGTCCACACAGAGCTGCCGAGTGGGCATTTACATATTTTGGGTGGGCCTAGCCCGCTCAGACCCTACCCTGTCTACGCCTCTAGTGAGCGTTGGAACCGATGTAGGAGTGGAAGCAGGGGGAGGACGATGTGGAAGAGTGCTGAAGAGTTGTTGGCAGAGATTAGTGTGGAGTGCATGTGAGGTGTTGGTTGTGAGAGACTAAGAGGCTGTGAATGTGAGAGTGTGGGAAAGTGATAGGGGAGACAGAGGGGTGAGAGGGCATAGTTCCTGGAAGAAGAGAAAGGATTGGAGAGAAGAGAAGAGATGAGGCACGAGAGGAAAGGGGTGGGAAGGGAGAGGAGAGAGGAAATGAGTGGAGAGGTGTGAGGAGAGAAGAGAAAGGAGAGAACAGAGGTAAGAAGAGAAGAAGGATGAACATCAGAGGGACCCAATGAGATAGGGGGAGCGAGAAGAAGACTGGAGTAAGTGTGAAAGGACAGGAAAAGGGGAAAGTGTGAGTAGAGCAGGGGGAGTAGTAAGCTCAGGGAGAAGAGAGGAAGGGAGCGACAGAGGTAGAGAGCAGACTATAGTGCCTGACATTGGTACAACATGAAACATAATTCCTGTTCAGAGATTGGGGAGTGTTAGGCATGCACAACCTTAGTAGAACCCCAGAGGGAGCCAGATAAATAGGACTTTTGCCTTTTGGCCCTCACTCATAGCTAGTATTAGATAGTAGGGGTTACCAATCGCTAGTTGGTCATCCTGGGTTTTAGGAACACTGGAGCCAAAAGGAGGTTGAGAGAAGGAAGGCCATTAGTGAACATGACCCACAACCTAATCAGAGTAAAATTTATAAATTTCTCTATTTGTGAAATAAAGAGGCCTGCACCATTCTTTAAAGTCTGGGAGTTGTCAATGCCATTGGTGACACATGCAATAGCAAATATATCATGTAAAGTCATTCTCCTGTAATACAATGTTCCTTTCATTATTAATGTTTCACACTACAGTCTGCAGAACTCCCACATAACCTGAAGTGCTTTGAGGCCATGACAATGCCAGTTAGCCACAGGACAAACTACTGTGACAAAATGACTTCTGCCCTGCAGGCGTAGACGGGTGACTAGTGGCTAAAGCGCCTACTCTGTCCTCAAGCTGCTACAACCCAAGAGAGATCCCATTCATAAAGGTAGAAGAGGCAGATTTAGGAGATATACTTCCTTTGCCTTTTGTGGTAACCTGGTCAGAGGGAAGGCTATACAATGAAGAGGGGTGTGAATGTGATCTAGTAGCAACCCAAATAGAAATAGAATAGACGTCCAAAACAAAGGGAAGGTCCAATGAAGGTTCTATAAAAATATATATACTTTAATGAAACACACGATCTGCAAAAAAAAAAAAAATAGAAAAACACTTCGCTAAACCCACCACTTAGGAAAGAACACAGAATATGTACAGGTAGAACGATGCAGTACTCTGAGCCAAAAGTATATGTTCTGGTGCAAAAAGGTATTAAAGGTGACCTAACCATTCTCTAGTGCCCAAAGTGGACCAAGGCGGCATTTAGCAGTCAATAATATCTTTTGCAGTGCTTGACGGTGTCGAATCAGGCTTCTTGGTGCTGTTCATTCGGTTCAACGGGTTCAAGTGCCACGGTCATGTTGTTTTAGATGGTGAACAGTGTCGAGCAGGGGTTGAACAGGGTTGTTGCATTTTGAAGTTAATGCTTAAAGAAGTGTGGATCATGAGAGATAATGCTAGCCTGCTGTAGGTGTCCATATAAAAATAAAACCTTTAAAACAAAGCACCAGTTATTTTTATATGGACCTTTAAAGAAGGCTAGGTTTTGTCCAGTCACCTGTGGGCATTTGCCTTTAAAAGAAGGGGTCTCCCACTCCTTCTTTGGTTCCCTTTTGGACAAACACTTAAGGAAGATTTCATTGGACCTCTTTTGGGAGAGTTCACACCCACAGGCGATTGGACTAAAGCTAGCCTGCTTTAGGCATCCATAAAGCCTTTTAAAACAAAGCCTTGTTCTTAGAACAAGTGGACCTTGCCTTCTGACATCACACTCAAAATGCTTTTTGCTAAAGGAAGTAGAGGCGACAGGAAGGAAAGATAGAGGCAGAGAGAAAGAAGATGGTGGAACCTTCCTCCAGCTGTAAAGAGATACCTCTGTCTACTCTAACCCATCCCCTTCCCTTTTCAATAGGATCAAAGTCCCTTTTGGTGTGCAGCACGCGGGTGTGAGGATAAGCCTTTGTGAATGGAAGTGCCCTTTGATTCCTGTTCCCAGGACAGCTTCCTGTGGAGTGTCTATGTCTCTAGGGTGGTTGTTTCCTGTCCCCACAAATTACCAGAAGGGCAATCACCAAGGCTCCAGTCCTTTAGCAGAAGCAAGGACAGTCTGTCTGGGGAGTTTACACATAGTCCTTTCACAGCTAAACTGGACTCATAGGGCTGACACGTGTGATATGAAATTGCTGCGGCTGTAATAATTATGACAAATATCATCCCCCAGAACTCAGGTATGGCTTATATTTAAAGATGTAGCTGCCACAAGGATAGTAAACTCATAATGATGGGACTTTGGTACAGGGGTGCATATCTTCAATGCAGTCCCTGTGCTGCAGAGATTTGGATGTACTGCAGCTGTCAAATGAGCCCCTGTGACCATTGAACCTGCTCTGTACCACTGGAAAGCCGGTGCTGCAGATCAGGCTACTGATGCAACAGAGCACAAGTGCACTATGCTTTTGGGATGGAGATTATGAAAGGGGAATCAGATTGGCATATTAATCTTTAAGGCACAAACATTCCCATATCATTTTATTAACTGAATACAAATAAAAAAGCCTCGACTTCAACACCATTTCCAAAGGGCAATCCGTCACTACTTCTTCACTTTCCTGCATTTATATGCCCCCTCGCCTGACCGTTTTCACTTACCAACCCCTCTCCACCACTTCCCCCCGCAGCACTTCTAGTTACTGCACTTGCACAATCTGAATGTCACAAGGCCTAGTCGGACCGTTATTGTTGTTTATCTCGCCTCTTCCCCCTCCCCCCTTTTTGTCTTGTGGCACCTGGAAATACCATTATGCTTTATAGTGCGCCTTAAATAGATTCAATAAATAAATATTCAATAAATAAATAGACATTCAATAAATAAAATTGGTTCTCCAGATGAAAGCAGCATCTGCAGAGAAAGGTTACCCTTATAAAATGATAGCAGGAGGTTATGGTTCCACCCAGACAACCTTTTGTGAGTCTCAAGTGAAATCTTTACACCTCACATACATGTGGTCAGGCCGATTTCTAAGTGATGGGCTGAACCATAAACATCTCGATGGAGCTTGCTTATCAGGGGGTGATAAGACAAGCGAAGTCAATTACGGGCAGAGTCACTTTGATCCCCTGAAAGCAGGACATGATCGCAGCTAAGGCAGGATGGGAGCTGTGACCCAGAGGACATCTTTTTTAGCATTTGTGAACTCTATGGCAAGTCAGAGTCAAGACTCGGACAATGAGGCATTGTTTTGAAGTTTTTTTTAAATCAAGTTCACCTAATCTTTTCATAAACCTATAAGCTCCAGCCCCATTCTATCAAATAAAGTCCAAAGGGTACTCAGCACGATGTCTGTACATTAATAAAGTCCTCTGTCAGAAATCCTACCCTAACCTGACCTAACTAAAACAAGAAAACATCTAAAGAAACTAAGAAAGACTTTATAGAACTGCTAAGTGCAAATGGCCGCTGTTCTCAGACTCTCTGCACTCTGGGGTTCTTCTTCATCTCACTCCCCACTCTGGGGTGTTCTCAAGCTCTGCCCACTCTGGGGCTCTTCTTACTCCCACTCCCCAATCTGGGGATTGCTCAGTTTCTATGTGCTCCAGGGTTCTTTCTCCTGTCGCTGCGGAGTCGCTATTCAGAGGTCTTCTCCCTCGTTCTTGCAGCTTGCTCTGTGCGCAGTCGCTTACGCAACCTTTCAGCTGGACTCCTCTACGACTGAATGCCACTGAGCCAAGCTCTAATACAAGTTCAGGCATAGCATATTAAAGCCTTTGCTCTTCCCTGTCTTTTTTTTTTTTTTTTTAGCAAAATAGGATTTTGTCACATATTGCATTCTAAACTAAGCAGATATTGGCTGCAGTCAGCGGCTGTTTTTAAACTCTATTTCCATAAGGTATAGTGTTTCTGGTTAAAATCAGCACAGTTGGAAAATATGCTTGGACAGCATTAAAGAGCAGACCAAGGCTACAGCATCTTGCCCGTTATGTGCCGAAAATGTAATGGGTAAATGCTGCTACCTGCCAAAAAAAGAGCCCCCTCATATTCATAGCACAGTCTTCTAACCAACGCATTGCTTCTCGCCCTGCAACCTGTCTTTGAATCTCTACCTGTGCATCCCCATTGCTGACCACCATTCACAGCCGTCAAGAGAGTCCTCAAATAGCAGCTCTTTAGCCTTAAATATCCAAATGGTTGATCTTGCCTCTTCATCTCTTATTTCCTTTGTTAATAATTATTGAATTGACCAAAGTTGTCCTTTGTTTCTCCACGTATTGCCATAGTTTGCCAAGGATGTTTACTGTTTTTTTCCTCAGGGAAGTAGCTGAATGCTATTTACTATGACGTTGCATGTTGTGTCGGCCATCACCCTCCACCGTCACTCACTGATATGATATGATATGATAGGTTATTTATAATGCGCTTAATGCCCAGAGTTTTCTAAGCGCGGACCCGGGCATCAAACCTGTGTTGCTTCGTTTTGTCTTGCTTCCAAGGAGAGCACGTTGCTGCTGAGCTATCCTCCCGAGACTGGCGTATGTATTCAAGTGCCGCAAATACAGCTACATACTGTATACGGCTATTTTGTGCAGATTTTCGCAAAAACACAAACATCAAATACAGATAACATAAATGCACATATTAGTTTACAATAAAAAACTTTGCTGTTTGGGAAATGTTGGAGAAAATATAAAATAAACATGGAGGAAGTGGTTTGTAGTTAGTTATGACAAACAGAGGTCTAATGCTAAGAGGACACTAAGGTAACTAAGAGGCGTGCATTTTAAAAAATTGAGTTGTTATTATTATTATTATTGCTAATATTACTATTATTGTTGTTGTACATGTGCGACAAATTGACTACTGCCCTGCAGGATTACAAGAGTGAGTAGAGGCTAACGTCCTACTCAGCCCTCACATTTCTACAAACCAAGCGTGAACCCAATCAAAAAGTTCGAACAGGCACAGTTAAGAGATATACCTCCTTCGCCTTTTGTGGTAACTTAGACAGAGGAAAGGCTATACTCTAAAGAGGGGTGTGAATGTGAAACAGTAGCAACCCCAACAGCAACGTATAATAGCTCAAAATAAAGGAATGGACAATCAAGGTTCTATACAAATATATAAACTTAAACACACCATAGGCAATAATTTTTAACGATCACAGTATATGAAAGATATCAAGATGCAGCGCTCTGGGTAATGAGACGTGGAGGGAAGGCAATAACAGCCACAGTGTTAAAAAAAAAGTACATGTTCTTGAGTTGCAAAAGTGATTAAAGCAACCTAGCCAGTCTCTATGGCCAAAATGGTCTGGGGCGGGGCGTGGAGGCAGTTATCAGGACTTAATACGTTTTCAGCGTCTTGGCCATTTGACAATGGTGAACCAGGCTCTTCAGCGCTGTTCTGTGGTTTGATTTGGTTCTAAATACAGCAGTCACTGTAGCCCCGTGGGAAGCAGATGTCAAGGTGGGATTGAATTGAAGAAGGCTGCTGTTCCAAGTTATACTCGTGCGATGTGGATTGTGGCTGTCAACAGGTTCAGTTCGACCGTTGACAAGCTGAGGAGGGGCGGATCAGGTGAGGCATTTCGATGCTGTGCTCCAAGGGAGTGATTTGAAGAGAACACCAGGGTCGGTTCAATCGTCACTTGGATTGGACATAAAAAGGCTGGTGGTTTGAGGGGCAATTTGAGCATTGTGGATGCAGTGATGCTTCTTGGTTCAAGCCCAGGAAACGACACACATCAGCTAGCATGATGTAGCGGTGAACTTGTTAGAACGTGCAGTACTGCATTTCGAAGGTCAGTGTGTCCCAAAGGCAGCTCTAGAGTTTCTTGTTGGTTCAAACTGTGCCGAAGTACTCAAATCACAGGTCACAGTTGTTTGATGGTGAAAGTACAGGAATACTAGCTGACTTGGCTCTCAGGAGCTGTGAGTCTCACTCCATGGCCCCAAACACAAGAGAGGCTGACATACATCTGCAGGGGTTGCTTCAACATGATGAGGTCCTGAGTAACAGTGTGGCTGGCAGAGAGGCAGGTATTGTTCCAGCAGCAGGTCATCCCTAATGTGACCTGAGGATAATTAGGGGACAGAACTTGCCACTGCCTTGGACTACCTGTTCCCACCTCATAACTGGAGGACTTTGGAAATGACTACTCTCACAACAGGGCCCAAATAAAATCTTTTTCAAGGATTGAAGTCCACAGATGATAAAAAAAAAAAGGAATGGGGGACCCCTTCTTTTAAAGGCAAAGGTCTACAGGTGATTGGACAAAAGCAAGCCTGCTTTAAGGGTCCAATCCCTGTTTTTTGGACTAAGTGAACTTTGCCGTCCAATATCACACCCAAAGTGCGTTGTATTAAAGGAAGTGGTTGAAGGCACAGGAAGAGAGGTAAAGAGAGAAAACAAGATGGTGGAAGCTCCTTCCAGCTGGTCTGAGCTCCCTCTGCCTAGACTAACTCCTCCCCTTCTCTTGTCAATAGCATCAACTGTCCTTTTGGTGTGCAGAACCCTTGTGTGAGCTAGTCCTTTTGTGAAGGGTGTGCCCTTTGATTACTGTTTCCTGTAGAGTGGCTGTCTCACTGGAGAAGGTGTTACCTGCCCTCACAAAGAGAGGCAGCGCCCAGGGCTACAGTCTTGCTGGGAACAGCAGAGACAGCCTGGCTGGGTGAATACACATAACCCTTCTACAGTGAGCTGGACTAGCCATCATACGTGAAACTCAGGTACCTCTAATATATTTACAGTTTAACATGCCACCAGGCATTCTGAAAGTTACTCCCTCGTCTGCCTGCTCTCTGCATTATTTTCGGTGCTCTTTATTTACTTTCCTCGTCTCCCAGCATTATTTATTTGTCTCCGCTCCTGTTTTGCTGCTTATTTTGGCTCCTGCCACACACTTCTTTTTCCTGGATCCCGCTCCTGTGCCTGCTTCTTCACAACCCCCTCACCTGTCCTCCCTCCACCCACCCAGCCTGAGATTAGATTCTTCCTTCATGACTAGCCCTTTTCACTTCAAGCCCCAGGGCAGCCTTGCCCAGGCAGCCATCGGCTAAGGGTCACAAGTAGCATATCCTTATGCTACTTATCACTTCTCAACTGCTCTACAGTTTAGTAGCCTACCCTAACACTACCCTCCTAGCTGTGAAGAAATCACTCCTTCCTACCTCCCCAAGCATGGCACCCAAGCCTTGCAGTGTAGCCTATTCCAGCCACCAATCCACAGGAGTATATACTACCACCCCTTGCACTACGGACATTAGAAATCTCAAATTACGGAGCAGACTTCCTAAAATTTACGAGCCTCTTACCAGATTGCTACCACCTTCCAATAAGAAAACTAATTGCTACCACATTACGGCACCTACCAGCGCCAAAAGGCCCACCTCCCTACCCAATTGCCGTACATCTGATACTCACACATCCACACTCATCCCCCCAATAGCCCTACCTCTACCGCAATCAAAGAAGATAATCACCCACTTAAAGGAGCTCTCCTCAACGCAAGGTCCCTGGTGGCTCATGCCATCGATATAGCCGACCTAATTACAGAAAATAGCTTAGATTTCCTAGCCATAACCGAATCATGGCTACACAAGGCAGCAGGACCCGCACTCACGCTAGCTATCCCAGGAGGATACACCATTTTCAGACAAGACAGAGCTGGCTCCCGAGGCAGTGGAATAGCCATCATATCTAGAGAGAGTTTATCTATGAGATTAGTAGCCCCACATAACCTGCAATCATGCGAATCCCTCACTATCAAACTACCACTAAAGAACTCCCAATCACTCACCATGAATGTAGTTTACAGACCCCCTGGGCCTCTTGGCACCTTTGAAGAGGACCTGCATAACCTAATTGCCAGTAATCTCAAACCCACCTCCCAAGTACTACTGCTTGGTGATTTTAACTTAGGCCTGTATGATTCTTCAGACAAACAGGACCAGCCAATAGCAAACTCCCTCAATGCATTAGGCTTAACACAAAAGGTGTACGCTTCCACCCATATGAAGGGCAGAACCCTAGGCTGGGTAGCCGACCATAACTGCATAGCAACCATTACTACCATTTCTCCCCTATCTTGGACCGACCATTTCCTCGTGTCCTTGACACTCTCCACTACTACACAGAAACTCATAGCGCGCCAAGTCGCGCCACCCTGTCTGACCAGATTAAAAAAGAATATAACAGTGAATAGTGTGATCCCTAATATCCTACCCACCCTAAACTCCTTGCCAGAAAGACTGGACCCCAGCTCTTTGGTGCAAGAATACAACAAGATCATGCTCTCCACCCTGGACAAAGTCGCCCCTCTCAAATTGAGAGCTAGCAAAGCTAAACTACACCTCAATAAATGGTTCACTCCACAACTAAAGGACTTGCGACTATTAAAAAGAAACAGTGAAACCGACTGGCGCCTTTGCCCCTCCTAGGAGAACAAAAAGAAGCTAGCATCCACTGCATCGCACTATAAAAAAGAAATCTGCCAGGCAAAAAGAAACTCCTAAAATGATCGCATAGCTAACTCCAACTCTAGTATGAGAGAATTATTCACAATCTTAAAAGAGCTAGAGTCTCCTATCTCTCCACCCGATATCTGCATCAAAAATAAGAACTGGTGCTCTGAGATACAACAAGCATTAACCAACAAAATTAATACTCTCCAAACAAAAATAAAAAATAAGAAAGATTCTCTAAACTTATCTCAACCTACTCAACTACTACCTAATGTTACTACCCCTGATCCAAATACCACATTCTGTTTCACTAAAACAACGACCCTTGCAGTGGAAAAAACTATCCTCTCGCTCAAACCGTCCAATTGTAAAGGAGATATTTGCCCAGCGCACATTATAAAAGAGGCTGCGAGAGACCTCTCCCCTTTCATCTCCAAACTGATTAATGCTTCCTTTGTCTCCGGCACTGTCTCAGCCAACCTCAAACAATCATGGGTACTCCCGCTCCTCAAGAAGCAGACCCTAGACCCACTTATCGCTACCAACTACCGCCCTATCACAACGGTGCCATTTTTACTCAAGATTCTAGATAAAATTGCATATTTGCAGATTTAAAAGTATCTCAAACAGCACAATCTCCTAGGGATCCGACAATCAGGATTCCGACCACTACACGGGACGGAAACTACACTAATAGATCTAAAGACACAGATCGATGAGTTGAGAGATCAAGGAAAACAGCATTATTGCTGCTACTTGACCTTTCAGCTGCATTCGACCTGGTCGATCATAAAGTCCTCTGTAAGCATCTTGTGTCAGCAGCCCATTTCTCCACAGGCGCTGTCAAGTGGATAGAATCATTCTTGAGTGACAGAACAAGTAGATTATTCTGACCTTCCGCAGCTGCGGATCCCACCCCCACCTTGCGCGGGGTCCCTCAGGGCTGCTGTGTGTCCCCCACTCTCTACAACATATTCACCAAGCCAGTGTTCGATGATCTGGACCTTCTGGGTGTCACCTATACTAATTATGCAGATGACACTCAGATTCTCCTCCCACTTTCTGGGGATCATGGTAGGGACCTGGCGTTGGTGAATAGAATCTATCTCATCATTCAGGCATGATGGCCACTCACGGCCTATGCCTGAATGATGACAAGACAGAGTTGATAATCCTCGGCTCCCCCTCCAACATTTCCACACTAGGCCATAATATGCCTCCTTCAACATTGACGGTAATAATATCAGTGTCTCCAAGGAGGTAAAAACACTGGGTTTCTACCTTGACGCTACAATGTCCTTTACTAAAAAACGAAATTCTCTGGCCTCTACTGCAGCCTACACATGTAAGCTGATTAGAGCAGGTAGGCCATTCCTTTCTAATGATAGTTGCCTTATACTTGCCAGAGCATTAATTCTATCAAGACTAGACTACTGTAACACCCTCTACAGTAGTGCTAACAAAACCATTATCCAAAAACTCCAAATAATACAAAATAATGTAATTAGAGCAGCATTAGGCATCAATAAAAGAGTGCAGATCTCCGCAATCAGACGCCATCACAAATGGCTATCTACCCACAACAAAATACAACTAAAAATCGCCTCCCTGACACATAAAGCACTACACAATGTCACCTTGAGATACTTAATTGACAGAATAATAAGAAGATCTTCCAGTAGACCATCCAGAACTATCAACACCAATTGTTTGGTAGTACCCAGATTCAAAACCTCTAAGTTCGGCGGCAACAGCTTCCCTTTGAAGGCCGCCAAACTGTGGAACTCCCTGCCACATCAGTTAAGATCTGACCTCCCCTACTCCTTCTTCAGAAAGAACCTCTTCACCCACCTCAATCTGACTGAGAACTAGTTCCCTCGGATACTCTGGTACACCAGCACAACTCGCGGCTAGACTGTAAATTCTCTAAATTATGCACATCCTTGTACCATGCTGTAATTAACGCTGCCCCCTGCACAACCTGCTTGCAGACTGTATATTGTATTATTTCTTGTGTATTGTGTTTACTCGCACATTGTCTGTACATTATGTAACTTGTAAGCTTCGCATATCCTTGCTGCGCCCTGCTACTCCTGGGTCTGGTGCGCTTTATAAATTCAATAAACAAACAAACAAACAAGGCAAAGGGCAGCTCTCTACTAAGCAGCTCCAATTCATGTTTGCCCGTGTTCGCCTATGACGCCTGATGCAGACAACTTACAGCGACTGATAAGGTAAGTGTGGGCAGGAGTACAACCATTACTGTACTCCAGTAAAACCCCACCACTCCTATTACCTGAAATCTCATACCTACGGGCATTTAGCCTATTTGTGTAACTTGTTTTCACTACTCTGCCAAAGTTGAATCTGGCTGGTTCTTTCATTACATTCTATAAGATGGTCAGTTAGATGGGTTGGGGGTTATCTGTGTACTGCACTTAGATGAATTTTGGGGGTAGACAATGTGTTGCACTTAGATTGATTTTGGGGGTAGGAAATGTGTTGCACTTAGATGGATTGTTGGGGGTGGGTAGGGTGTTGCACCTAGATGGATTTGCAGGGTGGGGGGTAGGAATGGTGTTGCACTCTTTCACTTTCCTGTCCATTCATGCAGATGTTTAGGATGTTTTGCTGTCCCCAGCGCTCTGAAGATCATAGGGAGAACTGGCCCAATGCACCTAAAGCTCTTTGAGGACAGACTGTTAATTGCACCAAGAAGATGTATTAGGATTGCCCCTTCTGTGTTTAAAGACCTGTCAGGATAGCTTGCCACTGCTGTGGGGCCTTGGTATTGGACCTGACAGTTTCAGATTAGCCTGCTTACAATACCTGTAAGGACAGCCTTGGGGTGTTACCTAGATTTGCAGGTAGTCTAGCATTGCAACTAGAACAAAGCACATGTATGTTAACACATGCGGTACACTTAGAGCATGTACGCCTACCATGTTTAGCCTGCCCATGATGCTCGAAGATATGTTGGTAACCCTCCATTGCGCTTATAACTGCTCAAGTTAGCCATTGTAACAAACAGTGGTTACATGCAGGTATCTTTGATATCATGCTTATTAGACTGCGTTGGTTAGCGTTTGTAGAACGTGGAAGATATATAGTAAAACTTTAAAGGTAACGGGTCTATTGTGCTCAGAGAATTCCATTAGCCTAGTTTTTATGGTAGCCTGTCTGCTCAGTCTATTGCACTTGGTAGACTTGAGGGTAGCCTGTCTATAGGGCCTAAAAACGTCTACATAACGTAGCTGGCTTTTTCTTCCTCAGAGAAGATCGGATGACACAGCAACATCAAAGATAAGCTCCACCTGAGCTTAAGGTATGCATAAACACACCATTTTGGTGGACATGTGCAGCAGGCATGGCTATCCATCCACGCACTCTAGAATGCAGCTATGACTATGACAAATTCGGTCTAGCTGGTCACATAACCACTTCGCACTGAACCACCAGAATTGCCTAAACACCTCTGGCATTAGAATACAGAGACAGCCTATGACAAATTCCGGTCTAGCTGGGTACATATCGAGTCTCCTGCACTAGCGCTCTGTCGTGACCTCCCTCAGCACCTTCCCACGTGTCTGACCTCTTGGGTTGCTTATTGGAGCAGAGCCAGCCCTCTTAAGTTCTAATCTTGGCCAAACGCACACATACATCTTAAGCTTCCTCTTAGAACTTTCCCGTCCCTGGACTTTGTTCCCCAAGGGTGTTCCTATCACAAAGCGTTTTGAGGCCATACAATATGCTATATTAATGACTACTACAATACAATACAATACTACTGTTTTAATAAAGTGCCAATTATTGATATGGTGTTCAAATGGTGAAGCTTTTCAAAAAAATGCTCACCCTGTGGTTTGGTATTCTGTAAGCTATTCGGTAAGAGGAGATAAGGTATACACTAGTGCCAAAAGACTGACAAATAAGCAGGGCTGTGCATCTCGCACTGAAGCAGCTGTGCTCCGAAAATGTCCTTGTTGTGTCGCATCTGCAACCCTTATGACTTCCATTAATCCACCCTATCTGCCTCCCGCGGCCATGATTCATGTCACAGAAAATGGCCTCTTACTGTAGCACTGCGCAGGTGAACACACGGCTGTACAGTTCCCAGACAGGGTCCAATTCATTCTGGCGCGCAAACAATAGCAGAGTTCCTTTTCGATATTAACAGCATTAATCAACTACTTTTATCCGATACCAAGGCCAGGCAGGTTATGGAGAAAAAGCACAGACAAAATAAGATGTTCTCTAACGTTAGATGCTATCTTCTGATGAATTGTGAAGAGCGAGAATCTCAATGCTCACTGCAGGCTCTTAAAATATTCCCTCCACCAGAGGCCTTCAAGAATAACAAGCACTTGCAAAGCCAAAAGGTCTGGCTTTGTAAATATAGAGAGTATTTTCTATTAAACTCTCCCACGAAACAAAATAAAGGTTACCATCTACACCTCATTAAAGCACAGGCTAAGGCCACAGAATCTTGCCCGTTATGTTCCCAAAATGTAATAATTAAATATTGCTATGTGCCAAAAAAAGAGCACCCTTCACATTCATAGCACAGTCTTCCAAGCAACACATTGCTTTGCACCCTCCAATCTCTATTTCAGACTCCCAATGTGCATTCCCATTGGTTGCTGAGTGCTGACCACCAGGGACGGCCCTAGGATTTGAAGGGCAAAGTGCGGCAAATTAAGTGCAGGCCCCTTAATCTGCATTTGATAACATCACAGGAAGTGACATCACAGGATGTGACATCACAAGATAACCACTAAATATGTAGGCAGCAGCAAAAACATGGTAATAGGAGAGGAGAATTTCCAATAACTACACTAGCAAAGTATAAAAGATGGCCATCTTTTAAGCCAAATAATTTATAATGAAATATTCCAAAGAAAACAAAATCCAAATATGACACGTGCGCTTTAATGGCACTTTTAGGTGTTCTTGTGGGTAAGCGCCTGCATTGGAAACATGACAACCTGGTGTGAAATCCTAGTAGCTGAACACTTGAGCAGGCACACTTTTTTTTAATGCTGGCCTCAAAAACAAAGAACCAGGGATGCATTTACCTGTTGAAAAACGGGCTAACGCTGTCCACCCACATGTATCGACTTGTGCCCTGAAAATAAGTACAGTGCCAGAACCAGGGAAAATATCCCCTCCAGTCTCCAGGATGACAACCTCTCTTATCACATCCTTGGTAAATAATCATGGCTCACTTGCATGCTTCATGTATAATGTGAGGAAAATGTTACATTCTACATGAAAGCTTTTTGGCTTGGTAAATATAAACATGTGGAAATAGGCAAATAGCTAAAACGGTTTTGTGCAATATGTTTAATTGCGCTGGACGAAGGCACATATTGTAGGCAGCTAACTGCTGATTTGCATGTGCTTTCAAAATAAAAATGCTCCTTTGCAGTTCTTAACACAACAATGTACTCTTAAATAGGCCATCAGTAGTAGATTGCACCCACTTTAAACGCTCTGCTTTAAGAAAAAAAGTGATCAGCAGTGCTTATGAGGCCCCCAGCGCCTATTGGACCGCTGGGAGGGGGCATTTGTCTCTTCAGAGTTGCAGTAGGAGGTTGACAGGTGACAAGTTACCTCACCAGAAGAAACAAAAGGGAGCCAAACCTCGAGGGATAGCCACTTTTGAAAAAAATAGCCTGCAAGCTTCCCCGTCATCATGCATGCTGCAGCGTGTGCTGCCCGTGCGCTCAGAGTGAACTGCAGCAAGCATATGGACTCTGAGCACAGGGCCCACTCTGCAGCCTGCAAGAGGGAGTCAATGGCTCCCTCGACGCAGGGCCCTAGCAGGCACGGGATCAAGTGCAGCCGCTTAGCCTAGCACCTGACTTGCTGACCACCCTTCACAGCAGTCAGGAGAGTCCTCAAATAGCAGCTCTTTATCCTTAAACAACCAATTAGCTGATCTTGCCTCCTCATTTCTTATTTCCTTTGTTAATAATCATCGAATTTTCCTTGGATTCTCCATGTATGCAATGGTCAAAGTATAAAAATAAAAGTAGTGGAACAATGTTCCCTCTGCACCGCCCCCTTTTCTGGCCACTCCCCCATACTCACCGTCACGCCCCCCCACCCCTATTCAAACCATTCAAACCCCATACCTGCGTCCTTCCTTTCCTCCACTCCACCCTGCAACATTTTGTTTTACAACAGTTCTAGTAAGACTGAAGAAAACACCAAAGAAAAGGTATTGAAATGACCACCATTATTGTGTTATCTTAGGATGCACCTAGAAGCAGCCTCCCCTTCACCACCCACCATTCACACCTCTTAAAGAACATGCCCAGCCACACCGACCCCTCTCATGCCTGCAAACAAGGCGCAGCCTGCAGCCATTCATACGCAGATTGCTGGAACGCGGTGCTTTTTGCCTGTCTGGGGATGCGTTTAATAGCAGGTTTTTCAAACCGTCTATTGACATAAAAAATAGAAAATCCAGCACCTTTAGATAGCTCAGCGCGCTGGTACACTGGTTCGATATATATATATATATATATTTGTTTAAGTTGGCGTCCTGGAATGGTGTTCTCTGTCGCAAAAAGTAAGGGAACGATTGCCCAGGAAAGTAAGGGAATGTTGTACTCTTTAGTTCCCGACCACTTTGACCTCTGCATAAATGGCCATAGTTTGCCAAGGATGATTGCTGTTGTTTTCCTCAGGGAAGTAGCTGAATGTTATTTAATGTAAAGTTGTATTTTGTGTCGGCCATCACTCCCCACCGCCACCCACTGGTGTATGAAATCAAGTGCAACAAAAACAGCTACATACCATATTATGTCATTTTGTGCAGATTTTTGCCAAAACACCCCTGATCTGCAGCACCTGCTCTCCAGTGGCATAGAGCAGGTTCAGCGGTCGCAGATGCCCTCTTGACAGTTGCAGTGACAGTAAAGTATTTGCAGCACAGAGGCTGCATTTAAGATATGCACCTCTGTCCCAAAAAGTACATAACATCCAGAATGCTATCCTGGTGGCACGTAATACTGACAATATATTAGCCATGCCTGAGTTTCACGTATGCTGGCTAGCATCTCTCTGAATTAACCATGCCCATCTAGTTTAGCAGTGGACTCTCGTATCTTCAAGTCTGCCCCAGCCCATTTAAGGCCCGTCCAGACCACACACTGAAAAGCGGGCACTGGCACATCTTGTGTTTACAGCTGTGCACCACATATGAATGGCCATAAGTTAGAGACCCCCTAAAGCCCCACTAGCCAGCTGTGGCCCATAGTGTTGGTGGTTAGTGGGGACCACAGCATTGACTCCTAGGGCGAAGACGAGTCTACAGTCGGTGAACTGCTCCACGGCACGCAATCAGTTCACAGAACTTCCAAACTGGTGGCTGAACATGAAGTAGTCAATGTCCAGCCATTCACATGATGCAGCGCTTCAATAATAAACACAGGTCATTTCCACCAGACCAGCCTACTAAACCAATCCCATTAGACCATAATTATGATACTTTCATAAAATATGGAAGGGTCAAGTTTGTTAATGTATGAACACTAGAGATGCACTGGCTGTACCAATCACTGTTGTTCTACATTAAAAAAATGTATGCCACTTAATCAACATATATTTGTGTGCTGTACAAAAGGATTGTGCTCTGTGTTTACTAACAACAATTCACCTTTCTCGTGCTTACTCTAACACATACTGTGCAAACAACATCAATGACTTTCGGCAGCGTTTTCATGAACAAGCAAACACAACAAAGTAGAAAACAATATGTATGCTTATTCTGTATCCCAAAGGAAATTACGATATGTACCAATTAAAGAAAGTTTTTTTGTATTTTGTTCTGGGGATTGAAGACATTCCTCGTTTTTCATTGGGAAAGGTGCCCCAGCATGTTTCATCCCCAGAACCTAAGTTCTGGGCATTCCTAGGGGGATCTTGAATGAAGAAGGGGTGGTTCGCAGTACCTGTGTGGTGTGACGTAGTCCTGTGCTGAACCTGTGGAACTGAAAATGGGTTGATCCAAATGGCCATGTGCCACCCCGCGCAAGTGTATGATGAGCCCAGAAGAGGTATACAGAGATCCCTAGACAGGCCTGTCTGGGTCCCCACTCTCAGGAAGAGACAGTAAAAGGAGTATTCAAACCCACCCATCCCCACCTATGCGAATGGAGATAACCACACATGTCTTTTGGACAACCATACCTCTAGTCATGACAGCCAGGGAGTGCTATCCCACCCCACTAGCCAAACCCAAATGCTCAGCCTGGGAATGACGAACCTTCCCTTTGAAGGAATGGACTTGCAGCATTCTAGACTTGCCAGCCAATGTTTAGAGACATTGGGCCTCATTATAAGTATGGCTGTCCGGTAACAACAGTGCCGGTAAGCTACCGGCACCGTTGTTACCGGACTGGCATACTCTGAGTTCTGCGAGCGGGTGCCTGTCAGCCGAATGGCACCTGCTTGCAGACCTTGACGGTAGCACTGGCACCATTCATGAATGGTGCTGGTGCTATCGTCCTCCCCATTCCCATTGAGTCCAATGGGAATCTAATGGGAATGGGGAGTAATAATTTCTGGCGCCCGGAAATGGGGAATTACCGGGACCACCGGGGCTGTAATGCCCCGGTAAGTCCCCAGTGCTGGGCATCGGGGAAAAAATGACTCCAGCGGCTGCCGTGCCGTTTCTACCAGCACGGCTACCGCCAGACTCATAATGAGGCCCATTTTCTTCCGCAACACCATTATCAAGGACATCAGTGAAACCAATGAATGAGGCATGATGGTCAAGCAAAGTTTGTGGGATTCCCACAAGCACAAGCGAGGTTCATGCGTACACAAATATGTTGTCATTTTAGGCCATCTCATCTAACATATGCATCTGTTTTATGTATTCCACTTGACTTCCTCCTTTCAGACCTAGCCTAAGGCCTTGCGTTTTAAAGACCATTCTCTGTTGAAATGTATGTCATTTTTTCTCTGTAGCAGTCCTACCTTTGAAGTGCATGGGAACTACCTAGCTCAGGTCATCTTCACTGTGAAACCAAATCCATCCACATTTCTAGGCTGGATGTAACACATATGTTCCACAATGCATGTCGTTGCACTTTGTGGTTATCCCTATGTATCGTTATTCGTAAAGGGGCACATTATTTGATGTATGACCATGCTGGTGTTGCAATTCACCGCCTTGTATTGCTTCCAGGAGCGTGGTAACCCAACTCCCACTTCTATATTGTGTTTGGTAAACCTAGCGACAGCTCCCCCTCCACAGGGCTACTGACCTGCAATCTTGGGGAGATCTCACATCTGTTATGGTGGGCTGAACTCTGCTCAGTTCTTTCCCTTGGCTTCACATGTGCTGAGCAGTTCTGGATGTTTTTTTCTCTTTTTGTGTGCCAACAGTGAAGATTTCCATTTCGGTGGATCTTTGGCTAGAACGTGCCAATGTCGTTTGATTTTTGTCTTGGAAGAGCATGCTGGTCAATGTACTCGCACAAACCAGTTGTTCTTCTTGATCCTAGGATGTCTGATCTGCTGGAATGGTTTCATGACTATGGTGTTGTGTTTTCCCCAAGTCCTTTCCACTGTTTTCTTCGGATAACCTTTTTTCTCTCTGAACTTTGTCATAGTATTTGGGCTTTGTCCTCTTACTCTGTAGTTATTGTACTGCTGTGGTAAAGATATAGAAATTGTCCGAAGGGATAATTATCCTAAAGGATTTTAGGGGGAAGGCTTGTGTAATGTATCAGTGAGTTACTATCAGTGAGCTACTACTGTAAGGCTTGACCTTGATTGTGTAAATATAGTATTGTTTCTGCTGATGGACTGTGAGAACATAACATGTAGGTCAAGTGTGTTGACCCAGTCATCAAATGTATTTGCCTGTGTTTCAGTACCTTCGGAAATAATACATATTTCTTCTTCTGTGACACACATGGCAGTGATGTACATTGTCTGTGTTGTACATGTGGATTTCTTCACAGCTCTCGACATGCAGGTTCACTACATTGGGGCAATTGTAGTCCCTATTGCTGTTCCTTCAATTTGTCGATACAAGTGCTGCTGAAATCTGAAAAAGAATCTGTGTGAATTTAATTTTTTCACACTACTCCATTTACACTTTTCTAGATTGATCTAGTACTGTATGGTGTTCCTCCAAGTGGTTGTGCATTTAATGACTTATTGTTGTAATGCGGGATACCTACCAATAACTTCACTACTGGGCCTCAGTACTGAAATACAGGCCCTTAATTTAAGCCTGCAGATATAAACATATGTCAATGGTGTTAATAGCTTCAAACCCTAGTCCACACTTTTCAGTCTTGAAATCCTTGTGAAGCTTGTGCACCCTATAATTGATCTTTACACAGATAACATAGTCAAAATGTGATATGACAGCAAGTGAAGTCTGACTTACGGTTTCCCATAAGATACAGAGTGAGGTAAGGATACATTCTTGCACTGCCACTTCTTAATGTACACAGTAACTAGCAAAAAGTTCCCATACTTAGCACAGGTTCTGTAGACAGACATGATAACACTCTCATCAATTGTTGACAAGCAATGATTTTATAGGCCTTTGTTGTGAGTCGCTTATGAAAACCAATGGTCCTGTAGGTCTGTGTTCCAAGTTGATTATCATTTGATGTGCTTTGCACTCTGCAGTTACCTGTACTGATAATGCGTGTTTGCGTGGCTGGCTTACATACTCCGGAGCAGACGTGGAGGGGAGGTGAGAGTTGGCGTGCTGCAGCATTATGGGACCTTCTGTGTGCTCTCTACATCTGTCTCTTCACCATGGCATGGTGGCGTGCGTTGCGGTGCATTGCAGTGCAGATATTTCTGAAACTCTGCATCCTAGGGCATTGAAATGTGGTTTTTGAGGCCTTCGAGATTTTTCTTCTGGCATCGAGATGCTTAAAACTAAGATTTGTCCGGTCCTTGTATGGCCAAATTGATGTTTTGCTGATATTGGGCATTGCAGTGCAAATATCTCGGAAACAATGCATCCTAGGACCTAGAAACGTGGTTTTCAAGGGGAACTTTGAGTTTTGTTCCTGGCGTCGAGGCGCTTAACATGAGCTTTTTCCAGTCCTTCTATGATCACATTGATGTTTCGGCGATTTTGTAAATTGCGGTGAACATATACCCGTACTCCTCATGGGTTCTTTAGACAGACATGATGACACTCTCACCAAGTGTTGAACATCAATGGTCCTGTAGGTCGCTGTTCCGAACAGTTATCATTTGATGTCCTTTGCACTCTGCCCTGAGAATGGGCACGTGTGGCTGGTTTACATACCCCAAAGCAGACCTAGAGGGGAGGTGAGAGTTTGCGTTCTGCAACATAATGGGACCTTCTGTGTTGTTGCCTCACCATGGAACGGTGCAGTGCGTTAAAATGCGTCGCAGAGCAGATATCTTAGAACAGTGTGTCCTAGGGTCTTGAAAATATGTTCAAAACGGTCATTTTAGGAACATAAGTTTTATTCCTAGCTTCGAGACACTTAAAATTAGCTTTGGTCGGTTCTTCTACGACCACATTGATGTTTTGTGCAACAGTGCAAATATCTCAGAAACAGTGCGTCCAAGGGCCTTGAAACTTTGTTTTTGCGGTCCCATAGGGACCTAAAATGTTGTTCCTCGCATCCAGACACTTGAAATGAGCTCTGTCTGGCACTTCTATGACCACCTTGATGTTTTGACGCTTCCTGGCAATGTCTCATGGGTGCAGGGGCTGAAATCCAGGGAACAGGGTGGGGTGTTCATACGTAATGTAGCCAGTGATGTCCGGAAGGTCCTAACAGGTAACTATGCAAACATTGGTGCAGATTAGTGGAACGGTGTGGAATTGTATGACGTACTATCAAACAAACAAACTAACAGAGTTTCCATTTTATATACATAGATGATTTAGCAATCACCTTGTAATCAGTAACTCCTGACATCACCTCTTTAGCCCGTTGTCGTCTACTGATTTTACTATATGATGATGGTGATGATGCCATCCTTTGGGCTTAAACATAAAACTAATATATAGTTATTTTCATTTTGTCTTGGAAAGTGGCCTGACACTAAACAACCTTAAGCCTGGCAAGAGGCACTGTAACTACAGGGGCGAACACATTAGAACAACAGTTGCTAGTGAACTCCCTATATGGTGATTTAATCATTATGATTATCTGGGCCTAACCTACTGTCATGCCTGCGCCATGGGCGAATCCATTTGCGCTCAATATGGACTATTTGTTTATCATTTATTTACAACAGACTCTTGGATCAATCTATATTTACTTTGGGGACTTTATTTCCCATTTGCGAGACTTTGGCGCTTTATTATTTTTTCCAACAAACTACGCATACCACAATGCACTTGGCTATAAGCATCGATTCCTGGCTGTTCCTATTGGTCATCAAAGGAACTACACCCCCCAGAAGCCCTAGGGATTGGCTCTGCTTCCACCAACTCAGGAACAGAGAGGGAGGTGGCCGATTGTCTGAAGGTGTGCTTAGCCAGGTGCAACCAATTAGCCTGCCTCTGTGCTGGGCTAGGCAGTATAAAAGGCTGCTGCCTGCAGTGGCTCAGCCTCTTGCATTGAGAGACCTTCCTCCACCTTTCGTGTCTTTCTACGGATCTTTGTATGCTGTTTACCATCACTCCTGCTTGGACCCTGCCTTGCAGCTTGCTACACCCTGCTGCCTACAGCCCTAGCCTTTTGGGCTCCCTGCCTCAGCCCTGCTCCTCTGGGCGTCCTGTCCTGCAGTCTGC
Source organism: Ambystoma mexicanum (assembly GCF_040938575.1). Taxonomy (NCBI): domain Eukaryota; kingdom Metazoa; phylum Chordata; class Amphibia; order Caudata; family Ambystomatidae; genus Ambystoma; species Ambystoma mexicanum. The sequence goes on from NC_090922.1 coordinate 84,174,584, forward strand.
TACACCCTGCTGCCTACAGCCCTAGCCTTTTGGGTTCCCTGCCTCAGCCCTGCTCCTCTGGGCGTCCTGCCTTGCAGCCTGCTACACACTGCTGCCTTCAGCCCTAGCCTTTTGGGCTCCCTGCCTCAACCCTGCTCTTCCAGGTTCCTGCCTTGCAGCCTGTTACTCATCGCTGCCTACAGCCATAGCCTTCCAGGCTCTCTTCCTCACAGCCCTGCTCCTCCGGGCTCTCCACATTGCAGCCGATCACGCTCTGCTGCCTTCCAGCCTCCGCCCTTGCCCTACCGGGCTTTCTACATTGCAGCTGATCACGCTCTGCTGCCTTCCAGCCTCCGCCCTTGCCCTGCCGGGCTCTCCACATTGCAGCCGATCACGCTCTGCTGCCTTCCAGCCTCCGCCCTTGCCCTACCGGGCTTTCTACATTGCAGCTGATCACGCTCTGCTGCTTTCCAGTCTCAGCCCTTGTCCTCTGGGCTCCCTGCTCTGCAGCCTGCCTCACTCCGGCTGCCTACAGCCCTTGTCCTCTGGGCTTCCTACTTTGCAGCTGATCACGCTCCGCTGCTTACTACCTACCTTTTTCCGCTGGGTTCTCGGCCTAGCAGCCCTCTACAGTCCTCTGCAACCTTCTACGGTCAGCGGCCCTGCCCCTCAGGGCTCACTCCTTGCTGCCCGGTCCTTCTGGGTTCCTTGCCGTGCAGCCTGCTTTACTCTGCTGCCCTAAGCCCTTTCCCTCTGGGCTCTCTACCTTACAGCCCTGCTCCTGTGGGCTTGCTCATTGCTTTCCTGCTCCTCTGAGCTCTCAACCTTGTTCCTTACTGTCCTCTGCTATCCTATCCTGTTACACGACTTTCCCTTCATTTCCTTCTGCTAGTTTGCTATCAACCTCCTTTTCCTGGATTTGTCTGTAAGTATCTTCTCTTGTCCTGTTTGTAGACCCTTTTGTACAGAGCTTGTCAGTTGGTTCCCATCAGTCAACCTCTGCCCCTTCCCTTGTCTCGTTTCTACATTACAGACACCCATAGCTGCTGTTCCAAGTCATGAGCAAACAGCGTGGGCCTCTGTTATAGCAAACTGTGCAGAAGGCTTGAGTATTTCCTAAGGTTCGTGGAATACTCTTTTCCTATATCTGCATACACCCCAAGAGGGAATTCATTCTGTACCTTTCCTTGCTACTCTTGCCTACTCTTCGTTCTCTTTACTTTCAGCTGTGTGTGTGCTTCTCTGTCCACTTTATTTAGGCACAACCACCCAAACCCTTTTTGGGTGTCCTGTGCCACTCTTAATAGAGTGCCATCCCTGACAGAATGCAAGAGCCAAAAAATTCTTGTTCCATAGGCCGGAAAGGCACACTCAGACCAAAGATGCTTTCCTTTCGGGTTAAGAAACCTTTGCATAAACCTATGGTTTCCCTAAAGACAGCAAACAAGAACCTTAGTCTAAAGGACAGTCTCGCCTTAGTAAACAAAGATTTACAAGCACGGTACTATACTCACTGGCTAGCTGACCCTTCTTCCATGTACAATTATTATGACATTTGCGACTATGACCCGCAATCCTTATCTGTTGCAGAGCTACAGCAAGATAATGAATTCTTACAGATCTTGTTAAACCAAACAGTGAAAAACACTCCTGCGCCTTCTAACACCGCAACAGCCAAGGATATTGCACTCATTGTGGGAGACTCTAAACCAGAATACGCTGTAGCCAGAGTGATATGCGCAAGATCAGCTTGGCAAGCTCCCCAGAATGCTGGAAACCCTTATTTGACAGGACAAGGCAGTCATTATCCTGAGGTTTGTGCATCTGGTCCTGGGTACAAAAGACCTATACTAACCATCGGTTGTCTTAATGCTTCCACAGTATCTACTAACCACAATAACCCTAAGGTCAGTCTTCCCATTGCTACAACCAAATTTTCTGCCACACCAGCTTCTGAAGCTTTAGATCAAACTAATGATACTTACCTGCTACACGAACAACTCCTACGCCTTAAAAGAAAGACCGAAGACCTCTATGATGACTTTGTTTATTTGCATTATAAGAATCTTATGAAGGGACCCAAGTCACCAGACCATCTGACACTATGTCCAACACCTGACATCTTATCTTTAGAGATCGACATGATAAGGCCTGGAATTGCCACGCAGAAAAGTATACAGACTTATACCAAGCAGATGGAAGTCCTAAATATAGCATATGTATCCCTTCTAAAGTCTGACACAGCTCTTTCACCTTCCAGCCACAGAAACTCAGGTTGTTGTACTGACAGAAAAGAATTAACTCCTCCGGTGGGTCAAATCACTCACACAGCCATTACACCACAAAACAAGGGTGGTCTTCTGATTGGAAATCCCTCTGAGTCAAAGGATGGTTCCGCCCTCACCCTTGCTATTGTCCAGTACTCACACTTACAACCTCTTCTGGAATGACAACGTCAGCTGAGGAGACTGGCGCAGTTCACACCGAGCATGCTGAGTTGGCAAGCGGGGCTTGCCAAAGTGTGGCTGTGCTATCAGACAACACTCCTGAGCAATCAACATCTCCAGTTTCTTCGATACCCCCTGAATCGCCAGTGGTTGTGGTACCCGAACTACCAGTGGTTGCAACACCTGAACTGTCTGTAGCTGCTACAGCACCTGTACTTCCAACTGCAATTCATGATCTTTCTGATGTTGTGGCTCCTAAACTCCCTGCCACATTTGAGTCTCCTGAAGTCCCTGCTGCAAATCCTGAGGTTGCTATAGCTACTGTGATTCCTAAAGCTACTGCTAATTCTGATGTTCCCGATGCCCAGATTTCTACTTCCTTCGCAGCTGTGCTAGCTGCAGCAGAATCCTCTGCTACACAACCTGATCCCGCAGCACCTTCTCTTCCTGATCCTACATCCACCATGCTAACTGTTGCAAAGTCAGCGAAGGGTTTCCCTGTTAAGACTGCCAGACTCTACTCTACCAGTCTCAGGTGCGTTCCAGCCCGCTGGTTCTCTCATGGCACCCACACACCCAGTTGCTACAGCCTCGATACTCTCTACAGCCATTCAAGATCTCACTGCTGCTGTAACCTCTGAACTGTCTACTAATAATGGGGAAACCGCCGCTGTGACTCCTGAACTCTCTGCGGCTAACCCTAACGTTGTCATGGCTGCTCCGGATGTCTTGGAAAACCTTCCTAAAGCTACCAACTCTGCTGCACCTATGTCTCCACCTTCCAGCATCATACTGTTGCCCGTCAAAGCAAAATCTATCATGGAGCCTGCAGCAGTTTTTCGCAGTTCCTCTCTTCATGCACACACAGTTGGGGTTTGTGTTCCAAAGACTTCGTCTTTTCTGATTTCTACATCTAAAGTTCAGAACATTTGTACTGTCTCCGTCATTCAAGACTCTCACCTTGCACCCTTAAACCGTTTCTGGTGCTTCATGATGTGCCTTTTTGGATTAAAACTCTTGTACGGTGTGACAGACATTCTTCTTGTAGGTCGGTCTTCAGGGAGCCTGGAGAGGGGCCTGGAGAGGGGCATACTGTCATGCCTGCGCCATGGGCGCATCCATTTGCGCTCAATATGGACAGTTTGTTTATCATTTATTTACAACAGACTCTTGGATCAATCTATATTTACTTTGGGGACTTTATTTCCCATTTGCGAGACTTTGGCGCTTTATTATTTTTTCCAACAAACTACGCATACCACAATGCACTTGGCTATAAGCATCGATTCCTGGCTGTTCCTATTGGTCATCAAAGGAACTACACCCCCCAGAAGCCCTAGGGATTGGCTCTGCTTCCACCAACTCAGGAACAGAGAGGGAGGTGGCCGATTGTCTGCAGGTGTGCTTAGCCAGGTGCAACCAATTAGCCTGCCTCTGTGCTGGGCTAGGCAGTATAAAAGGCTGCTGCCTGCAGTGGCTCAGCCTCTTGCATTGAGAGACCTTCCTACACCTTTCGTGTGTTTCTACGGATCTTTGTAAGCTGTTTACCATCACTCCTGCTTGGACCCTGCCTTGCAGCTTGCTACACCCTGCTGCCTACAGCCCTAGCCTTTTGGGCTCCCTGCCTCAGCCCTGCTCCTCTGGGCGTCCTGTCTTGCAGTCTGCTACACCCTGCTGCCTACAGCCCTAGCCTTTTGGGCTCCCTGCCTCAGCCCTGCTCCTCTGGGCGTCCTGCCTTGCAGCCTGCTACACACTGCTGCCTTCAGCCCTAGCCTTTTGGGCTCCCTGCCTCAGCCCTACTCTTCCAGGTTCCTGCCTTGCAGCCTGTTACTCTTCGCTGCCTACAGCCATAGCCTTCCAGGCTCTCTTCCTCACGGCCCTGCTCCTCCGGGCTCTCCACATTGCAGCCGATCACGCTCTGCTGCCTTCCAGCCTCCGCCCTTGCCCTGCCAGGCTCTCCACATTGCAGCCGATCACGCTCTGCTGCCTTCCAGCCTCCGCCCTTGCCCTACCGGGCTTTCTACATTGCAGCTGATCACGCTCTGCTGCCTTCCAGCCTCCGCCCTTGCCCTACCGGGCTTTCTACATTGCAGCTGATCACGCTCTGCTGCTTTCCAGTCTCAGCCCTTGTCCTCTGGGCTCCCTGCTCTGCAGCCTGCCTCACTCCGGCTGCCTACAGCCCTTGTCCTCTGGGCTTCCTACTTTGCAGCTGATCACGCTCCGCTGCTTACTACCTACCTTTTTCCGCTGGGTTCTCGGCCTAGCAGCCCTCTACAGTCCTCTGCAACCTTCTACGGTCAGCGGCCCTGCCCCTCAGGGCTCACTCCTTGCTGCCTGGTCCTTCTGGGTTCCTTGCCGTGCAGCCTGCTTTACTCTGCTGCCCTAAGCCCTTTCCCTCTGGGCTCTCTACCTTACAGCCCTGCTCCTGTGGGCTTGCTCATTGCTTTCCTGCTCCTCTGAGCTCTCAACCTTGTTCCTTACTGTCCTCTGCTATCCTATCCTGTTACACGACTTTCCCTTCATTTCCTTCTGCTAGTTTGCTATCAACCTCCTTTTCCTGGATTTGTCTGTAAGTATCTTCTCTTGTCCTGTTTGTAGACCCTTTTGTACAGAGCTTGTCTGTTGGTTCCCATCAGTCAACCTCTGCCCCTTCCCTTGTCTCGTTTCTACATTATAGACACCCATAGCTGCTGTTCCAAGTCATGAGCAAACAGCGTGGGCCTCTGTTATAGCAAACTGTGCAGAAGGCTTGAGTATTTCCTAAGGTTCGTGGAATACTCTTTTCCTATATCTGCATACACCCCAAGAGGGAATTCATTCTGTACCTTTCCTTGCTACTCTTGCCTACTCTTCGCTCTCTTTCCTTTCAGCTGTGTGTGTGCTTCTCTGTCCACTTTATTTAGGCACAACCACCCAAACCCTTTTTGGGTGTCCTGTGCCACTCTTAATAGAGTGCCATCCCTGACACCTACCTGGAAGACAACCTTTACGGCACATATATAGACCGACAATCTGTGAACAGGAAGCAGGCTGTCTCATCTGTTTTTAGGTTTTCACCTAGTTCCCCTATGAGACTGTTTTTTCTCATTTTGAAAATCTACCATATTCATATCTACCTACGACCTTATGTGTGGGGTGGGGGAGCTCTGGCATTGGATCCCACTGTTAAGATTCACAGGCTTAAGAATGCCTTCCTGCATCACTTATTCGGAGTTCCCTCATCAATTTCCACTCTGTTGTCGACTCAGAACAGAAGGCTCGCTATACTTCCTCTGGACTATGATCCTCAATTTGGTCTGAAGATGGAAACCCACTGACTCATAACATGCTTAGAAATCTCAGTATATTAGGTTTTAGGGGTAGGTTCGGGGTACAACTTCTTCTGTTGGCGACCTTATTGATTGTGCCTTTAGGCCGTGTCGCGTCAGTGAGGTGATTAGTGGAGGAACCAGTACCCCTACCTCCTTGGTTTATAAAGAGAAAAATGGTTCACCACACATTGACTGCGCCACACAAAAGATCCAATTTGGTTTTCAAAGAAAATTGTATTTGTAAATCAATCAAAGAAAAAATGTGCAGTTTGTATAAATGCAATGCCCTCTAGTTAACACGTGTTTCGGCTACATAAGAAGCCTTTTTCAAAACAAAACAATTGGGAAAATTGCTTATATTGATGTTCTAATCACATGTCAAATATACATTCAATTGAAAAAAAAATGTTGGTCAATTTCAATTTCACACCAGAGATTTGGGGGGAGGATAAGGGTTAAGATAATAAAATTTCAAAATAGAGCAAAAAAATAAAGCAAACAAATCATGAAAAACACGGAAAGAGAAAAAAAGAAAAGAATAAAAGAGAGGAAGAGAAAAGACAAAGAAATACATATATTTTTATGAGATTAGAACATGAATATGAGCAATTTGCCTCATTGTTTTGCTTTGAAAAAGGCTCTTGTGTAGCCGAAACACGTGTTAACTAGAGGGCATTGCATTTATACAAACTGCAAGTTTTTTCTTTGATTGATTTACACATACAATTTTCTTTGAAAACCAAATTGGATCTTGTGTGTGGTGCAGTCAATGTGTGGTGAACCATTTTTCTCTTTATGCTTAGAAATGTACTGACCGGTGATGGGCTAAGCTGCATTCCCTGGTTAAAGTATACACCATGACTGCTTACTCGATAGGGCGAGATGATGGGAGAATCCAGGAACTGTACCTAAAGCAATTGGGCTGAACCTCAAATCTAGAATTTCAACTTATAACAACAGGAGAGGGAACAGGCAGAAGAACCTCAAACAATCGTTACACATCTGCCTTTTGCACGAACCACTTTTTGTGTTGTTATTAAATTGCAAAACATCACAATGAAAGATGTTCTTTCATAGCCCTGTTACACGTGGGGCGTTTTTTTTTTGTGTTCTACAAGAGGGAGTTCTGGGGCTCGGGAGAAGTAATGTGTAGTTGCTATTTTTTCGAGAAAGAATCTGTTGTTCGTTTTATGTTCATTTGCTCACTTTACAATAAACTTAGAGCAAACTTTGTAAAAAACGTTTCTAAACCGTTTCCTTGGTAAAAACGACCTTATACAATGCCAACCAGCATTTTGCCACCTCCTTTCAATGCCAGACCTAACCACTCGCGCAATTGGGGAACATTTAGCAAATGCAGCATTCTTTACTGGTGTGCATTATTAGCTTACTTATAAGGATTGATTCATGTTCTGTAATCTATTCTTGCTATTGTGTATCTGCATGCTTACATGGAACTCTAACATTTATTTTTATTAATTTATTGAGCATTTGTTAGGTGCCTATACAACAGAATGGTGTTTCAAGGCGTCACAAGACAAAGGGCCTCATCATGACTTTGGCGGGAACCCTTAAATCCGGCGGTAGCGCTATTACCGGCCGATTTAAGGGTCTGCCAAATCTGGACTTCCGCCAAAAATTCACACTCATACCGCCGGCGGATTTCCCGCCGGCGGTATTTTCTTTTGAAATTTCCCCATTGAGCCCAATGGGGAATGGGGCATTCCCGAATGGGCTCAATGGGGAATGGGGATTAACATTACCGCCAAACTTGTGATCTGGCGCTATTAGCGCCGGGGAGTTCGGTGGTAGGGCGAATACCACCGGCGGTAATACCGCCAGCGTTACCGCCCAAGTCTTGATGAGGCCCAAAGTGGGGAGGGAACAAGGGCAGTATATAACAATGGCAAACAGTGAATAAACAATCATGGTCCTACTAGGCCTTTGGATATTGACACGTGCAAGTGCAGCGAAGAGAAGTGCAGGAGATAGGGAAGGGGCGGGAGGAGGGAGCAAGGTATGGACAAGTGCTGGTGATTCCCCAGGAGGGATGTGCCATGGGGAGCCAAGGGGCTGGGGGTGCGCAGCCGCAAGGCAGGGGGGCCATAAAGTCAGTGCTGTAGGGGTAGGGCCGGCTGCTGGTGCTGACTGGGTAGAGGGCCTGGTAACTTGTGAGATTCATGAGGACCAGGCCGCCAGTCCCAGTGGCAGTGGGGTAGTTAGCAGGGAAGGGAAAGAGGTAGAGGGTGTGCGTGGCTGAGGATTGGTATCAATTTCGCAGGGCCAGTCTGTGTGACCCAGAGCAGCCTGGGCACCTGTGGGGCCATGCGTGCTGCAGGCCCTCTTGGGGGGCCAGAACGGACAGGCCCAAAACATCAGAACCCCTGGGGTCTCATGCATGAGGTTGCCTTGGGGTGGCCATGCCCCTGTCGTCCCACCCTTGGAGCAGTTGGGAATGGTCCTGAAAATAAAAGCCCTCCTGGGCAGTGTAAGCTAGGTGGCCTGGGAGGTGAAGAGGGAGGCAGGGGAAGTCTGCGCCGCCCACAGAGGGCGCTGAAGTGAAAGGAAGCCCTGGAGCGCTAGCTAGCTGAAGGAACGCCCTAGGCTGCTGGAGCTGTTCAGGTGAAGAGAAGTCCTCCGTCATCACAGCCCAAGTTAAGTTGTGGGCTCTGACACGCCGGCCGGAGTTTTGGTGGGTATGCGGTCTGCCCCCTGCCTCACTCCAACACAATGTAGAGGAGACTGGGGGCAGCAGGAGCTGATAACGACAGCATCCCAATATAAACGGACATGCTGCCTGAATTAATAATGGCACCAGGGTCACATATGTGATCACAGGTGGCTCATAGGGCATAAGGCTGCCCAAGGAAATGTAAGAGGCTGTAGCCTGTGGCAGTGACATTGGGTGGTTCCCCAGGTCATGGGGGGCACAGAAGAGCACATGTTGTGCCGCAGGGCTGTGGCTGTGATGGTGGTATCTCTACAAAATATCCCCACCAAAAATATTGCCATACATATGGGCGTTTGTCTCACCATAGGCAATATTTTTGGGGGGAATATTTTGTGGGAGCGGGGCTAGCGGGGTGTCCCCCGCACATTAAAAAATGATGCAGGGGTGTCCCCCGGAGGGTCCATGTCTGAATTTCACCGCAAAAATATGGCGATATTTTTGCATAGCGATATTTTTGCAGCGGAATTATCACATGGAACCGTAATGGTGGCCATGGTCTTTCCCCTTCTGTAATGGGTTGGCAGGCTGAAGAACGATGGTATGGAGGGTTGCCCAGAGCAATGCCAGAGGTTAGGATTCATTCCAAACCTTCCAGCCAACACATCTTTTGTTTTGCATAAGTCACCCAGAGTGGGACAAGTATGCCCAGATGTGTGTCAAAAGCCCCCTGGGCCTAGAGACCCAAGCTACTCCTCAGTGATGACGCCCAATGAGGCCAAAACATGTCTGGGGGTGCTTATGGTCTTGTGCAGAAGTGATGTGACCTAGCACTCGGGCTGGACTGCCTCTTTTGGGGAGGGACCAAGCCTGATTTGCAGATGGTCTTTCCCCTTTTGTAATGGCTTAGCAGGCAAAGAACGATGGTCTGGAGGGTTGCCCAGAGCAATGCCAGAGGTTTGGTATAATTCCAATCCTTGCAGCTATCAGCCATCACCTCTTTTTTTTGTATAGACCTCCCCACCCCCAGGGCAGGGGGCCTGTTCAGAAAATAAGAACAGGCTGCTGGGCGGCAGTGATAATCGTGGCGGGCCCCACCCTGGCAGGGGGGCACCAAAATACAGTGTACATGCATGGGGCTATGTGGTAATATTGGGTGAGCCCATGTGGTGGACGGGGCCACCCCAGATGAACAGAGTGGGAGAACCAGCACCTATTTACATGAGGGGGCAGACCCCTTCCACCACCAGACATCACCCAAACCAAATATACTGAAAAGGGGATGGCTGCCTGCAGCAGTCACCCCCATGTAATATAATCTGTTGTATATGTTATTGTTTGTGACTAGTTAAATGTATAGTAACTGAATGTTCATAGTAATAGTTATGTTTATAGTGATAGTTATTTAGTATATTCCTTATGGGAGAGGATGACTGTTAAATGGTACCCTGGCGCGAGGCAGATAAGGGAAGTGACAGCTTACCAAAGGCCCCACAGATGCCATCTTCTGGCCTCCATCTACCGAGCATGATTCCAGATGTAGGTCAGGGGTCTGTTCAATCAGTTACACACTATGGGTCCCCCTCCAACCCCTCTAAGGAAGGGTGGGCTGACAGGACAGTTACCTTTAAAAAAAACTCACCAGAGGGGAACTTAGAAGAGGTTTGGTGGTAGAAATGTTAATGGGAAAGTTTATGTGTTTCTTTTATAAATAAGGATGTAAGGATTCAGGCCTGGTCTGACCAGGCGTTAAGGACGGGACCCGTTAAGGGACTTCAGAGCTAATAACGGTACCGCAAATTGCGGTACCGTTATTAGCTCCATCCCCATTCCCATTGAGCCCTATGGGGGCTCGAATGGGAATGGGGAATGGTTACTGGAATGGGGATTTACCGGGTCCTCCAAGATTGGAATGACCCAGTAAGTCCCTATTTCGGGAACCCGGACCCAGAATGCGGTAAGGGGGTAGACATGGCAACCTCCAACCGCGTAATGAGGCCCTCTGATCTTAAATACACCATTTGAACACTGCCTCATTACAAGTATGGCGGTGCAGTAAAAAATGTCAGTAATTCAGTGGTAACTCTGTTACTGCTGCATTACCACTGCGTTACAGCAACGCCGTACCATAACTTTAGTGGTGAGGCAGAGGAAAAGTATCCAGCTATATTCTGCAGGTAATTCTGCCACCTTACTGGCAGAAAACAGCCAAATCGGTGGAATTACCCATGGCAGAATTACTGCTGTTGGTAATTCCACCGCTAAACTAAGTCACTGATGCTAATTGGGAGATGTCAATGATCCTCCACTCAAAATATTTACCTGCTCTAGTGACCTTGAATTATCTACAATGCAGGTGCACTAATTTATCTTACAGCCATAGATAGCTTGTGGCTGAAGCTTCATGAAAGTGGTTAACAGTGACCATTGCTCAGATAGATTTTGGCCACAGCTTCATGAAAGTGAATTACAATGCAATGCTGACATATGTTGTGGAAGCAGGCATCATGCTTCATGTCGTAAAATGCTACTCTGTTCTGTTGGTGACCTGGCATTTAGTGGATATTTTCACATACTACACTAGAGAATCAATTGTAATTTGTATGGCTTTTTATCAATTTGTTTTAAAAAAGTGTGATATAAAATGCACAATTTGAACACATTATTTTAAAATAATTCTTGAGGGAGAACACCCCTGAATCCTACTATATTTATTGCGGCTGCCTTACAGTGCTTGGTCATTTGTGCTAAATGTGAGAGGATAATGCCCTTAAACTAAAAATATTCACCTGCTACCACCGACCTTGAATAACTTACACACAAGGGCCCCAATCTATCATACTGCCATAGATAGATTCTAGCTGCAGATTCATGAATGTTCACAGTGTTCATTAATAACATCATGAAAATCGCTTGCAAAGTAACGCTGTCTCATTTTGTGGACACCTGCATCATGAAAATATGATAATGCTCGTGTATAGTTTTGTTGACATGGCATTTACTGAATTTATTTCTTGTATTGCCCTAGAGACCCATTTGTAAAATGTCTAGCCTTTTGCCACATTTCTTTCAGTAATTATTATTTATTTAATTTATTTGTGTGGGTTTAGAACAAACTTTTACAAAATTCTATTTTAACATGAAATTACACAACACATTAATACGAAAATAGAAATTACATTATCTTAAAAGAATTTTTTTTTTATAAACATTCTTTTAAAAGAAAATCATTCAGTTATACATCATAAACTCCTTAAAAGAGTTTACAAACATTAGTTAAAAATGTAAGTATAGCTAACTTCAGTGAAGTAGATTTTCCATGTAACATAGTTAACCACACATTTCCCGAAAATACAGAATCTGTTCTCCTTATAAATGACCCAAAGTATTCACTCCATTGAGTTCTTAATGCAGAACATGTTAGTAGCAGGTGGTACAATGTTTCATTTTCAGACAACGTATTGCAGAATTGACACAGTCCTTTACATTAAGTGATTCAACTCTAATGCAAAAAAATGTGGTGGTTGCTAATACATTCAATCTTAAATGCATAGAATTCAATAGTGCCCAATTCTGTCTGCGGAAAAATCATTTACCTTTAAATTTGGGATTTCAACAAGTCACTTACTTTTTTACATTTCTTTTTATTTGTTTGGCTGAGATTCAACCTTTCAAATATTTTGTACAAAAATAGCTCAAAATATACAATCAATGTTGTCCATCACTACATGATAACATTTCATTTTTCCACAGAATAAAAGTCGTCATTCTTGGACATTTAAACAGTCATATTACTAAAGAATAATAGACAGAAATTTGACTAAAGCAGTAATCACAGACAAACGCTCACTGTTGATTAGAAACCCCCAAAATTTCATCATCTGAGTGATGACAGTAAAGCTGTAACAAGTTTTTAAAATATACTTGCCGTAGGATCCACCAGGGGGCGCAGAGATGGTCTGACGCATCTCGGCTCGTCTCCCCGCCAGGGCGCTGTTTGAGGGTCCCGAGCCCCCCCCGAAACCCCTGGAGTGAGGAGCCGACCCCACCCCCACCCACACGAGTGCCGCGGGCGCCCCCGGCCCGAGTTTGGGTTCCCGAGGTGGAACCGTGTCGGAGAACGAAGCCTCCGAGTTTTGAGGGACGGAGGCCCATCCCCCCTGCGGCGCTGCGGCTCCGCGGAGATCTACTCTGCTCCCGGGCCTGAACGAGGCCTGCGCGGAGGTCGGCGACCCGGGCTGGCGGCTTCCCCCCAGCCGTGTGCAGTCCAACGGGGGTCGGATGTGCCTGGTGGCACCCGCGGCGGGCCCGGGAGTGTGAAGCGGCCCCGCGGGGGTGCGGCGGAGTTGTGGGCCTGGACGAGGCCTATGGGACCAGGTGAGGAGCGGCGCACAGCGGCCCCCGAGTGAGTGGGTGGAACTTGAGGAGCCCGTGTAGGGCGTACTGGAGCCTCGGGTGAGGGCTCGCATTGGCCCATGCTGGCAACCCACGGCCTTCCACGTTTTTTCCACGAGTGGCGACCCCGCACCCAGGAGGTGAGGCAGTGCTGGCCCGATCTGGGCAGCCCCCCTGGGGACCGACGACACCGCGGGAAGTGACAGGAGCGAGGCTTGGGAGACACAGCGACACACATATAAGCCTCGGAGGGGTCACGGGAGTCGGAGTGGCCCCCGAGCGCCGCATTTCCTAGGCGGACCGTCCTACCGCGCGGGGCCTTATTGGGAGAGCTGGGCCCCGGCAGGCCGCACCCCGGGTCCGGCCACCGGTGCGCTGAAGGCCCTCGCAGCTCAAACAGGAGCACGGTCGCGCGAGCTGGGGAGGAGAGAGGCAAGGAGAGAACCCTGCGGAGGACAAAACAAAACCTACGGGAGCGAACAGGCCCGGGACTGGGACCCCAGGTGCTGGGTCTGCGCTCCCAGCCCCCCGGCAGCGCCGTCTCTGGGTGGGCCAGCGGGTCACGTTGATCCTGAATTTCTGGGGGAACCCCCCGCAGAACAGGGATGCCTGGGGAGAGTCGATGAACTGGAGAGAATCCCTACAGAAGTTTCGCCGGTCGTCCCCTGATCCCCCGAGGCCACCTGGAATGGCGACCCAGACGCAACAGGAGCCGGCTGATGCCAGCACGGTCACCAGAGGCATGGCAGCCCTACTGGAAGAAATCAGAGGCTTTAGGGCGGATATTGCTCTGAGACTGGACACCTTAGACAAAAAGGTGGACAATATTAACGACAGAGTCCAGGCACTAGAGAACACCACAGCCTCGAGTGACATCTTTGAAACACAATTCGATATGCGCCTGTCGGAGCTCGAGAGGAGAGAGGAGAGATGCTCCTTAAAAATGGAAGATCTGGAAAATAGGGAACGACGCTGTAACTTACGTTTCCTAGGCTTCCCGGAACACGAGGGAGAAACCCAAGCAGACGTCATCAAGACGGTCAATGCAGTAATAGGGGTACTCTTCGATGGAGCCAATACCAGCGAACCCACCATTGACAGGGTCCACAGAGCAGGTGCACCCTCCAGAGGCCCCAGATCCGTTTTAGTTCGCTTTCATTACTTCTCAGAAAAGAGCAGGATCCTGGAACTGGCTCGTAAGAAGGGCCCTGTGGAGTGGGAGGGGGCCCGGATTTCGGTGTATCAAGACCTGTCGGCCTTCACCCTTGCAAGACGCCGCCTCTGCTCCCCGCTGACAAAGATGCTCCAATCCAAGGGGGTCCGCTACAGGTGGGGATATCCCTTCTCCCTCTCCTTTGAATTCGAGGGCTACAAGTATGCCCTGATTACTGAAGATGATATCCAGAGAGTGTCAGGTGAACTTTTGGACAATTCCAACATGGAACTGGGGGAGCAGGAGCGCGAGCGAGCACCGACAGGCCCTAAAGGGAACAAAGCTCCCAAGGAGAGGTGCAGGGTGCGAGGTCAGAGGAAATTTAGGAGAATGACCCCAGCTTCGTCGGGCCCTCCAAATAGTTGAAGCGAACATCTGGTGCCTGACGACTAAGCCGGCATCTGCCTATGTGAATGGAGGGTGATGTAGCTATTTGTACTTAACGTTGAACATGGGGGTGGGGGGGCTCGGAGTGTTGATTATGGCGAGTTATTGTGCCTGTGGAGGGGAAACAATGGTGGCCTGGACTGGCGATCGGATGAAGCCACGGAACGACCAGGCGATTAGGGGGGAGGGGGGGAAAGGGGGAGTTATGTTGTTGGGGTTACAGTTACAATGTGCCAAGTTTTTCGGGTATTCTCACACCCCTGGGGCTGTCTTATAACGTCAGTGGGTTGTGGAAGTATTGTGGGAGTAAACACACTTGCTTTTCGTAGAATGGAGCTATCAGCTTTTATCTGTACTGTAATGGATGATCCGCTCCAATTCTTGACAGTGGGGTCATTGAATACTCGTGGACTTAACTCGCCTACGAAGAGGTCCCTAATTGTGAGGGAATTTGCGAGGCTGCGACTTCACTTTCTTTTTGTGCAGGAGACTCACTGGGTTCGGGAAAAAGAGCCTAAGCTCAGGGCCACACCCATAGCTCAGATGTACTCGGCTTCTGTTCAGTCTAAGAAGCAGGGAGTAGCTTTGCTGATTTCTCCTGGGGCCCATTTTGCGTTCAAAGCCTTAAAAGCAGACCCGGAAGGCCGGTATCTCATGGTGAAGGGGGAGGTGAGGGGTCGTTTGTTCACATTGGTTTGCATATATGCTCCAAATGAAGCACAGGATACCTTCTGGGAGGGGATGAGAGGGGTAATAATGTCATTTTCTGAAGGTACTCTTCTGGTTGGGGGAGATTTTAACATGGTGCTTCGCCCCGAGAGAGATAGGAAATCTGATAAGCCTTGCCCCAATGTCCGTCACCACAAGAAGCTGGCGTTGGCCTTCCAGGAAGTGAATGGGGAATTAGGTTTGGCTGACATGTGCACCCCCGTGAAGGGCCGGAACCCAGACTACACCTATTATTCAAAGACCCATTCAGCCTTCTCCCGTATCGATTACATCCTGGTTGACGCCTCGCTGCTGGGAGAGGTCACCGACTCAGGAGTGGAGATTGTCCCTTGGTCGGACCACGATATGGTAAAGATTAAGATTGGCCTTCCTCCTGTCCCGGTGGCCGGATCCCGATGGAGGTGTAATGACCTGCTTTTGCAGGACAGGGAGATTCGCCAATCCCTCCTGGCAGCCATTGAGGAATACTTTACTCTCAATGACAATGGCGAGGTTGGAACTATGGGAGTGTGGGAGGCATTTAAGGCAACTATTAGAGGCACCCTCATTGGTATTGGCTCCAAGAGAAAGAAGGAGAGGGAACATGAGGAGAAAGGGTTAAAGGACAAAATAGCAGTCCTCCAGCCGGGGGGGAATTTAAGGTCACAGATGTTCCCCGGACATTGGGAGGAACTACAGGGGTTGCGAACCAGGCTGGCAGACCTCCAGGTGGGTCAGACGGAAAGGAAGCTCGCTTTCTTGAAGCAGAGGTACATGGAAAGGGGGGAAAAGGCGGATAAAATTTTGGCTTGGAGACTCTGAGACATGAGAAATAGCAGGAGAGTGAACTCAATTCACACCTCGGAGGGGGACTCGACCGCGAGGGACACCGGGATAGCTGAACAATTCAGGCTATATTATGAAAAGCTGTATCGCTCGGAATATACAGGGGATGGGAATGACGTTGACAGCTTCCTGGACTCCCTCCCGGTTCCGGGCCTTCTACCGGACAAAGCGGATTCTCTCGAGAGTCCCATCTCCCCGGAAGAGGTAATAGATACTATATCCTCTTTGAAGAGCGGCACAGCCACGGGAGACGATGGTTTCACAGTCAAATTTTACAAGACGTATAGGTCCTTGCTAGCCCCATTCATGGCTAAGATGTTCAATGCGGCTCTTGTCCAAGGTTCCCTCCCCCCCACGATGATGTCAGCCTTGATTGTTGTCCTGCCTAAAGAGGGCAAGGATCCCTCATATTGCCAATCATATCGCCCCATATCCCTCCTTAATACCGATGTGAAAATATTAGCCAAGCTCCTAGCGAATAGACTGGCCAAACTGCTCCCCACCCTAGTGCATGGTGATCAAGTGGGTTTCATCCCGGGCCGCCAGGGGCCAGACAATATAAGGAAAACCCTCGACCTCATGCATGAGACAACTAGGCAGGGAGTGGAAGGGTACCTCCTCTCACTAGACTCAGAAAAGGCCTTCGACCGTGTCGAATGGCCGTACATGGGCAGGGTCCTCCGGAAGATGGGGCTGGGTGACAATTTCTGTGGGTGGGTCGCAGCACTCTACAATGGCCCTTCGGCGAGAGTCCTGGTCAAATGGGGCACCTCAGAGCCCTTTTCCCTCTCCAGGGGCACTCGGCAGGGATGTCCCCTGTCGCCCCTATTGTATGCCTTGGCAATGGAACCTCTAGACATAGCGGTTAGAAATGACCCGGAAATCACGGCCATACGGTGTGGCGAGTGCGAGTTTAAGATTTCCCTCTTTGCAGACGACATTTTGAGCTACCTAACCAACATTCAAGACTCCTTACCCCGGCTGTTTGATCTTATACACCTCTTCGGCTCTTTTTCTGGACTGAAGATAAATGCGTCCAAATCAAGTATCATGCCCATGGGCTTGGGGGATCAGGACATTGGAAACAACACTGATATTCTTGGGGTTAGAATTGAACGGGTATCCACTAGGTACCTCGGCACCACCATCCCCAGGGATCTATCCCAACTATACCAGAGCAACTTCCCGGAGATCCTCGCTCAAGTCAGTAATGACCTTAGGCGTTGGGCACCCCTCACGCTTTCCTGGCTTGGGCGCATGGTCACAGTGAAGATGAATATCTTGCCCCGCCTCCTCTATCTATTCGCAGCGCTTCCCATTGTGATACCCGAGTCCTTTTTCGAGGTGCTCCAATCTAGAGTTCTCATGTTCATTTGGAATGGTAAGAGGCCAAGGGTCAAGACCTCCACCCTGACCCTCCCGAAGTCCCATGGCGGTTTCGGCCTCCCCGACTTCCGGCTTTACTACAAAGCTGCCCAGCTCAGGGTGATGTTGGAGCATATGCGGAACGACATGGGCACTTATTGGACTTATATTGAAGATGTTCACACCCACCCGAAAAAAGTTAGAGACCTCTTATGGGCCTCTCCAAGGGCTCTCCCCTCTCAAATCAGAACACACCCCACCCTAGCGGCCCTGTGGGCACTATGGAAGCCCAACAAAGCTAATAAACTATTGTCATCATGGCCCTCACCGCTGTCCTCGCTCTGGGCCCCCCCCATGAATCTGGGCTCTAGGGGTTTCCAGGACACTCAGGTCTGGTCTGATATGGGGTTGGAAAGGGTCTCCCAACTCTTGCGGGAAGAGGGCTTCATAGAGTATGGTAACTTGACCGAGGCTTTGGCAGATAACCCCCCCACGGTCTTTGAATACCTGCGGTTGAAAGGGATTTTGACCCACCCTAGGTGGGCCGGCCAGCTTGGACGCCCCCTCACTCCATTTGAAACCATATTGGCTAAAAGTACGACTCGGAAGGGCTCGATATCCAAATTTTACGGGGTTTTGATAGCTGCTGATCTAGAGGGTAGACAGCCCTTCAAAAGCATATGGGAAGAAAGGCTGGGCATGCCACTGGATGACCATACTTGGAGGGCTGTATTTAAAGGTATTTTCTCGGGTTCCCTGTACACCGCTGCCATGGAACATAGTTTCAAGATCCTTCATTCATGGCATCGCCCCCCGGTCTTGTTGTCCAAGATGTTTCGGGATGTGTCCCCCTTTTGCCCCAGAGGCTGCCACCAACGGGGTACCTGGTTTCACATGTGGTGGGGTTGTCCGGCCATACAGGTTTATTGGTCGGAGCTGCTCAGCTGGATTAGGGATATTGAGGGGTTTAGCCCGTCTCTTCATCCCCTGGAGGTTCTGTTGGGCACTCCCACGCCAGAGACTGAAGCTAATGTGTATCCCAAGGTCATCGGTGCCATGCTGCGAGCAGGGAGATTGGCGCTGGCCCAAAAGTGGAAGAGCGCCCTGGCTCCCTCTAAAGAGGAATGGCTCTGCAAACTTAGGATGATCTTTGTATATGAAAAAATTACTGCAATAGCAAATGATACCATGACTGATTTTGTTCAAGAATGGACTGCAGTTCTCCTGCACGATGATTGTGTTTCCATGAGGCTGTAAAACGAATACTGAGCTAGGTTGTGACGACATACCCTCCTACACCTCCCATGTACCCAAGATGAATCCTGATCGATGGTCCTCTTTTCGAGCCCCGCTGTCTCAAGTAATATGTTTTGCAACCATATGATAAGCAAGTGTTCTCCCCTAAGGTTTGAGAGTTTGCAACACCCCTAGACTTGGCATGTTATTTGTTTGGGGGGGTGGGGTGGGAGGGGGGCAAGGGGAAAGGGAGTTAATGTAAAAAAAAAAGTGAAAATAATACTGACAACTTGGTTTACTTTGATGTTTTTTTTTGCCGGTTGGGTCAGCATTCTTGCTCAACCTCATTTGCGTATTGTCAATAAAAACAATTTGGAAAAAAAAAATATACTTGCCGTAGATGTTTCAACGCCGGACAGCTCACAACTAAATTAGCTAGAGACTCAGTTTGCTCAGAGTTTTTGCAGAAGCGACACCAACTATGTTGTTTCATGTTACTATCTCTTCTGGCCAAGATTACATGTGCAGGATAAAGATTTAAACGCATTCTAAGCAATTGCTGTCTCACAAAATGAGATGGACATTTTTGCAGGTATTTTTCCATTATGCCTATTTTTTTTGGAAGGAAAATTAAAGGTGAGTAATCAACCAGTTTTTTGCACATATCTTGAGTCACAATCCAATCATATAGAAAGAATATTATTTTGGCTTTCAACGGATTCAAGATTAACAATTGCAAGGGGATATTGACTTCAGCTAGGGCCTTGAGTACACTTTTGTACCACAATTTAGGTAATTTGTCATTTGAAGTTAGTAAATAATGTGCAATAGTATTAAGCACATTCTTCTCTGACGCACCCACTAAACACTTCCTGAAGAAACAGCACATTTTCCACATTACATGACAATAAATCAAACAAGTTCCTAATTCTAGTCTCAGTAAGGCAGTGGGAGTGCAGTTTGGGAGTTTCAGAACAGATTTCCAAAATAAACCTTCATATCGATCCCAGTACTGTCTTGTTTTTGGTGTTTGAGGTTCAGCCCCATATGACACTATGGGTATTACTTTTTGTTTGTAAAATAACAAAATGTGATTGATGGTAAACTTTCCATATTTTCGCATTAAGATTGATGCTTGGGAGGCCAGAGTTCGAATTGTTGCTCTCAAAATCAAAGGATTTAGCTGTTGACCTGGACTGCCTGAAAAGAGTAGGCCTAGATATTTATAGTTGTCAACCACACATAGATTTTTCTTATCTAGTGTCCATGTACACCGTTTAATAGTTTTCTTGCTTTTGTTCTTTTGACATATGACCACCTGCGTTTTTTCTGTATTAATTATTAAATTGTTTGCTCTACTGTAGTTCTCTAAACATTTTAGCAAATTCTGAAGCCTCTTGGGGTTTGTAATACAAGCACCAGATCATCGGCATAAAGAATCAATTTAATCTTTTGTGTTCCCAATTTGGGTGCATCACTTTCTATATCATCGAACTCGATTCCCAGATCTAATAGGAATACATTAAAGAGTGTTGAGGCTAATATGCAGCCTTGTTTAATGCCTCTTTATGTATTTACTCTCCTGGATAGCTGCCCTTCTAATGTGAGTCTGATCTGGACTGTTGTGTTAGAGTGGAGATCTCCAATTATTCTTTGAAGTGAATGGGGACAACCATACCTACTTAATTTGGTGAAAAGCGGATTGCGGTCAACAGAATCAAATGCGCAGCGGAAGTCAACAAAAGCCATATATAGATTTTGATTTCGATCAGTGTATTTGGCTTTTAACATATTGAGAATTATCATATTTGGAACGGTGCCGAGACCAGACACAAACCCTGTTTGAAATGGGTCATGCATATTTGCTGAGTTCAGCCATATGTTCAATTCTTTCAAGACAATTCGGGTATATATTTTTGCCTGCGCGTCTCATAGTGCTATTGGCCTGTAACTCTCTGGTTTCTCTCGATTGCCTTTTTTGTAAAGAGGAACTATGATGGAGTGTTATTTCCAAGAGCAAGGAATTGTTTTAGAGTAATTGATTTGTTGAAAAATAGAGAGTAAGATGTTAGTCCATAATTCCGGTTGTTGTTTGAAAATGTGGTTTGACAGGCTGTCAGGCCCAGGAGCTCTTGAGGCAGTAATTGCTTGAATGAAGTACAATATGTCTGATCTATCGATGTTACGAACAAAGGGACATTTTTTGATTTAATGTGCACAGAACCTTTCGGAGTAGGAGAGGCTAGAATTTTCTGAAAATATTCTACCCATATTACTTCTGAAACATGTTGAATTTGTTTGCTTTGCTGTTGAGATGTGGTTAACTTGTTTATGGCTTTCCATATACGGGTTGTATTCATGTCTCTTATGTAATCAAGCATTTGTTCTCCGTCTGCTTGTAACATTTGTGCTTTATGATGTCACAGCCAGTTCTTATAGTTAGTTTTTAAGCGTTTTAGCTTTTGATACCGAATACATAATGGAAGAAGTTCCACCTGACACTTTTCCTTTCGAAAAAGTGCTTTCCGCTCTTTTATTTTAGAGTCAAACACATGATTTCTAGGCTTGTGCTGATTTAGCCTATTAGTTGATTGATTCATTATGTGTAGAATTTCCTGATAAAGGGAACTGGAAGCTGGGTGCAGTGTAGAGCTATCAAAGGCAGCTTCCAGCTTTAGACCGAATTGTATGATAGATTGTGCGGTCCATCGTAGTCTGTTAACACTGTTATTAGCGGTTACAGAATGACCCCACTTTGTTTTTGTAGATGGTAATTGTCATTGCGGAACAAACCATTGTAGACAAAGCATGCTGTGATCACTATTTCTTATTTCTTCAATTTTAAATTCAGATGAATACTGAGAGAGTGAGTTACTTATGTATGCATAATCAATGATTCCACTGGATCCTCTTTGAGACCAGGTATTATGTGGTGGAAAGTCCTTGGGATCTGACCCATTCGTCATAATAAAACCTCTAGTTTTCATTATGTGGTTCCATACGGCTCTCCGCTTGTGTTCAGTGATCTTTATCTTTGTTAAACAGTGGAGGTTTAGATCACCAGCTATAATGGTATGAGCTATTTTGGGAACAGATGCAATATAGTCCAACATGGTTGATAGATTAGTAACAAACTCTGAATCATCAGTTCTTAAAGGATTCCAGTAAAGATTAACCAGAGCATAAAGGATGGTATTGATGGAAACAATGGTTAATTGGGAGTAATGATTTGGAGAGTATTTGTGGATGATAGCAATATTGGCACTAATTTTAGTGGCGGTGAGAAGGCCACTCATCGGACAGCCTCTGGGGCCTTTTAGAGCCAGGGTTGCATGTGTTTCGTGATCGCCCCATAGAATAGAATTAGTAATCCTCGTCTCCTGTAACATTACAATGTCAAATTCTAATAATGTATTGTTCTTGTTTCCAAGTAAATGACAGATCGACAGGTGTTCCAGGAGACAAGAGATACTATGACTTTCTCATCCCTGTGCTCTAGTTAACTTTTGGTTACATTGCACTGGCATTGACATTTTTGTTTTGCATTAAATTCAAATTCTTGGTTGACATCACTAAGGCACCAGGTAACATTTATTTTGGGACCTTCTTTTATAAGTGAGTTTGACTCAACGTCTTCTTGTGATTCACACATGACAAGAAAACCCATTGAAAATAACACTTCTTTTGCTTGCCAAACAACATTTTTAATTACTCTTGAATGGAACCATGGTGTTACTGTGCTTCGCTGATGCAAAGCAATGAATTCGACTTGTTCTTTGTCAGAGCTGATGATGTCATTCAATGAGTCAATGTCAGAGAATAATTCCAATATACTCCGACGGTTTAGGGTGTATTGCGGGTGTGGATTGGGGCGACAGCTCAAGAGTAATGATCCCAAGTTGTGATAATTGGGTTTCATTTGTGTTTTCTCTTGAGATACTAAGGTTTTTTTCTTTAATAGTATCGAGGATGGTTTGCGTGCTTCAGCTAATGGTTTGTTGGGTAGGGGAGATTTAAGCATTTGAGCTATTTCAGCCCCATGACTGTCAATTTGAATAGTTGATTTTATCTGTTTATTTACCGTGTTAGGCATCGTTTGATGTTGCCTAGAGTCTCGCCTATTTGCTTCATCAGCATTGTCGAGACACACACACGATGCTGGAGGCAGTGGAGGCTTACTAGTGAATTCAGGAGCCGTGAAGTCTCTCTGAACTGAGCATTGTGCCATATAGGCATCAACTGCATTTCTGATCTCCTCACGACGTAAAGCTGAGCTTCCTTTGTCATTACGAGCCAGATTATCATTCAATTCAGAGCTAGATGGTTCGGTGGTAATTTTGGATGGTAATTGCTTATGCATTTCTGTATGAGAATTCACTGCATTAATTAAATCATCCAAAGGTTCGTGAGGAATCACTTTTTTTTGGGAAAGAAATTGGCATTCGGTTTTTGCTTGCGGGCTTGCGCCGGTAATATGTATTTTTTTGCGACAGCCGAAGATGCTAATTGAGAGCTCAAATTCGGTACTTTCAGATGTTTTATAAACTGCTTAGAGGTGGTAGTCATCGATTGTTTAGTACCTTTGATGTTTTTTGGTTTCTTTGTCTCTGTGCTTAGCATTTTTTTAGAGCTTTGTTGCTTTGAGACATGATCTTTTTTAGAAAAGATGGTGTAAACCTCATTATCAGTCGTGTTTACAGGGGTCATATTTCCCTGTTTTTCCAAAATGATAGGGTTAGTTGGCATGTTGGCAAGTTGTTCGACAATAATATTGGGAAAGCAAGGAAGCACTGGTGTACATAAGTGAAGTCCAGAGCTTGGTTGACCATTCACAGCAATTCCAGGTGAGGTGGCAAAATCAACCACCATTGTTTGTTTTTTTTTTTTTGGACTGGATGGTATTTGCGTCATCATGCAACAATAATGCTGCATCATAATTCGATTGCCATTTTACTACCGAGTTAAGTAAATCGGTTTTGTACTTTTATTTTGTCATTCAGAGTGTCAAAAAGTTTGACCAAGGTGTTCATAGTAGTGTGCATGGCTTCAAAGGACATAACTACCACTTTAGACAGGCCCTCGTACACTAGCTGCAGTTGAGATTCAAGTTGCCTACATAGTGTTGGGTTTAAGAAAAAGATGATGACACATTGATTCCGGTGTGTAACTTCAGAAATATTAGGTGTGAATGATCATTTCTCTGCCATGACATGGTTTGATAATTCACTCTGAGAATCGACTAAATCAATGGTTATCGGAACAACACTGTGTAATACAGAGGGAGAGGAGGAGCAATTTCCCATTGCGACACTAGTGTGTGGCCTTGATTCCCCGCGAAGTATTGTACTGTCAGTTAAAGATATGTCACATGCTGTAAGTTCAATTACATCTTCTGCATCTTGCAGTGGAGTCAAAGTTAGTACACCTGTTACACTAGCTGTACCGATTTTAGCTGAATTACTACCTATAGTATAGGCAGTAGGTATGATTGTCAGAGTGTCAGTACAGGTAATGGCAGGAGCAGCAGGAGAGCAAAAGGTACGAATGTCAGTAGAATTAATGGCAGAGTCTTTATTTCTGCCTCGCTTTCTACGAGCTGATACTATTTTAGGTGTTGAACATGTTTGCACAATATTGTCAGCTGTAGTAGTACCAGAACTGATATCAGACTTTTCGGTGTCATCTCTAGTGCAAGCAGTCCTCCTGATATTTGGAAGCAAGGGCATTCCAGTTCTTAATGTATAAATGTGCCGCATTGTTTACCAATAAAAATCGAGCACACTTGCAGAGAGTTTTACACCGCGTGAGAATAAATTCCCTGTTCAATTATATTTCAGTTAACACATAGGAGTAAGGCTTACTTTGGAAATAAAGAGCCCACTTTAGGTTATGCATAGGGCTCTTGGATCTGCACTGACGCTGCGCACCGCGAACAGCAAACAGTACTTTCGTAGTACTTCTGCGGTGCGCGCGCGAATGCGCAGGAGCGGATGTATTTGTACCTCACTGCCTCGGAATGAGGGGGCTGGATTAGCAGAGCCAAGAGCCTAGAGATGAAGAAAGGACAGCGTGTAAAGGCAGGGCTATGGCAGCAAATAGTGACGCAGGGTTTACAGTCTTTCAATGTCTTTCAATATCTTGCAGGGTACAATCTTTCAATGTCTTTCAATATCTTTCAGGGTATAATAGATCATACAGTCTTTACTTACTTTTCCTTAAAGCTATAACACCAAAACGGTGTCGCAGTGATTGAAGTCCTCCCGCGAGCAACTCGTCTCCTGCTCAACCACGGGAACGATGCAGACTAAACCAGGAGCAGCTAATAGAAGCCACGGACAAAACAGAAAGCAGTACTTTCGTAGTACTTCTGCGGTGCGCGCGCGAATGCGCATGAGCAGATGTTTTTGTACTGCACTGCCTCAGAATGAGGGGGCAGGATTAGCAGAGCCAAGAGCTTTTCCTTAAAGCTATAACACCAAAACGGTGTCGCAGTGATTGAAGTCCTCCTGTGAGCAACTCGTCTCCTGATCAACCACGGGAACGCTGCAGACGAAACCACGAGCAGGTAATAGAAGCCACAGACAAAACAGCAAACAGTACTTTCTTAGTACTTCCGCAGTGCGTGCGCGAATGCGCAGGAGCGTATGTATTTGTACCGCACTGCCTCGGAATGAGGGGGCGGGATTAGCAGAGCCAAGAGCTTTTCCTTAAAGCTATAACACCAAAACGGTGTCGTGGTGATTGAAGTCCTCCCGCAAGCAACTCGTCTCCTGCTCAACCACGGGAACGCTGCAGACAAAACCAAGACAGTCTTTTCCATAAAGTTAAGCTCTCAAGAGATTGCAAGCCCAGTTCATAATTTAAGGCATGCATTTCGGTAAATGATAAAATACAGAACACCATATTATAGATTCCAAAGTGCTGAGTTCAGTTATTATCCAAGATGGAAAGAATTATAGGCCACAGCATAGCCTTGGAACAACCTTTGCCAAGTAGAATTTGCGCAAGGCGAGTGCAGAAAATGTGCCATACTACAGATCCATTTTTTTCATTTCATAGCTAAGGTCCGTGCTTTCTCTTTCAGAAAGTTCCTATAAAAACATTTCAATGGTTTGGTACTGACTGGATAGCCCAAGTGTACCAGAGACATTTTCACTTAGAGTTTATGTTTATTCAATATCCAGGAGGAAGAATCACTATGGTTATTTTTACTGAGTTTTATTATTACTGACTTTTGAGGGGTTGTTCAGTGCCATATGTTTGTCAAAGGCCGTTAGTAAGTGCTGAAGCCCTCTAGGTGTTTGATCTATTAGAACAAAATCATCGGCATAGGCTGCCTATGTTATTTCTACCCTCCCCACCACCTTAGGGGCGACAAATGAGGCTCGAGACAGACGTATACCCACATCAGATACATAAATATTGAAACGACAGGGGGCCAATATGCACCCCTGCCTTAATCCATTTTTGGTAGGAATGGACCTTGTGAGTAAACCTTCACTATTAAGTCTAACTTGTGTGCAGGACCCCTCATGAAGGTGTATTAGGATACTCAATAGTCCAGATGGTAACCCTCGTTTAATGAGTTTTGTCCAGAGTGTCGGCCGATTGACTTTATCGTAAGGCATAGACAGATCCATGTATGCAATATAGATCAAGGGAGATTTCCAAACTAGACTGAATGTTGAAGGTACCTCCGCAATCCGTTCCCCTATTCTTTCAAAAGCCAAACTGATTAATGCTCAGAATGTTATTTATTTTTACGCCACTCCTCTAGATGTTCTAACACCAAAGCAGTGAATACTTTGGAAACTACATCCTTCAATGTGATGGTAAAAATGTATCCCCCTTCTAATAGATGGGGATTACATAGGAAGTCCTACATAATGGAGGCATTGCCCTATTCACCACAATATCCCTAAACAATACAATTAATATTTTTGACCAAAGAGAGGGATTCTGTTTGAAGATCACATTAGCAATTAAATTAGGATCACATGCCTTCAAGGGCTTTGCCTTAATAATAATTCGCCCACCACCATTCTCTGATATCTTTAAATCCCTATGCCTTTGTGTGGTATCTGTTTCTAGCTTGCTACCTGGCAGGATTACCTGCTTGTGTAGCTCCCGAAAGTGGGTGTCCCAAATTTGCTCTTGTATAGGGTTTGTTTGTGAAACTAATTGGGTCACCTCCAGACCATTGACTGAGGACCACAAATTGAAGGCATTCTGTTTAGTGATTCCATCATAGTCTCCCCATCTCTTTAATAGAGCAGATGATGATAACCATACAGCCAGTTTTTTAATTTCTGTTGTAATCCTTTAACCCCCGATATTATGTCAGTTTTCTTTGTGGTAGTTAGTTTAAGCTTACAAATATTCTTGCGACATTGGGCCTCATTACACGCTAGGCGGTAGGGGGTTAACAGGGCCGGTAGAGCTGCCGGCCCCGTTAACCCCCTACCGCCTCATTACGAGGTCTCCTCGCGGGACCCGTTAAGGCCAGACCAAGACCAGGATGCAAACAACCCCATTCCCATTGAGCCCTATGGGGGCTTGAATGAATGGGAATGGGGATGTACGGTATCAGGTAATATTATCCCCATATATATGGTCGCCGTAAATAATATCGGCGGGAAAAGGTCGCGGCGATATTATATGGGTGACCATATATATAGGGACAGGGGCAAACATTTTTTTTTTTTTAAAAAGTTTGAGGGTTGCGGGGTGTCCCCCGCATGTTCCATGCATTAATGTCGCCACAAAAAACGGCCATTTTTCTGTGATATTTTTGCATGGCGAGATTTCTGTGGTGACATTATTACATGGAACCGGATGTACTGGGTCTGAGTTCCCTGAATGGGGAAATACCGGGCCCTTCAAGGTCGGAATGGCCCGGTATTTCCCCATTCAGGGAACCCGGACCCGATACCCGGAATGGGGGTTGCCATGCTGCAAATAGCAGCATGGCTACCTCCAATGTCGTAATGAGGCTCATTGGGCCTCATTACGACCCAGGCGGTAAGTTACCGCCTGGGCCGTGACTTTAGGTGGTTGGCGGACTTACCGCCCCATTCCGACCTTGGCGGGGCGGTAAGTCCCCAATCCCCATTTACCCTTCCCCATTCCCATTTTTGCCCCATAGGGCATAATGGGAGTGGGGAAGGCGTTAATTACGCCACCGTAATTAACTCCATGGTCCCTTAGCGCCATGGATTTTAACACCTGCTAAAAGCAGGTGTTAAAAGCGCCATGGCGCTAAGGGACCTCGTAATTGGCGGTAAGGGGTCGGCGCAGCTAACGCTGGCGTAAACCCCTTACCGCCAGGGTCGTAATGAGGCCCATTGTCTTTTCATAATTCTAACCTGAGTATCGAATTTATGGTGATGGACTCTAATGCTATTAAGTTTATTAGAAGTACGTGGCATGAGATCCAATACTGAGTGAAGATAGGGTACAAATGTTGTTAAAGAGTATGAAGGCAATTTGCTCTCATAGGTGCAGCCCTCATACTCCTTCAGTATTCATAAATTCAATTTCTCTATGTTATTCTCATGCCAGCTCAACGTATTTCTCCTCACATTTACTGTAGGAAATTAGGGAAATATTCCCTTTCGGAACCTCTAATTATATACTCAACATTGCATGATCGCTATATGAGTTAGATAAAATAACGAGATTCGTTGCTAAGTCATACAGGTATTTTGACACAAACACATAATCTACCATGGAGGCAGAGTGGCAGCTAATATAGGTTGCCGTTTTAGGGCCACCCTCTTCTTGTGCTTCTGTGAACATAAGTAAGCCCCATCCCTCCAGTTTTCTGATGCCACTTCTACCCCTGTAGCCATTTCCTACTTGAGTTATTCAGGTTATTATAGAGAGTAATAGGAGGTATATCAGGGTCCTGTTCTCTACACCTATTCTCCATCAAATGATACTCAATATCCAAAGCATTGTCTGAATTACAATTGCAGTTAAAGCCCCCTGCAAGAATTATTTCTCCCCGAGGGAGACTTGATAACCAGACTTGCATTGTTTGATTCAGAATTCTGAGAGTGTGATCCAGATTTTCTTTTAGATTCCAATAAATGTTCAACAGAAAGAACCTTATACAATTCAACATATCCTCCCCTACTATTACCACAGCCAGTTTTCCATTTCCTTTGAAACTCTCCAGTGTTTGCAATACTTAACTCCCAAAGCCCCCTGCCTTTATTGATATAAATAAACCTCCATCTAGTCTCCCCCTAGGGCCCTGAATTGCTTGTTCATTCACAATAAAATTACCATCTAGTGCCAGTGTGCCCAGCAACCAGGGTTCCTGTAAAAAAAAAGACAGAATGCTTTCGAAGGTGTTTACAAAAAAGGGGTCAGAGTAAAGGGCGGAAACAACTCTCAAATTTCATAAGATAGAACACTGACCCTCCATGCTAAAGAGAGCCTTTTATATCATCTAGTTGACAGATAGTATTTTTGAGAGAGAGCCAGCCAACGTCAGTTTGTCTCTCCCATTTCTTTTGACAGCAGTGTAGGGGTAAGGCCCCAATCTTTTAACAGATCTGAGTTACTACCCAACTCCTCTAACCCTGCATCCCGTCTCAAAATACCCCCACTGCATTGATCTAATGAATAAGGTACCAAGTCATATCCAAGCCTATGTAGGCTAGGAGCTTCATTTACTAAGATCTCATAGACCAAACGGGATGGTATGACCAATCTCACATGGTCATATCTTCTAGGATGGATAAAGTCAACTAGCTTCATGTCTTTCATTGTGATTAGCCGTAAAGCTGGAATTCCACTAAAGAGGGCAAAATCTTAGATCTGTTTAATGAGTTTCCCCCCTCCCCTTGATAAAACATATAATTCCGGACAAAACTAGGACAATCAGGACATATTGGTTCTCTCATAGGTAAGTCCATGGTTACTTTTTCTTTTTAAGAGCGGCAATGAAAGAATTGTACTTGAGCCTGTCTTTCAGTACCCCCCAATACATTATACTCTTTGCATTGGGGAATAAACCCTGGGGTTGGATGTATCTACCCTCCTGCCAAAAACTCTAGACGCTCCCCAGTCGAGAGCCCCTTATAACAGTCAGGTATTGCATTGGGTTTAGATCTCAAGACTGGAGAAGCATGAGCTGATTCAGAGTCAGGCTTGCAGTAAGTTTGCAACCTATTCATCTTTACATCTGATACCTTACTGGGAATTGCGATACCATTATCATTAGATGTATTCGCTGCCTTCTGAAAGCAAATCCCATTAGAAGGGTTAGGTGGATTTTGTGAGCTATGTTCAGCCAAGATATTATTCACAATCTACCCTATAACTGATTCTGCAAGCTGTAAGGTAGGATACTCGTGTCTTCTGGTTCCTTATCTCCAGTAGTGGATATAAAAACTTCATCACTAACGTAATTGGAATTTATATGGATAATGTCTAGGGTACTGGGACCACCACTTCCCACAGTATTTTTCTTCTCCCCTCCCAAAGCCGACCAGCCTGGCTTGTCCTGTCCCATGAGATCCCCCTCTATTTCGTGTCGTGCTACTTTGTTGAGGCTCTTGGTGTCATATTTCTGTTGTTTAAAAATCAGAAATATAGGTGGAGCCAGCAACTTCTTTTTAGCATCCCCTTTCTGCTTCATAGCATCTATCAGTTTGGGCTTGGGAATATCCTGGTATACAATAGCATCCTTGGCCACTTGAACTCCCTATTCCCTCCTGATTTTAAATTGCCCCCCAGTATCTTGTATAACAATGTTTACCCCATTTACTGGTGCCTCTGCACCATCTAAATGTCTTTAACAGGCAAGGTCTGTACCACCCTACTTTCAGAGATCATTACATTATGTGAACGAGTACCGATTGCAATGCTTGATGGTTCAGAAATTCCATGCACAATATCAATTGGTCTATGAGTATAGTCCTCCACTGGGAGTTTCATCAGACAAATTACTGAGGCTAAATGGGCTGTTCATTTAATACTTTATTATGTTTCTTGAGTTCTTTTAACACCTCAATTTGAATTTCATAGGCATCACAATGATTATAATTTGCCTCTGGCTCATTTTCCGGGGATGACTGTGTCGGAATCTGGGCCGAAGTAAAAGTATTTGTCCCCTCCGCTGCTTCTGACAAATACGCTGACAAAGCCAACAATGAGATTTC
This sequence comes from Ambystoma mexicanum, assembly GCF_040938575.1. Classification (NCBI taxonomy): domain Eukaryota; kingdom Metazoa; phylum Chordata; class Amphibia; order Caudata; family Ambystomatidae; genus Ambystoma; species Ambystoma mexicanum. Next base: position 84,205,312 of record NC_090922.1, read on the forward strand.
CCCAGTGGAAAACAAAGGAGGGGTATGAAGGAACAAGTCATTCACTAGCAGTGGAAGAGGCAATGTGGTAGCGAACGGCTCCCTTCCCAATGTCTGATTGTTAACCTCTTGTGGAAGGGTCCCAAGGTCCTCAATAGATGCTGAAGGTGAAACAATCCCTATCCAGTCGTACACCCATTCACCCCTACTGGGCTCCTCAATGGGGATTTGCTTTTCTGGATCTACCGGCAACAGTGAGGCCATTTAAACAGTAGGGGAAGGAGGAAGAGACAATGCTATGGCCTGTGACCTACTATCACGTCTACTGGTGAAAACTAAGGAGTCCATTGTTATCTCTTTTCTGGAAGTCACAGTTTTTTTTTCCTTCTTCCTCATTTTACCGATGTGTGAGGAGCTTAGAACCAAGCATTGCGGAGAAAACAACAGGCCAGAAAGACAAATCACTTTCTGTCAAAATTCCACCAATTTTTAGTATGAAAATCCATTTAAATTAAAGCACCAATGCCTATTCCCTTTACCCGCAAGCCAGCAAACAGCCAACAGCAGTCTGAAGGCACTACGGGATGCGCGCGCGCAGATGCCTGTGGCCCAGGAATATATCGATGCAGTCGGCTTTCTTGTGGGCAGGGCCTCTACTCAAACAAAGAAAGCATTGTATCTGTATGTTTGAAATAAGTTAGAAGCACAATAGCGTAAGACAAATGCTTTATATAAATGTCCTCGTGTCCAAGTCCAAAGCTCCCCCAAAACAGCTTCTATACCTCATGTTGTAGGATAGAGAGATTGCAGATGGGGGAAGTCGCGTGAGGCAGCCAGGACAGCCGAGATAGCCAACAGCACTCTGGAGGCATTCCGGGATGTGCGCGTGCGGATGCGCATGGCCCAGGAGTATATTGATGGATTCAGCTTTCTTGTGGGCGGGGCCTCTACTCAAACGAAGAAAGCGTTGTATCTGTATGTTTGAAATAAATTAGAAGCACAATAGCTTAAAACAAATGCTTTATATAAAGGTCCACGTGTCCAAGTTCAAAGCTCCCCAAAAGCAGCTTCTATACCTCATGTTGCAGGATAGATAGATTGCAGATGGAGGACGTCGCGTAAGGCAGCCAGGACAGCCAACTGCACTCTGGATCTCTTCTTCCGCAACGTCCACGATATCAAACTTCTATGAACAGTGATTCGTGTAGCCAAGAGTCGCTTTGTATACTCCCAACGCCCATCTGGTTCTCTCTATGTTAAAGGCATTTGAGAATAATGTGGTAGAAGCTGGTCCCAGTAGGATGTTCTTATCGGTCTGTAATCCCCTTCTGAGGTGCGTTTACGTGAAGGGATCAGGTGTGCTGGCAAGATGATAGCGAGGATCTTCAGCCAAATGTTACCCCTGCGGACGATTTTCTTTCTTCCAAGTTCATCTTTAGACCCCCTGCCACATCCTCTGGCCACCTGCTGCAGCATTTGGAATCTCAAGAGTATTGTGGGTCCCCAAGCATTTTCAACAGGGTGCTCAAGATGGATCTAGGTAACCTTTATCAATGTTTTCAACTGCCTCCCATTTTTTTCAGAAATTGTGCTGTGAAATGCGCCATTTAATTACATTATTTTTTTAAATGTCGTCAGGAGGAGAACTTCTCTGAAATCCCTACATTAGTTAGGGCTCCCTTGCTAAGCTCTGTCACTACTGCTGTGGTCAGAAAGAATAAACAAGCAACAATACACAACGAGCCAAGCTGACAGATGAACAATTCTTATTATGCATAAGATAAACAGGTTTACAAATGACAGCTGAGATTTGGAGAGAATTCACAAGTCACACTGAGTTGTCAGATGTATATCTGACTCTTTTACAGAGGGTTGCAGCTTATATAGACAGATCAGTAAAATAAAACCACATTGGGCCAACTCCAGGTGGGTGCTAGCAAGACATGTTTGCAGGGGTGGACTGGGAACTGAAGGAGGCCCTGGAAATAAATACTGGGGTCCAAAAGAGGCCCTGGAAATAATGTTCAAAGTGGCCCCATATGACACATTTTCAGCAAGCCCCATGCTTTTCCTATGAGAAAATTTGGAAATACTACACAAAAGAGGCCCAGGGTGCAGAGGCCCACCAGGAAAGCTCCAGAGTTCCCTATAGGCCAGTCCGCCCCTGCATGTTTGCATAACGGCAGCAGATTCTTGCAACAGCTGGAGCTGGGGCTTCTCTAAGCATTGTAAATCCTTTGTACCCTTTTGTAATCTAAGGTCAGCTAGCCTACCACCTCTATAGAAAACAACATGACAGTTATTGTGTACCAAATATGGAAATGGTATAGAAAACAGATGTACAGCACTAAGATGTGATGTTGTGACGTCATGTTGCTGAGTTGCATGTAGAAATCTGCCTGGCCAGGCTTGTGACATGTCCTGTGTGCAACATATAAGAATGATTAGCCATAGCTACACACAATGGTCCTAACGCAGGCCTCTGGTAGATATTCTGCCACAACTACTCTCTACTACTCTTGGTTGCTCCTGCTAATTGGTATTTGTTAACTCCTATCCACAGAAAATATTTAGCTGCCACGCACTGGCGTTGAATAATTTACAATGCCAGTACCCATTCAGGAGACACAGAACCCCTTCTTCCTCTGCTGGACTATGTCTCATCTTCCTCAATCGCGGGCTCCTTTTTGGGGGACAAAGAAAAAAGTGGCCTCCCATTGAAACCTTTTTTTTGCGGCATGGTTCCTCAGCCCTTTTCCGGTTGCTCACACCATTTCTGCTGTAAGAGCTTAGTTTCTACAAAAGGTCGTCGTTATATCACTTCTAAGACCATGAGTGGCATATGCATCCAAATAAAGATGCCAGACTTTAGACAAAGCTTTATTTTGATTTAATTACAAATTTGTGGTCAGGATTTACAGTATTCAAAGTTCAAGCTTTCTCTCCCTCCAAAAGATTGAATTAGTCAGGTCCTCCTTGGGGAATCTTTAAGCCTGATTGCATGAGTCAGCGTGAGGTTTCTTTCTCTCTCACAATGTGGCATTTGTGCTTGGGACCCATCATTCTAGCTGTCAGGAATCCGTGCATGATTTAACTAGACCCCTCATAATGTTTGTTGCATTCTTGGGAATCTTGGCTCTGGGTCCTACAATGTTCCTTCTCCCTCGCAATGTTCTTTGCATGTTTGAGTACCTCCAACCCAGTATACAGGATTCAATGCAAGAGTTGTCTCACACAATACGTATTGCATGCTTGGGAGGCTTGACAGTGGTTCCAGCAATCCCTCTCTCACACAATGTTCATTATATGCATGGGAACCTTCACTCCAGATTCGCAGGGTTCCGCACTAGGGCTCCCTGTCCCTTACAATGTTTGTTACATGCCTGGAAACCTCCACTGGAGGTTCCAGGATTCAGGGCAAGATGCCTCTCCCACAATGTTCATTGCATGCTTGGAAAACTTTGCTCCAGATTCCATGATTCAACAGAAGTGCTCCCTGTCTCTTGGTATGTGTGTTACATGCCTGGGAACCTTCACTCCAGGTTCTAGGATTCCAGACTAGATGCCCCTCCCTCATAATGTTCATTGGGTGCTTGGGAGGGAACCTTCACTAAAGGATGCAGGATTTGGCATGGTTTTATGCCGACTCTCTTCGGGAGCGATTCCGAGGATTTCCATGTGCCCGGTCACTTAGCCTTCTACCTCCGTCCTCCTTCCTGCGGATCTGTCTCCAGCATGATGCTACTCCTGGGTTATCAATCTCCAGTGGTCTCCTCGTCTTCCCTCATCCCTGTACTGCTCGGCCAAACCCTTTCTTCATCAGTTTTCAGCATTCTTGTCTTCCTTATTCTGCCATGACGGATTCACGCTCTCTGCCAAGGCATTGGCGGCGGACATGTGCGGCATACGGCTTCAGGGATTAGCAGGACTTTGTTGGGTGGTGCAGCCCTTCTCACTCACATCTCTCTAGTTCTAGAGCATCACTTCCTCCATTCAGTGTGCACTGTTCATCAACGCCTGATAAGTGATAATCTCCAGTGAGGTTTGACAGTGCAATGGCTGTAACCCCTTTTACTGATCAAACCTGCAGCCTTTTGTCACAGGGTCCCCGGTGGCAGGAAACTGACGGTGCATTACTTGAGCCTGTCTTGCCAGCTCCCTGGCAGCTCAATTTGCAGATTCAGTCACTGCATTGAAAGTAGAAAAGACACAAGACCGGTCCAGGTCCACAAGTGCAATGGGGCATGAAGAGGAGCCTCACTGCACTGCCTTCCACAACGTACACTCACTCGGGCTCACACTGCACCCAGACTGTTAATCACAATCTATTTTCCTGGCAGTGTTGTTCACTCTTTCCTTCCAAAAGGAGATTGATTTTCATTTTACACTGAGAAGAATTATAATGAGTGATTGTGGCGTGAGAAACAGCTGCATTTGTATTGGGTGTATGCAGCAGAAACCTGGATAGGAAGAAAAGGAGGGCTGTGCAAGTAATTTAAGGGTAACAGAGGTGGGTGGACGAGGAGGTTACTGGTTGAGACGTTGCATGGTAGCCATATGACAGGACTGGTATACAGGGCAGGGAATGGATGGAACAGCGCTCTGGCAAGACAGAGCGGTGCTGTGTCGCCAAGTCCAGGGGCTACCCCAAGAAAATCCCAGATCTGTTCTGCAGCCACTGACCACGCTTTAGAAGACTCGGCATGGGAGCATGAATATAGAAACAGCCAAAGCCTCACATACTGTGTTAAAGGAGGAGTCCAAACTGGTTTATATGTCTTGCAATTTACATACTTTTTTGCTTGGGTCAGTACTGTGACCAATGAAAATAGCAGAGTGCAACGTCAATTATTCACTCAAAAGGGTTTCTTGCTGAATCACTGTAAGACATGTTTCACATTTAAAATTGTGGCCATTCTTATGTTCCCATGATGCATTTTGCTTTTATGCAAATCGCCAGAATTGGGTTCTATTAAGAGATACTGTGTTGCATAACCTGGCCTGGGGTCATGCCCTTCAGCCCCGCCCCCTCCTCTGTATTGTCCCGCCCCTTCCTCCCTATCAATATAGCAATCCCCATAGAGTCCTATTAGACTCCAAAATCTGGAATAAATAAGGGTCTGCATCACTCAAAACCGTGCATGTGTGGGGTATTTTAAGCCCCAGATACGAATGAACTCACTATGGCTAAGTTAAGCCCAAAACTGCATTGTTGACTGCCAGACCACAAGGCCAGCATGTAACTTTCAACTGGCAAACCTAAAAGGGTTGATTTCAGGAAAGTCAACGTTTGGTGTGGCCTGTATGCAAATGACTCGGTCGGAAAAAACGTGAGACCTAATTGCAACTACATGGGCCCGATACCCGAAAGTGCAGCTTTGCTACAACAGAGCATCAGCTCCAATGTAAGATGGCCGCCGTGGGGGATGTGCTTCTTCCAACAGCAGCAGATTGGCTGCTGCTCTCATGATGCATATGGCCCTGGGAGCCAGCAGGCATTGCAGGCCTCCCTCAAAGGGCCACTGTCTAAGGGCCAGAGCAACACCTGTCCGGGCCTCTGCAGTACCAGCAGCACTTTCTTGCAACATCTACTGGCTCCTGCCTTGGTCAACTAGCTGGCCTTAAGGATTGCCTTACCAAGGTAATTGCTACAGTGCAAGCTGTGGACTTTTCAGATCATCGGCTCCTGTGTTAGATGGTCGCCATGGAGGAAATCGATTTCACAGTGCTTTCTGTGGAGGAGCCGCCTCAACCAGCAGCAGATTGGCTGCTGCTCTCATGATGTATATTGGCCCTGGGAGTCAGCAGGCGTTTCCGACCTCCCTCAAAGGACCACTGTCTACGGGTCGAAGCAACACCTGTGTGGGCCTGTCAGGGCCAGGAAGGCCTCCTGGATTGCTGATCCACCAAGGTATGTGCCTTGCCAAACACCCATACCCAATCTACACGACTTTATTGCACTTTACTCCAATAGCATCTATTTTATTTCTTTATTTAGTGCTTATGACAAACTCTTTGTGTCTTTTGCACATATCTATTAAAATAATTTAAAAAAAGGAAACATATTTACATACAACGGTATAAAGCATTCTTCACATAATACAATATGATCAATCATTTACAAAATCTAATGCGGCGTACAGTCAATTCATAGTTCCATGGGGGCGAGGGGTAGACCCTGCCTTCCTCTTGTTCTCATTATATAGTTTGTTTTTGCAAATCAATACATTCTAGTGTGGATTTACATGAGTTTCCCATAAAGTTTGTTCCTTAGGCAACTTCCCCAAAAATTGTTTCCATACATGAAAAGCGGCAGTATTTACTAGCAAAGAGTTAGCCATAAATTAAGGACCAAAATTGGTCCTTGTTGCATTCAGACACTTTTCTAGCATAATAGTTATAATTTTTCCCATATTGAGAGGTAAGGGCTTCACACCCTGTGAGAACGTGTCGCACTATTTCTATCTGCTTGGTGCATAGTCTACACAACCGCCTACCCCGCAACCACACACAATATCCTTGCATTTCCAGCATTTGGGGGATTGTCCCAACTTGCTGCACTGAACTGCCGCTACATACCATGCCTTAGTGACATGAATGTTTATTACCTGCCCTATCGTACTCCCGCTATTGCCCCCCGCACCATGAGGTGAGGCTATACTGGTTTGTGAATTTATATAAATGTTTCCTATTATACCTACATGCACTCACGATGTAGCCCCCTACACCATGAGGTGAGGCTATACTGGTTTGTGAATTTATATAAATGTTTCCTATTATACCTACATGCACTCACGATGTAGCCCCCTATACCATGAGGTGAGGCTATACTGGTTTGTGAATTTATATAAATGTTTCCTATTATACCTACATGCACTCACGATGTAGCCCCCTACACCATGAGGTGAGGCTATACTGGTTTGTGAATTGATATAAATGTTTCCTATTATACCTACATGCACTCACAATGTAGCCCCCTACACCATGAGGTGAGGCTATACTGGTTTGTGAATTTATATAAATGTTTCCTATTATACCTACATGCACTCACGATGTAGCCCCCTACACCATGAGGTGAGGCTATATTGGTTTGTGAATTTATATAAATGTTTCCTATTATACCTACATGCACTCACGATGTAGACCCCTACACCATGAGGTGAGGCTTTACTGGTTTGTGAATTTAAATAATTGTTTCCTATTATACCTACATGCATTCACGATGTAGCCCCCTACACCATGAGGTGAGACTTTACTGGATTGTGAATTTATATAAATGTTTCCTATTATACCTACATGCACTCACGATGTAGCCCCCTACTTCATGAGGTGAGGCTATACTGGTTTGTGAATTGATATAAATGTTTCCTCACGATGTAGCCCCCTACACCATGAGGTGAGGCTATTCTGGATTGTGAATTTATATAAATGTTTCCTATTATACCTACATGCACTCACGATGTAGCCTCCTGCACCATGAGGTGACGCTATACTGGATTGTGAATTTATATAAATGTTTCCTATTATACCTACATGCACTCACGATGTAGCCCCCTACTTCATGAGGTGAGGCTATACTGGATTGTGAATTTATATAAATGTTTCCTATTATACCTACATGCACTCACGATGTAGCCCCCTACTTCATGAGGTGAGGCTATACTGGTTTGTGAATTGATATAAATGTTTCCTATTATACCTACATGCACTCACGATGTAGCCCCCTGCGCCATGAGGTGAGGCTATACTGGATTGTGAATTTATATAAATGTTTCCTATTATACCTACATGCACTCACGATGTAGTCCCCTGCACCATGAGGTGAGGCTATACTGGATTGTGAATTTATATAAATGTTTCCTATTATACCTACATGCACTCACGATGTAGCCCCCTGCACCATGAGGTGAGGCTATACTGGATTGTGAATTTATATAAATGTTTCCTATTATACCTACATGCACTCACGATGTAGCCCCCTGCACCATGAGGTGAGGCTATACTGGATTGTGAATTTATATAAATGTTTCCTATTATACCTACATGCACTCACGATGTATCCCCCTACACCATGAGGTGAGGCTATACTGGTTTGTGAATTTATATAAATGTTTCCTATTATACCTACATGCACTCACGATGTAGCCCCCTACTTCATGAGGTGAGGCTATACTGGTTTGTGAATTGATATAAATGTTTCCTATTATACCTACATGCACGCACGATGTAGCCCCCTGCACCATGAGGTGAGGCTATACTGGATTGTGAATTGATATAAATGTTTCCTATTATACCTACATGCACTCACGATGTAGCCCCCTGCACCATGAGGTGAGGCTATACTGGATTGTGAATTTATATAAATGTTTCCTATTATACCTACATGCACTCACGATGTATCCCCCTACACCATGAGGTGAGGCTATACTGGTTTGTGAATTTATATAAATGTTTCCTATTATACCTACATGCACTCACGATGTAGCCCCCTACTTCATGAGGTGAGGCTATACTGGTTTGTGAATTGATATAAATGTTTCCTATTATACCTACATGCACGCACGATGTAGCCCCCTGCACCATGAGGTGAGGCTATACTGGATTGTGAATTGATATAAATGTTTCCTATTATACCTACATGCACTCACGATGTAGCCCCCTGCACCATGAGGTGAGGCTTTACTGGATTGTGAATTTATATAAATGTTTCCTATTATACCTACATGCACTCACGATGTAGCCCCCTGCATCATGAGGTGAGGCTATACTGGATTGTGAATTTATATAAATGTTTCCTATTATACCTACATGCACTCACGATGTAGCCCCCTGCACCATGAGGTGAGGCTATACTGGATTGTGCATTCTCAATCTGTTGGACCTATTTGCTTAGCCCTACTAACTATGGACATTGCTATTGCACTTACACTGTAACTTGCACCTAGATGCATCAGGTCTTTGTGCGCTGCTATGAATGTAAATGTAAAAATAAAAAACAAAATAAATAGACAGATGCCAGGCAGAAATGTTTGCATTCTGCAGCATGGAAATGAACATGTACAGATGAAACTCCACTGCAGAAGTAAATTCAAAGGTGCACATTAAGGAAACTGGTGGCTACAGAAAAACTGTTTTGAAATAAGCTGCTAGAATGAAGATGGACGTAAAATGTATCTTGTTTAATAAAAGACAGTGAAGTAGACATCATGTAATGAACATACAAAATGCTTTTTAAAAATACTAGTTTCCATCCATCAGAGCTCTGAATTCTTTTTTTTTTATTCTGGTCCATTGGGTATTAGAACCTACTGCCAGGAGAGCAGCACCTCATGCTTCTCTCTGCATTATCACTTGCATTCGTATTCTCAAGAGCCATTACACACAGGCAAAGCAAGTTGGTAGATGTTGATCATAAGCGAAAACACTCAGAAGCAAATCCATGGTAGAAAAACCCACACCCATCTTGGATATCAATCCTCTTCCCAGCGTCCAAGGGTGCGGCCCTTAATATTCTTTGTTGTTGAGCTAAAGCATGTCCCCTTCCCTCACTTCCAAGCAACGGGTTCAGGACCTTCTGTAGCACTGGTGTGGTCTTCTCTATTAAGGGTGCATGAGCTTCTTCTGGATTTCTTCTGTGGCATTCTTCAAGAAGGCGGTGAATGTGAGCAATTGCATATTGATTCGGTTGATGATTGTGGGTTGCTGGTTGTGTGAGCAAGGCTCTGAGCAGCATGCAGTGCCCCGGTCATCTTTTTTAGTTGACACTCCTGATTTAAGAGATGCAACCTTTACAATGTGGCTCTGAATGTCCAGGGACCTGCCAGGTATACACTCAAGAGACCGTTGGTTTCTGACAGTCAGCCTTACCGAAGCACCATCCTTTTTCTTCGCTCAATTTCCCTCGCCTGGCTTGCTGTGTGCAGACAGCCTGGTTGGTGGAAGTTCTACTCGTGGGTTGGGTCTGCAGTGAGTCCATGCTTATTGAAGACCAATAACATAATGTATACCTCTGGGTAATGCCTAATGTCCACCCTACTAAAATATCCATGAAGTGTAGTGAGAGGATGATTAGATAGCAGTCCTCCCTCCAAGAATCCAGCCGGAACTATATCTGGAGTAGTTTTTCTTTGTCTAGTTCCACTCACCCTTTTGCAGCCCGGTATCCATCGCTACCCGATGCTTGATTATGATAGCTTCAATAAATTGGTTGACTGAACTACATGTTCACTTACTGTTAGTCTAATTGCTATATGTACTAGGTCAGGTAGTCCACATTTTACTTACTGCTAAGCCATTAGTTTGATTTCTATGTTCACCAAGTTAGGTAGTCCACTGTTGTTTTTTGACACTGTTATTATTTCCCTTGTTTCCTTCCTATTTAGCCTTGCAGTGCTTTGTAACACAATTCTGCTGTATAAAGCACCTTGCCCATGGGTTTTGTGCACTCATATAAATTTACAAAATAAATAAAATAAAATAAATGGTCATCAACTGTGGGAGCAAAAATGTGACGTGGTTTATGGCAGGATTCGGTCAACAAAAGCCAGAGGACAGGACTACATAGTCATGGGAAGTGAAATGTGTGGGTTTATTGAACTAATAATATGTAGTTATTGGACGGGAGACAGAAGGAGGTGGATGAAACAAGGAGAAAGACTACAATTTGGCAGGAACCAGGACAGAGGGATTGAGGCTGGAGGCTATCTGTAACTGAGTCTGGAGGGCCAGTCTTACCAGATCCGTGTGCTTCTCATGAGATGATCCTGGAGCCTTGATGAATTTTCCTGAGCACAAAACCCAGAGTGATCTAAAGTAAGTACATAAGACAAATCATTGGTGGGGTTCTATTAACATTAATATCTTCCCTTTATTCATTGGGTGGGCCTACCGAAGTAGATCCCTAGCATTTCCTAATTAATTAATAATGTAATTAATTACCACATAGTCACTGGAGTGATTTTGGGGAACTTCAAAATTCCCAACATCCATCCAAGTGATGATAAAGGTATTATGGTCCTCATTACGAGGTTGGTGCTATCTGGGCAGTAAATATGTCCATATACCACCAGCTGTATTACCGATACCGCCAGATTACAAGTGGTGGTGGCAGTGTAAGTCCCCATTTCTTTTTGGTCCATAGGACTCAAGGGGGCATTTTCGGCAGCATTAGAGTGGAGGTGAGGTGAATCCTCCAACTTTCCACCCAACTCAAAATGACTGCTGTGGCAATTCTGCCAAAAATGCCCTGGTGTCGGTATATGGCGATATACGGTAATACCACCTCATTTAACCCGCACTGCCCAACTCGTAATGCGTCCCATAGTCTGTTAAACTAATTGGGTAGCCCTACATTATTCTTGCGAACCCTAAAATCTCCTAAAGTGGGGGGTGCATTAAAGAACGAATTTCCCAACTGGTAGTTATTCCCCGGACCCTGCCATAAAGCAGAGGGGTTCTAAATGAAAAACTGTATACCTGGGTCTGTGCTGTTCAGAAAGGTGTCTTTAAAGAGAAACCTAGTGAAATATCTGAGTTAAAAGCACAATCTCTACTGAGTGAGAAAGAGATTCCAAATTGAAGAGAGAATTTTCACTGCAAAGTGGTAAAGAAAAAGTGTTCAATTTCTTGAGAAAAGTATTTGTTAAATAATGGTTGTGGGAGAATGTTGCTAGAAATTAAGGGGGTAATTCATAGAAATCAGCGCACAAGTGGCACATGCGGCTGGCGCACAGTGTGCGCGTGCGGCAGTCTGCACCAGCCGCATGCGCCAAAATCAATTTTCTCGCACAGCGTATTCATGGATTTTAACATCCATAACGATCCGTGGTGCAGAGTGGCTCAGCGTACCCGCAGCAGTGCCAGTTACGCCCCCAACCCCGCCCCATGCGCCATGAACAGCACACAAACCCTGTACATGGCGCACAGGCCAGTGGACCAGCATATAGCCCACCAACCACGTAAACGTCTGTAAAACTACCCGCGCACCCCTCCGAATACATGAACCCTGCACGCAGCAGGGTGCGCATGGAGAATCACACGCGATAGGCATTGTGTGAGCGGGGTACGTGTATTTCGGGGGAGCGGGTGGAGACACACACGCGACAGGCCCTGTGCGAGCGGGGTACATGTATTTCGGGGGTGCGCGTGGAGATTCACACGCGACAGGACTTGTGCGAGCGGGGTACGTGTATTTCGGGGGTGCGCGTGGAGATTCACACGCGACAGGCCTTGTGCGAGTGGGGTACGTGTATTTCGGGGGTGCACATGGAGAATCACACGCGACAGGCCCTCTGCGAGCGGGGTACGTGAATTTCGGGGGTGCGCGTGGAGAATCACACGCGACAGGCCTTGTGCGAGCGGGGTACGTGTATTTTGGGGGTGCGTGTGGAGAATCACACGCAAAAGGCCCTGTGCGAGTGGGGTACGTTTATTCCGGGGGTGCGCATGGAGAATCACATGCGATAGGCCCTGTGTGAGTGGGATACGTGTATTTCCGGGGTGCGCATGGAGAATCACATGCGACAGGCCTTGTGCGAGCGGGGTACGTGTATTTCGGGGTGCGCGTGGAGAATCACACGCGACAGGCCCTGTGCGAGCGGGGTACGTGTATTTTGGGGGTGCGTGTGGAGAATCACACGCAAAAGGCCCTGTGCGAGTGGGGTACGTTTATTCCGGGGGTGCGCATGGAGAATCACATGCGATAGGCCCTGTGTGAGTGGGATACGTGTATTTCCGGGGTGCGCATGGAGAATCACATGCGACAGGCCTTGTGCGAGCGGGGTACGTGTATTTCGGGGTGCGCGTGGAGAATCACACGCGACAGGCCCTGTGCGAGCGGGGTACGTGTATTTCGGGGGTGTGCGTGGAGAATCACACGCGATAGGCCTTGTGCGAGCGGGGTACGTGTATTTCGGGGATGCGGGTGGAGACACACACACGACAGGCCTTGTGCGAGCGGGGTGCATGTATTTCGGGGGTGCGCGTGGAGAATCACACGCGACAGGCCCTGTGTGAGCGGGGTACATGTATTTCGGGGATGCGCATGGAGAATCACACGCGACAGGCCTTGTGCGAGCGGGGTACGTGTATTTCGGGGGTGCGTGTGGAGAATCACACGCGACTGGCTTTGTGCGGGCGGGTATGTGTATTACGGGGGTGCGCGTGGAGAATCACACGCGACAGGCCTTGTGCGAGTGGGGTACGTGTATTTCAGGGGTGCGTGGAGAATCACATGCGACAGGCCCTGTGCGAGTGGGGTACGTGTATTTTGGGGGTGCGCGTGGAGAATCACATGCGACAGGGCCTGTGCGAGCGAGGTACGTGTATTTTGGGGGTGTGCATGGAGAATCACACGCGACAGGGCCTGTGTGAGCGGGGTATGTGTATTTCGGGGGTGCGCATGGAGAATCACACGCGACAGGCCCTGTGCGAGCGGGGTACGTGTATTTCGGGGGTGCACATGGAGAATCATGTGGAGTACGTGTATTTCGGGGTTGCGCGTGGAGAATCACACGCGACAGGCCCTGTGCGAGTGGGGTATGTGTGCGAGCGGGGTACATGTATTCTGAGGGGTGCGCAGGGAGTTCCAAACATGATTTTGCAGTTTGTGTCCTCCCAGGTGTGCCCTGTACCCCCTCCCCAGCCCCTGCAGCCAGCCCACACCACAGGGGACTTACCTGCACCCCAGGTCATGTCCCATAGGCAGCCCATCCACCCTGGCCATGCCCCCCAGCCAGCCCACATGTCACCATGCACCAGGGAGCACTGAGTCGTGCCCCCCTGCACCCCCACCCACCCTGCATTGATGGACACCTGCCAGCAGGCCCCGACACATTTCCCCCTGCACCCCCACCCACCCTGCATTGACGGGCACCTGCCAGCAGGCCCCGACTCATGTCCCCCTGCACCCCCACCCACCCTGCATTGACGGGCACCTGCAGCAGGCCCCGATACATGTCCCCCTGCACTCCCACTCACCCTACATTGACGGGCACCTGCCAGCAGGCCCCGACTCATGTCCCCCTGCACCCCCACCCACCCTGCATTGACGGGCACCTGCCAGGATGCCCCGAATCATGTCCCCACCCAACATGTCATAAAGATGCACATTCATGGGCCTCATGTCCACCAAAATCCCACTGCACGCCACCCCAGTCCTGAGACACAATCAAGTTTCCCATCCACCCCACACTGAAAGGCCTATTTCTTGTCACAAACCAAAAGTAAACTAGGCACATCAACACATGTCCGTCACACACACTGTGTGCCAGTGATTTTGCAAACCCACATCGTGACATGCAGTAAACCAACGATCGAATACCACACATAGAAGTAAGAAAACACAATGTATTGTGCACATAATTAAATGGAATCAAATCATGAAAATAATATTAATAAAAAAAGAAGAATGCATGTCTAAAAAATAAAATGAAAATAATGTAGTCACAATCCAAAGTCATCCAAAATAAAGTCAGTGAAAACTCCTTGTCGACCAAAGCAAATCCAAAGGGAACAGAAATTTCAAAATCCGTTGATCCATGGCGAAGTAAAATAGCATTTTTGCAGAAATCCACAGTCCAACTATGTACAGAGATTGAAACCAGGGTCCATGAGCCCAACTAATGAAATGAAACCTATAAAAAAAAAAAAACTACCTAACTAAGAACTATATACAAAAATGTGGGGCATTGTCCAAGCGTCCCAAAAGAAAAAAAGAAGAGAAAGGAAACCTAACACTAACTAACTAACTATATACAATGGCGGCAGGCAAGTCCTACGGCTCACTCTATGATGTTGTGGGTGAGGGCACCATCGAACTCCATGTCTATCTCCTGGAGGCGGGCCTCTGCCCTGGCCCCGAGGTCTCGGAAGGATGCATCCATGGCCTGTTCCAACTCCCTGCGAGTTGCCTCGAGGCATTCAGCCCGCCTCAACGCCCGGCGCATGGAGAACTCCACCCTGACCATGGAGAGCCGCGCCTCTTCCGCCCGCCGCCGCTCCGCATCTATACGCTGGCCCAACCACAGCCACACGGAAGACACACCCATTCCAGGGTCCTCCTGCCCTCTGGCCGATGCCTGCCCCTCTGATGTTGATGGCCCCGAGCCATCATTGCTCCCACCTAGAGTCTGCTGCTGCTGCTGCTGTCCATGTGCCCTGTCCGATGATGCCTGCATATCCTCCATCTGCTGGTCTCCAGTTGTTTGGGTGTCCACCCCTGCTGGAGCGCCGACTCCCAACTGTGGCAGGGATGGGATCTCCACCAAGCTGGCTGTGTTGGTCAGACCAGGTCCACAGAGGGCCCTGGTGGAATCTGGGCCGGAAGACGGCAGGGAGAATGACTGGTGCATAGTTTCCACAGAGGAGGAGAGGTCCGCCAGAGTGCGCGACACATGTAGGAACCCACCGACCATGGCCCCTCCCAACTGTGCCACGTTGCCACTCAGCTCTTCGTGATGGCGTGCGTGCTCCCCCCAGGAAGCACGCACGTTGTCACGAATGACACGTGTGCACAACACAACACCAATCAGGACGGAGCCCATACGGTCATGGGACTCCTCGTCCGCAGGTAGTGGAGAGCCAGATGACGTGGGCCTCCCCACTACCTGCAGACAGGCCTGGGACGGGGCATCCCTGCTGGTGCATGGTGGTGCAGTCACAGGGTCAGGGACAGCGACATGCACAGGCCCCTCTGCGGTGACCTGTGCTGCCTCCTGACCCTGGCCCTGGACTGCACTACTTGCACCAGTGGTACTACCCCCACCAGGCCCCATGTGCACCTCAGTAGCGGGCTCCTCCTCCTCTGTGGAGACCACCAACCTGGATGTCTCTGCACCGTCTTCCGCCATTGCAAGCCCCTGTGGGGGCTCACCCGGCCCTTCCGCTACAGCCGTAGTGGCAGACGTGGAACCAATCCCCTCGCTCCCGGATGATGGCAATTCCTGGGAGGGTGGCTGGGCCTTGCGTCGCCGCCCGGTGGAGGCATCCCCACCGCTTAGCTCCACAGCGCCGTCTCCGCCCTCTTCTTCACTCGACGCTGCATAGAGGGAGACATAGAACACAAGCATCAGGGTACTGTACAATAGTCCCCTAGACAGGAAGCAATAACACATGAGTGGCACTGTCAAATGTCACTTCCATCCTGTCCCTCCACAGCACATGGGCCAATGCACGCAACACACATGCAGAAACAGGCACGGCGCATGCAATCAACATCAGCATCCATGTACAAGGCCCTCTATGGACATAAATGTTGCCTTTAAACTCACATGCATTATGGCTCATACTGATCCCATGCACACACATCACCGGAGTGTCATGCATCATGGCTCGTACACCACAGACACAGTGGATACAAGGGTGACCAGACTGCATAAGTGAACCTACACATCGTCACGGACATGTGTCATGCATCCATGGCATTTCAAAGTCACACACACACTTCTCAGACACACAGACATGTACACCAGACATGTACATGAGAGCAGCACCCATCTCTCACCCCCCATCCATGTCCAAGAACAGGGACAGGCATGCATTCATGTGTGCATTCCGCATGCTGCTCCCCATGTTGCATTGGAACACATGCACCATCCATGTGGTTCACGCATTACTGGTCTCACATGCATTACCATGATGTCCCTGCACACACATCCATACATGGCCTATTTCACACATACAGCCAAGTAGCTGACTATCAGCATACTGCAACATGCCCTGTTTCACACAGCAATGCATGGCCACTTACCGCTCAACTCCAGACGGGTCTTCCTCCAAAGGATCTGGGCGTGGAATTCTGGGCTTATGCGTTTCAGGACCCTCATCTGGATGTTGGTCAGGCTGACCCGGCACCCCTCTGCATCCTCTGCCATCGTGAGGCGCCGGGCCTTGTTGAGGGTCCTGGACCTGAAGTCCTCCCAGCGCTTCCAGACGTACTTGATGTTATGGGTTGCCACCCCCTCCGCGTTGATGGCAACCACTACGTCCTCCCAGATCCTCTCCCGTCCTTCCTTGTTGGCGCGCGATGGTGTGAAGAGGGCATCATAATGCCCCAGAACTTGGTCCACCAGGACACCAACTTCCTTCTCACTGAAGCTGGTGGCCCTCTGCATCTCTGGCTGGGGGTCGCCAGTGGTCTCGGATGGTGTTTGCCCCGACATGGTGAACCCCGAGGCAGGTGTGGGTGGGCAACTGGGTCCTGGGGCTGGGCTGTGGAGTGATGGTATCCCAGTCGGGAGTCTTCTGTTCCAGCAGGGGTGGACACAGCAACTGGACCCCTGCAGATGGCTGACGTGCAGGCACCAAATAGCAGGACACGTGTGCAGCAGGCAGGCAGCAGCAGAAGGCAGGTGGGAGCGTGCTCGGGGCTCTTGGGTGCCGGAAAATGGCCTTTTGGGCTGGAGCGTGGTCTTCCATGTGTTTTTGCTTGGCCAGCTTGATACGGAGTGATTTGGCATTGAAAAAAGTGCATGTCAGCGTGTAATTTGAGGAAAGGCCCTTAGTGCGTAAGCGTGTCTGTGATGTATCGCGCACAGGCGTTTCCCTCAACACGGGTGCATAGTGGATCAACACGTGAAAAAACCACATGTCCGTGTGTGAATGCGTGTAATTTGAGGAAAGGGCCTAAGCGCGTAAGTGACGTGACGCGTGCAGGCGTTTCCCTCAGCACAGGTTAAAGGTGAGCGGGCCAGCAGTTCGCTGCACATGCCTCTCGTGGAGACCGACATGTGTGTTGCTACTTCGTGTTGTTTCACGCGCCATCACAACTTCACAGCGGATCAAGGACGTATCTCTTCTTTTGGCGGGGGTATTGGCTACGCATGTTTTTCATCATTGCGCTAGTCTGACGGTGAGTCACGCACGCTATTTTTCCCACTACGGATGCCCCTGTGTATCGCGTACCCATTTTCGAGGTCATAGTAGCCTGCGTGTCCCACGCGTATACGTTTTTCATGTTCCTGGGTGTCACCGCATACTGCGGGAGGTTAATTCCACGCACGTAGGCTGCAGGGGTTGTGTGCACGGTTTTACTGCAGTTTTGGGGTGCCTTAGCATTGCGTGACCTGTCACTTCCTCACCAGGGTCACATACAGCCTTGCAGGTGCAGGGGTGCTGTTAACATCTTGCATCCCACCCCCTTCACCCCAATTGCCCAGGACAATTGTGGTGTACATCTCCCATTGGCACTCCTCCATCTGTGCCGGCACTACTCCATCTGTGCCATGGTTGGGAGGCCACCAAAGGTGAGGGGCGCCTCAGCTGGGCTTACTCCTCATGGCGGGCATGGTCAGGGACGTGGCTGGGGTGACCAGGGAGTAGGGGGACTCCAGGGTGTCCAGGGTGGCCGCAGAGGGGGAAGAGGCAGGGGTGCGCCACTTGGGCACGATGTTGTGCCATGTGTCAGTGCAGTCATGCCACCACCCCCTGTGGTTCCGGGAGATGCAGCTTCTGCATCTGGCACTGGCGCCCATGTGACCCGGCGGTCCGTTTCATTGACTGCCACGGGCCCAAGGGTAGTGGTAGCTGCAGGTGCAGCTGTGGACACCACCACCCAGGCTCAGGGTCTGCCAGCGCAGGCTGCGTTGGCACTTGAAGAGTCCATGGAAGATTTCCAACAGGGCAGGAGGCAAACCGTAGGTGCATGCAGGGCTGCCCTGACCGAGACATATGTCCCTGGGGCAGTAATGTCATCTGCTGCCCCGACCAGCCGGGTGTTGGCAAGTGCAGGGGCAGATGCAGCCAACAACACCCTGGTTGTGAGTCTACCAAACAGGACAGTCGCGGTCAATGACCCTGCCACAGCGGATGTTGCTGCGCAGGGTCCATTAGAGGGGCCCCAGCTGACACTGACGCAAGTCAGGCCTTTGGTCGTCCTTCCACCTGCCACTCCCTTGGCTCAATCCACCGGTGCCACTGGCCATACTGATCAGGGCAGCATTTGACAGCCAGGGTCTGCGCCACTATCCAAGAGGAGGAAGGTTGCACCTGCAGCATAGGCTGGGACCCCACACACAGCCACAACCTCCTGCATGTTGAGGAAGAAGCCTTTCTGTGTGCAGGAACTGGACTTCCTCGTGGACTACGTGCGGGACCATAACCGTGACATGCTAGTGGGGCCTAATTGTCAAACTACGGCTGCCCACCGTGATACCCACTGGAAGCAAGTTGCGGAACATGTGAGTGCATTCGGCCAGGAGGTGCGCACGGCGCAAGAGTGCAAAAAGCGTTGGAATGACTTCAAATGCAGCGCTAAGGCTAAGCATGCCTCCAATTACAACATGACTCTGGTGACTGGCAGTGGGCCGGCACCTGAGGAGGAAGACCTCACTCAGCACAAGTCATTCGTTGCAGAGTTCATACCACCTGAATCGGTCGAAGGAGTGGGAGAGATGCCGGACTTTGATGCCCAGTCCAGTGAGTGTTGCTGCGTGTTTGTCGAGGACACGTGTGTTTTACTTGTGTGATGTGTTGTGCATGAGTGCCACTACATGTCATGTGTACATGGTTCTGATGAGCAAGTAATGCAATGCTTCACTGATGCATGGCTGCTCTGCAGGATGGTGGACATGTGGAGCAGACGGGGACTGTCCGCATCACCACTATAGCACCCTACTCACATGCTGGTCACCAGGATGCCCCTCCGGTCCATGTTCCAGCTCACTGGCCCTTCTGCATGTAGCCTGGGGTGACCTTCCTCTCAGCCCTGGGACTATGTCATAGCATGACTGATGTGCATGTGTCCTCTGCTTGCATGTGGGTACTCCACGTAGGCATGCTCCCTTGCCCCTCCACCCCCCTCTGCACCCCAATTTCACCTTTGCACTGGTCTGCATCAATTTTGTCGTAAAGCACTTGCCTGTTCATGCGTCCTGTGTACATGCTAACGTCCACCAGCCAACCTGCCAGACATATGCTGTGGGTTACATCCTTTGTACTTGATGCAGGGTGTCTCACTTGGACTGTGCAGATGTCAGATGCTCCGCAGGGACATGAGTGCCCATTCATGCACCATGTGCATTCCATGCATGCCTCTATGTGTCCTTGACTGGATGATCATTTTAGTACGTGTCCAGGGTGACCTACATTGCATGGCATTTCATCAGCCTTCCCATGGCCACTGTGGCTCAGTCCTGCGTCCCACACATATTTAGGGTGTGACAGTCTGTGTGGGTCACAGGCCTCAGCCTGTTTCAGGCCCAATGACTCTGTCCAACTGGTGTAGTGTCTTCTTCACACGTGGGTGTACTCCTAGGGTTCATCATGTGTCCTGCTTACTGTCCCATCATCATCTGCTGTGTTGTCACTTGACTCATATGATGCAATTGATGCTAGTCAACACTGTCTGTCAATACACAGGTCTATGGTCATCCTTTTGATACCATGCAAGGCATCCCTGCATTTCCACTTAGGGGGAGGGGTGGTTTGCTTGTAGCCATTCAACCCATTGCATGCACATTGCACATGATGCCTGAAGTTGACCTTGCACTGCCTTCACATTTTCTGATACACATCATGAATTACTTGTACGTGTAGATAGTGAGTAACATACAAATTTGCTGCACTGCATCGACCCACTTCTGAGCGGTATAACACCCTTCTACATGCCTAATCACAGAAGCAATATCAAGTTGACCCAGCATGCATGGCAGGTTCTCTTTTGTGTGTGACATGTCTGCTTGATGTGTTGGGTGTCTGTGTGATGTCCATTTGTGTGTGTGTTCTGTGCTTCTAACATGTGTAGTGACCTTTTTTCTCTCTACTTTTCAGATGATGACGCAATGGAGCCAGAGGATGGTGTTGTCATGCCAGGCACAGGGTTGTTATCACTACAGCAACCCGGCACAAGTGGGGGTCGTGGGGTGGTAGGCCATGAGAACCCACATGTGCTACAGACCATCTTTTCTTTGGCTGGCAATGAGTCCAGCCCTGAGGACCACTCTGACGTCCATGTCGAGTTGGATGTGCATCAGGTCCATATGTCAGGGGTGAGTGATTCTGATGTGGACACTCCTCTGTCCGCGACACCTGCACTGAGGGGTCAGACAGTGGTGGAACCTCTGCCTGTGGTGGATCAGGATGCAGGGTCACCCTCCACACCAGTCGCTGATGTGCCTGGGCCATCACGTCGACGGGGGCATGTAGTCATGCAGCCGCGGGCGGTGCCAACCCAACAAGGATGGCCGGTCCTTGGGTCCCACAGGTGTCAAGCCCAGCAACGCATTGGCCGTGCGCAACCGCGGTATACTGAGTGGCAGCAAGACATGACTGCCAATTCTGAACGCCAGGGGGCAGCAATGGAGAACATTGCTGTGAGCATGGAGGGTGTGGCCCAATCTGTGCTCCCCCCTGCTAAGTAGGTGCTTCTCCAGCAGCGGGCGGCACGGTCCAAGGCCCGCTCGCTCAGGCTGGGCATGGCGGCCTCAGACAGGGCACGCCAGGCAGAAATGTTGTCTCTGCATCAAGCAATTGCTGCTCACGCAGAGGCACACATGGAGGCCCTGAGGGCTGAGTATGAGTCCCTCAGATCCACTCTAGGTGTCCTCTTGATGTCCCAGAGGACGCAGTCAGAGGAGAGGTTTGAGCAGCTTGAGCGTACCATCTCGGCTGAGCTACGTGCTTGCCGGGAGGTGCATCAGTTGTCCAGCCAGGCCTTGCAGGAAGAACTCCGTGTTACACGTGTTACCTTGCAAGAGGAAGCACGCGTATCACGGGAGGTTCTGCATGCAGACCTACGTGTCATCACCGCACAGAACCAGGCTCACCCGTCCGGCAGACTTTCTGCCGACGAGGGGCAAGCTGCAGGCTAGGCGTGGTCAGGCTCCTGTGCCACATCCTCCTTTTCAGGAAGAGCCAGACTCGGATGACGAGGTATCCCCCATAGGTCAGGCTGTGCAGGCGTTGAGCCCATGGAGGTTTTTTTTTTCCTCAACATCATCGCATGTGGGTTCAGCAGCACCCTGTACAGCTCACCTCCTGGGTGCCCCCCGACCCCCTGGGTCGTAAGTGGCCATTTTTTCTTTTTCTTTTAGTTTAGTTAGTTCACTTTCAATTTGATAGTTAGTTTAATTAGGTAATGTAGGTTTTTCATTGTTAGTGTAATTAGGTAATATAGTTTAAAATTGCTTGTCTATTGTGCTTTCATGTGACGGTGTGGTGCTTTGTGGCTTTTGAAAGCATCCATTGTCTGTTCTAGCTGGTCCCTTCAAGCTTGTCTCGTGTATGTGTTTGCAGCTTGGGGTCCTGACTCACATATGCCACTCCTGCTTCCCTTATCCATGGGCTCGCAAGGATGGTTCGGTGTTACGGCCTATTACACAAGGGCTTTGGACTGTCATATCTGTGGCATGTCTGCTGCTGTACTACTTGTGTTAACACTCCTAGTGGGGATGATAGGGGTGATATTGACCACAGTTCTTCCTTTGCTAGATGGGTGGTTTCATGATTCATGTGTACATTAATTGCTATACATTGTGTAGTATGTTTCCTATCTTTAC
Organism: Ambystoma mexicanum; assembly: GCF_040938575.1. Classification (NCBI taxonomy): domain Eukaryota; kingdom Metazoa; phylum Chordata; class Amphibia; order Caudata; family Ambystomatidae; genus Ambystoma; species Ambystoma mexicanum. The sequence goes on from NC_090922.1 coordinate 84,227,784, forward strand.
TGTACATGTGCTTGATGCAATTCATGCTGTAGACAGTGGCTAACACACTTTGCCTGTGAAAGTCGCACTGATGGTGTGATTTCTGATGTACGTCTCTGACATGGTCCAGTCATGACATGCCTGAAGAGACACACACAGGGGAATTTCAAGCATTAATCATGTGTTTTCTGCCCTTTCTGCAGGGGGATGAGCCCCCAGACCACCTTTCCCAGCAGACATGGCCCATTGGACGTCTGGAAGCTGGACACGTTCGGTGGTGCAGACATGCGTATGTGTGCGCAAGCAGAGCCACAGGGATTGCGCTCATACATCCAAAAGAAGCTGACGAGTTTCAAGGAACTCCAGGCAAGGTGAGCAGCACAAGGGGGCCACACCACAGCCAACCTTCCACCAGGCCAGTTGCACATGCATGCTAAGTAGCACCACTGACGGTGAGCTTGGACAGATATTGGTGTTGAAGCGCACAGTACAGCTAAGATGCGTTGGTGGACTAATGGCTAGTTGATGGGAAAGTTGTCAGGGGCACATGCAGGGGCAGTGGCACATATCCTCCGGTCCACCATGGTCCATTGAGGCAGTTGTATTAGCCATGTAGCGTTCCAAGACAGGGAAAGAAGCAGCTCACAGGGACAGACAGTGAGGGACAGACTCGTGTGCAGTGCATTTCATTTTCATGTTGAAATTGAAACATGCACTACCTACTTTATTTGGGTTATGCTGGAACACGACTTGTACTGAAGTCGTACCTTGATAAATGCGTCTGGCTGCTTACCCAGGGAACATTGGATGTTTTGTGAATCTTGACACATTGGTCTTCCATTTGCCACACACCCACCGGCACCTGACTTACTGCATTGACTGTGTATGAACCATCATGGGGGGAATCTTACGTATGGGTACGAAGCACCACACCAGATTGTTTGTTTGTAGAGTAGTTTGTTACTTTGGGGCCTGTATGGTGGTGTGTGTGTATGTTATGGGGACGCACAGATTAGTGACTCTGGCTCTCTTTGCAGCATTGAACTGCTCCTGTTACCGGACCTGAGAGTGCGCAGGCAGGAGGCCAGCACTCACCCCAGAGATAAGTTTCTCTTTGACTTCCATTTGAGTAATTTGGTACTACCTGCATGATGTACACGTTTGGTTTGATTGTGTATGTATTAATGTGATTATTATATTTTTGTACATTCCCTACTTTCTCTTGTCAATCCTACTCCCCTCTCCTGCCCCTCATTCCGGTTATCCAGAATACCAATGCCTGTCCCGACTGCATATCCCTGACCCTCCTTCCCCACCAGGGTCTCAGAGGCCTGTGTAAGTTTGACCTTGCAGGCACCCAGACCACGGTGGTGGTGGTTGGTTCGTGCCACTCCTGCGCCTGTACACAGGAGCTGTGACAGTACACATCAGTTTGTGGTGCATCATTGTATATTATGTACCAAACATGGTACACATCCTGTTGTGACATTGTTTTACTGTGCTACCTTGGTTGTTCCATCATTGTGCTAGTACTTGTGCTTTGTGATGTACTGCTACTTCAAGTCATCTACTGGAGACTCTTCTGGTTTATTTTGCTGCCTGCAGGCTTTTTACTTGGCTTGTGTGTTTGCCTGCTTTGAGTTCTCTTTGGTTTGGTATTTTTGCAAGTCAAGGTGGCCTCTGAGGGTGCTGGACACTTTTTACACGCAAGGTGGAAGATGGAGACAAAGGAGAAGGGTGATCCTGTGGCCAGGTAGACTTCAAGGATGAAGGCTACATACCCCATGCGCAGTTGTTTAGTGGGTCATGGTGATATGTGAGGGAGGGGGGGTATTTTGTTGTTGGACAATTGCCTTGCCCCACAGTGTGATGGGCACCCTGACATTGTAATTGTGGTATCCCATGTACATGATGTATTCTGCTGATCAATGGCTGTTCATGTGTTGTGTTTACCTTTCAGGTGTGAGGGTATAGTTGTGGTTTGACATACTGGGGTGTACACATGGGCAATGTTCACATGTGATGTGTAGAGGACACTGATGGTCACTTGATTGCACATGCATGTATTGAGTGCATGTCCCTACTGACACACACACTCGCACTATGATCCACAACATGTACAACCACCCTTCCATGTCCACATGTGCACTCAGTTTGCCTTCTGGGGCCCACTGTGTCCCTGCAGCACATGATCTATGACCATTTGTGGATCCTGTACATGCGTGATTTGTTTTTTTATTTAGTTTGTCATTTTCATTTGATGCTCAGGGTGTGCGTCACACACAATGGCTGGTCACTATGCTGTGTGCTGAGCAGTGTGTTGCAGGAGATGGACAGAGCACACGGATTATGCAGTGTTGATTTTGCCGTGCACAATGTGCATGTAAACAGGCATTCATTGTTATGTTCAAGCTACAACTGTTGGTATGCATTTGGGTATGACTTGCTTTGTGTGGGAGGTTGTTGGTCAGTCATTTCATCTGATTCCATGTCAGGCATCATTGTCTGAGGCCACTTTGCATTTTTCACATGTCAATGTGTACATTATTGGTACTGTGTTGGTGTTTTGCTATTGCTTGCCATGTCATGTTGTGGTTTTGGAGGCTTTGGGTGACATACCAGTGACTGTCATGGCCTGTTTTGCAGGTCTGTGTGATACACACCTTGCATGTGTACCTTTTGGTCACACAGGATTGGTTAGGTTTGAGTAGCTAAGGATGCACACAATGTGGCACTTCCATGGCAACATTCTCAGGGTGGTAAGGTTGTGACAGTTGACTGTCTCTTTGTCATCAGTGATTGTCACCTGGTAGTGCCAGGCCTGTGTGCACTCCGCAGGGGTGGGAGTTTAGGTGAAAAATGTGGCCACAAGCTGGGTCCGGGCTGCCTCGCCACGTGCCCTATCCCCTCCCATGGGCAGCGCCTGTGCCTGTGGTTGGGGATGTTGGGGCACCACCATGTCCACCGGTACGCCCTGCTGTGTTGCAACATTGTGCAGGACACATGCTGCCACAATGATTCTACTCACTACTGGGGGTGCATAGAGTAGCTGCCCGCCAGAGCGGTCAAGGGTGCGGAAGTGTGACTTGAGCACTCCGAATGTGCGCTCCACTATGGCCCTGGTTGCAATATGGGCAGCATTGTATCTTACCTGGGGTGGTGGGGTGGGGTTCCGTATTGGCGTCATCATGTTGTTGCTCAGAGAGTAGGCACTGTCCCCTGGAGAGGTGATAATGGTTGTGATTATTGGGGTTTGTGTATTTGTCTGTGTGTGACATGCATGCATGTGCACGGGCATTTGTACTCACCTAGGAGCCATGTGTCGCCATGCTGCCCAGGTTCCAGGGCCCGGCTCAGGGCGGACATTCTGTATATGCAACTTTCATGGATGGAGACAGGGTAGTTTGCATAGAGAGAGGTGATGATTCCCTTGGCATCGCATACCACCTGCACATTGATGGAATGCCAGTGCTTGCGGTTTTGGTAGATGTGCTCAGTGGCCCTAAGTGGACGTAGGGCCACATGGGTGCAATCTATGGCACCAAGCACTTTGGGGAAGTGTGCCACCCAGTAAAAGACCTGGACAATGGTCTGCCTTTCTGCGGGTGTTCTGGGCATGTATATGTGCCTGCGGACTGAGGGGCGTGCAGTCATGATTGCCAACACCTGGTGTAGGCAGCGTGACTGCGTGGCCTGTGAGACCCCCCCCCCCACTATGGCAGTAGTCCGCTGAAATGACCCAGTGGCCAAAAAAAGCAGGACATTGAGCACCTTCTCCAAGGGGCTCAATGCTTGGGAGCAGAGGGTGGGGGATGTAAGGTCATCTTCCCACTCCCTGACCAGGTCTAGGATGATATGAGGTGGAAACCTATACCTGACGTAGACCTAGTTGTCAGGCATCCCAAAAAGGCTAGTCCAGGGGGAAAAAATGCGGGCCCTGGCTATTCTCCTCCTCCTGCGGTGTCCCATGATCAGTGCTGCGACAAATGGGGCATTCATCGTAGTGGTATATACGTGTTTGTTGTTTGTGCGCACTTTTATACTGTTCGTGGGGATGCTTACGCCTGCCTTCCTGTGGCAGACATGTTGACGCCTGTGCGCGTCTTTTAGCGCGTGGTTGTTTCCCGTATTCAAATCCATGAATACGAGTTGTTCGCGTGTGTGTGGGCGTTCCGTGTATTTCCCTGCAGTACTTCCCCAGTTACGCCTTCTTTTTCACCCGTTGTTCCCCTTTCCGCACGTTACGCCCCGTGTCCCGCCCATTTTTGGTTTGTGCGCGGACGTTGGGCGCTGTCCCTGTGCGCGTTCGGGTTGTTGCAATGACGTGTGCGCCTGTGTGCACCACGCACGGATTTGGCGCACAACCAGTGGAAAATACGCGCAGTGCCTTCCTTGAATCGCACGCGTGGGCGTGCGCCTGCTTTCTCAAGCTTGCGCCACCTTGCGCCAGCTTGCGCTGGGATTTTCGGCGCACGTTTGTTCCATGAATCGGCCCCTAAAAGTGCACCAGAAAGTCAGAAATAAAGAGTGCTGCACATGTCCGTTTTTTTTGTTGCCAACAGCTTCATGCTTCAGGTATTTAAGACACTTACATCATCAAATAATATTGCCATTTTATAAGGTGTTGTATTGATTATGAGTATATTTGGGGTCATTTTTTGAGTGACTAAAATCTCAAGGATTCTCTAGATCTGTGTTTCTTTTTCATGTGACATGGGGCAATTTGAGATTAGAATGAAAACTGTACATGTTGTTGTGTCCCAGATGATTTGTGAATCTTTATTATCAAAAGGGAATTGTGTTCAACAGGTTTTTGCCATGGAGTGAGGTGGCGTGCATTTGTATGGTATGGTAATGTTTATTTGTAAAGCGCCTATACACAAGACAAGTGTTTCAAAGGGCTCACGGAGGGAGGGAACAAGGGGAGAAACAACAGTTGTTCAGAGTCCTTGAAATTCTGAAACGATAATAGTCTGGACAGGCAGAGTTAGTGCATATAGTACAATTAACAGTGCGGATAACATTAAATAGGTCTGACAACGATTCTGAAGTTTTTCCAAGTGCAATTAAGGCGTAACCATGCAGGGAGTGATTACAAGGGGGAACAGACAGACGATCTTCAGGCCTGGTGAAATCGGATCGCGCAGTGCAATGACGGTCACAGGAGGGGAGTTGGAGGGGGGGACAAGTCCTGCCGATGGGTGGAGGTCCAAGTGCATCCAGTCGGTGGAGAGTGGGGTAAGTACAGAGAGATGCCACTCTTGGGTCATTGTAAGTGAAGTGATGATGAGGTGAGTGCAGGGCCCGGATGCGAGTGCAAGAGGTCTGGCGGGGGTTCCAGGGACCTGGGAGACTCTGAGGTACACCAGGCGGCCAGTGAACAAGCTGTACGGAAAAGGAGGGAGAGAGGGAAAGAACAGAGGGATAGGTTAGGAGGATAGAGGGAGAGGGAAGGAAGAGGAGAAGAGGAAAGTCTTGAGGAGTTTCCAGAACTTAAGGAGATCAGGCTCAAGACGGAGAGTGGCAGGGAGGCTGTTCCAGAGGGAGGCCCCTGCTGAGGATAAAGATCTCCCTCCAAATCTCTGCATGGAGAACCGACTCACTCGCAGAAGGTTGGAGGTAGATGAGCAGAGGGCTTGGGAGGGACAGTATTTAGGTAAGCATTGTTACAGATAGGTAGGTCCCAGGCCCCAGAAAGCCTTGTGGACAATGCAGAGGGTCTTGAACTTGACCCTTGCAGCCACAGGGAGCCAGTGGAGGGATTTCAGTACTGGAGAGATGCAGTCCCTAGGCTTGAGGCCAAGGATAAGTCTTGCGGTTCTGTTCTGGAGAGTTGCAGAGGGCGCAGACCCGAAGCAGGGAGGTTGAGAAAGAGGCTGTTGCAGTAGTCCAGCCTAGAGAGAACCAGGGCTCTGCAGACAGTGAGCCGCTGGGGGAAAGTGAGAAAAGGTAGATTACCTCTGAGGTAGTGTAGCTGATGGGTAGACTTTTTAGAGATGTCTGAAATGTGAGAGAAGAAGGAGAGAGTGGAGTCGATGATGACTCCAAGGTTTTTGGCCTCACCAGAGAGTGCGGGCGCAGGACCAAGGGAGGCCGGCCAGTGTGAAAGTGGGAAAGCAGGAGCAGGGTTCCCAATGCAAACGATCTCAGTCTTACTGGCGTTGAGGCAGAAGTTGTTTGCAGCACACCATTACTCTATAGCGATTAGAGAGACAGACAGATATGAGCGAGGAGGAGGAAGCAGCTGAGGGTAGCCTGAAAGATAGTTGTGTGTCCTCCGCATAACACTGGACGTAAGAGGTGAAAGTGGCAATCACACATGCCAAGGCAGCCATGTAGACGTTGAAGAACCAGGGGGATAGGTTAAATCCCTGGGGAACGCCACAGGTTGAAAGTGCGATAGGAAGGAGAAAGGCTCCGAGTTCTACCTGGGCTGGGCGGTCAGAGAGAAAGGAGGTTAACCATGTCAGAGCCTGACCTGTGTTTCTCATGGTGTCACGGAGATGTGCGATCAGGATGTAGTGGTTAACTGTGTCAAAGGCAGAGGGGTGGTCAAGGAGAATGAGGAAAGAGGTAGTGTTAATGTCAAGATTTGAGAGCAAAAATCAAAATAAAAGGTTATAATGTGATTCTGATTTTGTTTACTAATTAATAAATCTTTATTCTTTCTGCACATCGGCCTGGTTCTTGGCTTCTGTATTGTGAAAGATGGGAGGCTTAAGCTGGTGTTATATGCATTGGTGTATTTAGCTTTTCTGCTGCCATAGGCCCAACTAAGTGCATACACACCCTCCCCAACTTTAGTCCACCTCTGCCAGACTTTACACCTTCACCAGATTCTGAACCTTCAAAAATCTCTGTCCACCTTGGCCAAACTACACCTCTTCACCCCTTTGTTTCCCCCATTTTGGCTCCATAACAACATAAGGATGTTTTTAAGGCTGCAGGATTAGAAGCTTATCGCTTATTGAGTTTTCATATCTCTTCTGTCCAAGATTTAGAGAAGGAAGTGGGTTCTACAGTTCAGTGCACTAGAGCTACTTGTGGGGCCAATAGTCTACTTTCGATTAGGCCAGAAAACAATCTTTTGAGGAAGCGTCAGAACATAAACTGTCTGCCGACTGGGCACAAGTGAGGGAAGGTTGGAATGAGGAATGTTGGTTTCAATGCAAATGTCTGGTTTCTCCCGAGTTGCCAGCTGCCAACCCATAAAAAAAACCTTGACTGGTCTGTAGTATGAATGCTTCAGGCAACATAAGTAGATTTGTACATGCTGTCTTGTCAAATGTTAAAGTTTGCACATGAAATCTATGCAAATGTTGAATAAAAATAACTCAACCTCATTCTCATGGTTCCAACTCTGGTATTAGGAGGGGGCAAAATGGAACTCAGGAAAGTTACCATCTGCTGCAGACCATGTACCTCCAAACCCTTGGGTTGGAACGCCATTAAAAGATGGCAAAATCACAATGGGAATCTTTAAACTCTGCCTTGGAATAACACCTCATTAGAGTAAAGACAGTTGGAGAAGGTTCTTAAAACCTTTGCCTGTGCACTGTCATGGTGGAGCAATGGATAAAGGTGACCCTGAACATTCATGGGTGGGAAGCAACAGCGTTCCTCATAGCTGCGCATTGCAGGAAGCTTTTATAACAAATGCAGTGGTACATACCTTTTACAGCATTGCTGTTTTGTGTGTTTGTCCAAAATACACAACATAGCGGGTATTTTGGACAATGGCACACACATACAGATTGCTTAACACAGTGTGTGTGTGTGTGTTGATTAGAAAGAACTCCAATGATAATGGGGAGTTGCACCAATAAAAGCAATGAGTGTCTGACTGTTTTGCATACTACCGGGCATTTTGGGAAAATAAGAATGACAAAAGACCTTTCTATCTGTCATATATGACAGTGAGAGTTGTGTGACTGAATCACTAAGTATTTAATGTGCGCTGGGTTTGAAAAGCATATTCTTTTTTTTGTTCTGTTTTAAACAAAAATCACCCTAACAATAAAGCGTTTGTAAATATCAAGCATATATACAACTTTGACCAGCGATGGCTTTAGCAACAATAATGGATTGCCCGCTAACAGTTTGAAATCACACACCTATTGTTGAGATCCAGCCAAACTCTACTAATCTATCTTCATGTTTAAACAATGACATCACTGCAATAAAATGCACCTCCTGCTGCAATCTGCTGGCCTATTGGGCCTTATTGTAAGAACGTCTCTGGTTGTAAACAAGAATCCACGTTTTCTCCATTGGTGTGGTGCTCTTTATTGTGGGGGAAAGAACTTCCTGAATTATTGCCCTATATACATATCCTCTACACATGCAAACCTCGTTAGCCCATACAGCTTATCGAATGATGTATTTGAGTTTGGCACCAAATTCTTAATATTTGTCAATGTCTTTTTCTGATTTTGCAACCGATTTTTGAATGCAGCAATTACCTTAATAGTGGATGGAAATCTGAGACTCTGTGCATGATTAGGACTTTGGCACTTTTCTGGCGGTACAACATGTAGATTTTGCAAACACAGCACAAAGTATTTACGGAAATCTGCAGGCTATTTTTTCTTTTTTTAAATGCATTTACAAATCTATGAGGGGGGTATAAGTAGATGAAAAACAGTTGCAAGACAGTCTGTTATGGTACGATGTGAAACAAAGCACAGAAAGGTAATTATTGACCCTTCTGTGCATTAAATTGCAAAGGTGATGAGTCAGTGGGCATTTATTATGGCCACATTGTCACCACCTTTGAGGCCCGCCTAAGAATTCCCGAGTAGGATTAGGTAAATTGGTGGCAATCCAATGTGGCTTTCCATCTCCTAGACAAGCAATGTTTACTGCATGCGTTATCCTGCCTCAGACTAACGCAGACTAAATACTGTACGGGTCATGTATCAGGAGGGTGGTAAAAACAACAGGCAACATTGAAATTCCTGCTGTTTTTACCGTTACATCCTGACTCATAATGAAGGCCTAAGGGTATTAAAGTGCAGTGGTCTTCAAACTTTGGGGTGTGCTCACAGAGGGGACTGAGCGACATGTCAGGGAGTGATGCGCGAATGCCGCAGCATTTCGCCGCAATTTCCCGAGGCCCGAGGCCCCATCCATCCATGCCAAGTTTGATGTAACCCCAGGGAGGAACACTTTTCAGGAATAACCAAAGGTGAGAGGCACACTTCTCCTTTTGAAGCAGGCTTCCAGCTTGCACTTAATGTCACATCACAGCAGGTAGAAGTGGGAGAAGTGGACCTGTGCTACCCACCCCCTGCTACAGCTTACCTGACCCGAGAGGGGAGGCAAGGTGCAAGGAAAGTCAGGTTCAATTACAGTACTGTACCCCTCTCTTTGGGGGAAGGGATGGCATGCTGCATGAAATGGTGAGAAGGAACAAGTAAGGGAGAACTGGAGGTGGTCCCGAATATGAAGGCGTGAACAGAAGGGGAGGAGGTGGTAGAATGGGATGAAGGGTAGAAAGGGAAAAGGCAGAAATTGGCAATAAATAAAAACAGGGTAGAAAGAAAAGACAGCATAGGAGAGGAACGTCTGGAGGGAGCTTGAGGAAGGGGCAAAGCTGCAACAAGAGTGGGAGAGAGTGGTGTGCCAGAACATAGAGGACCGATATGAGACGGAATGGGAAAGAGAGAGGAAACTTAGAAATGGAGGGAGAACAGTGCTTAATTTCTGAGGTTCTTTACCAGGGCTCAGCCCTGGCAATCATTTCTGGTTTTGCCACTTTTTGGAAGCTTAAGCCACCAAATATCACCAAAACAATTGCTACAAGAAGAAACGGGTTCCCAGAAGCAGTCTTTGTGGTTGGCATGACGTCTAGAAATGCAGGGCCATACAATCACCAATGCACAAAGTGTTAATTCCAGTTATACTACGCAGATGCAATCCAATAGTGGGCTGTTTAACGTATTTTCGACCATTCAATACTGTCACATGTCATGTGCCTGTGTGACTTTCGATGCAGAGTGATCTCTGCGAGACGGAGACTGAGCGGTGTAGACAGGAACACCGGAATCCATTGAGCTGAGGCCCAACACACTTTGAAGCACACAGCCCCTCTCCAATTCACAGCATGGACCTGCCTGAGGGAGGTCTCTGAGCTTCCTACTCGCTACTCTTCACCGAACTCGGGGCACTCCTTCCGGCACCCAGTAGCGAGAGTCCAGAGCGATTCATCATGTTTGTGCACTGGTACATTCATCGTTTTAAATAAGCGTGTCCACTGTGCAGTAGGGCTCACCATCTCACAGAGAGCATGCTTATGCGCTGAAGGCACATGTGCTCTACTATAAGAGGGAGTCAAATAAGCCGCTCTCATGGAAATCATTGTGCAGTAAATGCACACTGAGTGCTGGAGTGTTGATTCTCTCGGGCGATTGAATTTGTCAAAACATTGTCATCTCCTCCTCTATTTCTATGATCTGCACTACATTTCCGAGCATGCAGAGTTGCACTGCAGCCATTTACACTAACACCAGCAAGGAAGGTGCAGAATCCGTAGAGCTTGTATTGGATGTAGTAATGACCATGGGTTGATGGAAGTCTATGGTTTAGTTTGCTGTCCATTTCGTAAAATGGGCACAACATTTGTGTGATATTCACCTATTTGGCCCAATTTCGCTCCATCTGAAAAATCGCGTTTCCCACAATTTTGCAGTAATTGTCACAGACCTTGATCATCACCAAAGGCAGGCCACAGTATCTTCACCAGGGAGTACCAGAGCTGATGGTCTTCACCTTCTTGTTCATTCCTGCAATTCTGACTTCTGCACGAGACTTGGGGTCCGATTCATGGAATAGACGCAGAGATCCTGCAAAGCCCTCACGCAGAGAACGACTCTGCGCGAGCCTGTGCGCAGACGTTTTTCTGCACTTTCTGCATATTCATGGTTCCCGCAAATTAACCCTACACGCAAGTCATGGCTGGAATGCCCGACATTCCCCCACACAAAGCAAAAACAGCCAGAGACAGCTACCTTTGCGTGCTACCCGGGAGTGGATACATGCACTCTTCAAACAGTGCTTTGGATCCTCTGCAAGCGGGCTTGCATCTCGGGGACCTTGCGCGGGGTTCCCCGTAACTGTAACCAGCACCCAGACAACATATATATAATTTATTGTAACTTGTGTACACTGCATACGCGCACCCCTAAGTTAGTTCGGGAACCCGGCTGCATACACGCACCCCTAAATCCAACACCCGATCTTACCTCTGTGCGGTGATTCCCATGCGCAGGTGTGTGTACGCCTGCCTTTGGGTGGCGGATCAGATGAGGGCTTTGCATGGCCATTTCCCTTCCTAGAGTTTGAGCGGTCGGATCCATGAATATGTATCGTTCTGCGCAATAGTGGGCTTGCGATGGACTGCCTGAGGGACGTCCCTCGCAAGACCCACATTTTGCCTTGTTCTTCCTTATTTTACAAGTTCTGCCCCTTCCCTGCCCTCTGTTCAAGCTACGCCCACGCTCTGTGTGGTGTCTTGCACAAGGCACTGGCCACACACAGAGATGTGCCGAGCATGCGCGAAGTCCCCGCAAGGTATGATTTTGCACGCAGTTTGGCGCAAAGTCCCCATTTACCGCACAACAAATTCCATGAATCGGGCCCGGTTGATGGTTTATGGTGTGTTCACCAATGATTCTGCTTCCCTAGTACTGTGCTGAGCCGGACACATTAAGAGAGATGCACACACCTGCCTCTATTGGGGTTGCTTGCATGTGTTGTAAAAAAAAGCCTGAAATGTTTAAAAATAATTGGATATGCATTGTTTAAAAAACTTTGGTATTCGGCTAGTCACAATATTTATGAATCGTCTGCTGTAAAACTAACGGTATGCTTTTCTCTCTAAAAAACAAAAGTCACATGTGTTTAATACAAAAGTTAATTGAATCTTATGTAATTTGGTAAAACTCCTGTGTAGAGAAGGAGCCAAGTACCTCTACTGGAAGTCCTGCCCCCATCCTGCCTATATGTTGGCAGCCGGAAATTGTGACATGTGCAAGGCCAGTAATGGTACCTATAACACGAAGAGTCCTTGAAACAAGGTATCCATTGAGAAAACCCTTCATGTATCCGTGGAGAAATTACGGATTCTGGAGGAAGTTCCGGAAGAAGTGTGAAAGTGAATGATGATGAAGAGATGTCAATGAAGAAAGAATATAGACCTTATAGTATCTGATGGCGAAGTAGCGAATTAAGCAACATTTCGGGAGCAGAATGAAAATTGCACGTGCAGAGAAGCACTGAAAAAAATGCAAAACCATAATACAAATGTACAGACGCAGTAACACAAGTAGACTAAGTAATCATAAGGCTGGCTACGTAGTGAATAGACTGCAGGCAATGCGCCATTGTATATATATAGGAATGTATAGAATGTGGAAGTTCCACAATGCATTTGAGCAAACTTGGACCCCATGAATGAAAGGGCTGGAAGTGTGGCCCAGCAGAAAAGAATAGCTGACGGCGAAGGAAGATTTGAGAAGGCTTGCCTGGCCCAGTGTCAAGAGTCAGGGCCGCCGAGAGCCTGGTTATCTACTCAAGAAGATACAATAACTTGAGAAGTGAGCTGAGCTCCTTTTTGAGGTGTAATGGAAAAACACTAGAAGTGACAAGGTTTCTTCATTTAATAGTATTGAAGGCATCGAAGGAGCTCAAAATGTGGTCTCTAGTCACATGGTCATATGAAAATAGACTTTTGGGCGAGCTACACCATGTTAAGTGACTTCAATTCAGCACTCCAACTAAGTCAATGCCTAGGCTGGAATGCCCAAGGGAAGCCCTTATTTATATATCTTTATGACAAGTTCATAGATCTGGATGATAAACCCTTGTATAACGCCCCTCTCTTTGAATCCCCCTGACGTCACTGAGCCAAGAAGTAGGTTTGTTGTGCAAATTAAAAGATTTATTTGAAAAATTAAACAATATATATATATCACACCTTTTATGAAGAAATTAATATTTGATAACACACTTATGAATATAATGTTGATCAACAATGGGTAATGTTACAATTGCACACTCTTTTCAATCATTGAGGAGTTAGTATAGAAAGGATAAGGTAGCAGAGAATACTTTTATGGTTTCAATGAAAAGCAATGATGGAAAGAATGCAGCACAGAAATAAACTGATATGGTTTCAACAAGAGATAATATGATCACTTTTTCTTTTGACAATTCACTCCCCCTCTATGCAATATAAGGAGATGGAAGAGAGCACACAGTTTTCAGGAATGCAAACAAAATGCAATACAAATTCCAGTTCCCCCTAGCAAGCTTAGAGCAACCGGTATGCTTTAAAACAGGCAGAAATACTTTTAAATGTGATTTGCAATGAAGTGAAAAATATGCTAAAAATGATTTTAATTCCCTATAGAAGATTCAGGGTAGGTGATAGCTACTTAAGATTGGTTCAGGTCAACACTATCAGTGATTCATGAATGATTATCAGGTTGAAAACGGAGTTCAGCAGTTGCAAGCAAAAGGACAGCTATTTTTGACAGGTGGAGAAATTGAGTCAAATTGCAATTCACGGCACTTTTTCAGAGTGCGTCGATCGCGATTACGGAAAAATTAAAGTTAAATCTCGCTCCTAGGACATGCGGTTCAAAAGATACGGACGATTTAGTGGAGGTAGATTCTCAGAAATAAAGATTCAAATGACAAATGACACTTTCACAGGTTTGAATCACAGAATGGACACACAATTTCTATGCAGTTCTAAATAGGTTGAAATGGATGGGATGAGATTATTTTAGACTAAGAGATTGGTTCTGCACAGTTCTGGATGGATACTCACACTATAAATTTGAAATAGGCCGTCAAGATCTGGTCAACAGGTTTAGACTGGACTTCTCTCTGCTCTGCTGGTCTGGATCTCTGGTTCTGGCAAAAGTTCTTGGTACTGCACAGCGGTCTGGTCTGGTCTGTGGTTCTGGATACAGCACTGCTCTCTGGGTCTGGTTTGGCGAAAGTTCTTGGCCAAAGAATCAAACAGCACAGCCCGGCTTTTTTATTCTGATGTGCCCCTTGGAAGTCTGGGGTAAATCAGTTTGCAAAATTGTAAGGCCAGCTGAGAATACTTTTAGCTTGCAGTAGGCCTTCTGCTTCAAAGTTCTGGAATCTGGAGTCTGGTTTTCTAAGTTCTGGTCTCTGAATATTGCCTGAATTTGAAGTCGTCCGTCAAAGTGCTTCGCAAGAAAGTGGAAAGAGACGTCTTCACCTAGGTCTCAGTGGCTCTTTTTATGTCTTTTGAAAATGGGTGGGAAGGCTAACTTTCTATGCCCAACCCACTAAGGATCCTGATAGGCTAGAGGATTTTCTGTCCTTTAACTGGATAACTGAGTTGTGAGTCAGAGTGATGCTACCCTTTTACAATCTATTGACGAAACGCCCCTTTGGTTTCACTTAGAAAATGAATTTTCATAACAGTTTGGTTCATAATACGTGTACACATCACAGATGAATTAAGACAGGTCTCTGTTCAAGCCTGGTCTTTCTAAGAACTTGGGGTCAGAAACGACAACATTTTGCGCTTTTTGTGGGTTTTGCCATGTTGGTTTTTCATCAAATCTTCCATGGATGTACACCCCCACTCTACGCATATTACAGTAAGTTTTCATTTTTCTAGCATAAACCCCATGTCTGCAATATTGATAAATCCCGGGGTTTAGCCTCAGAACATCCCACAACATTGAGCTTAGTCTCAAATTTTGGGTACATTTCTCATATTAAGAATCCCCAAATTGTACATTTCTGTCAGCTTAATACAATATTTTATAAGCAATTTAATAAACATACATTTGCTCTCAATTCAGTACACCCATTTGTTTGCCCCCGCCCCCGGGAACTTGGCTTGACTCAGAGATCATGTGTCTTGCCTTCCCCAGAGCAACTGTTGACAATTACACCTCAAATCAGCATATCCCATTCAGCTGAAGGCATCCTTTGTCTGGATTTTCCTGCTAGTAGGGCATCAGTCCAGGGTGCCACTCTGCATTTGGTTAACAGAAAACTGTGATTTCCTGCCTTCTGGTGTGGAGTTCTGAGGTGTGACAGCTTCCCATAGACAGAGGCCTCTTGAACTTTTAATTAACTCAGACGGCCTTCTAGTATAGGGCCCGGGAACAGTAGGTGTTAAGAATTCTCATTAACCAGCAAGGCTTTGAAGTCCCAGCTGGCTTAGGTTCCTTTTCAGCTCCTGAAATACCGGTCTTCTGTCAGAGTTTAGATCGCTAGCGCCAGTTAGTGTCAAGCGCCGGTACTGCACCCATTTTTGGGAGTTGTCTTGAATTAATACATTTAAAAAAAAGGATTTTACTTGATAGCATATGATCCTTGCTAACATGGTATTAATGTGGATTCTGCAGTAGAGTAATTTTGTGCCCATGATTTTAGCAATTTTTGACATTAATTAAAACGGATTTTGAACAGCACCATATTCCTTAGCACTGGTTTTGCTCTGTGTGTAGCCAAAGGATAGGGCCTGGCAATGGTCTCTTGTATTAACATTGACAGGGGCAAAAATTGATGGCAACCTATTTTTCATGTTTTTCCTGTGCATTTTCTGGTGATTTCTGGCCATCATGATGTTTTCAATGCCAGTAATGCACAGTCCTGTTGTAGGGCTTGGATGCGTGGGTAAAAACATCCCACAAGCCAGACCAGAAGATAAGGCCATGTCTTCACTCCCTTTTATTCTCAGGCACAGTGAGCCTTCATAAGGCCGAGTTAAAACACATTTAATTGAATTGCAGACCGCAGGCATGATGATGGATGTTGGGCTAATTGGGTGGGGAGGCATTACCAGGCCACCCCCCCAGCACCTGGGGTACCAGTTTGCATGTCGCTAGTGAGTGGAATATTCCAGAAGGGTACAAGCGTGCCAACCAATTGTAGAGGGCCACGTAGCACAGAGCCATATAGTTTGACAAGCTAATAGAACATTGTGTATTAGTCTAACACAGAAGATGACTTGCACTTGGGGTCGGCTTAGTTGTCCACCTGACTTTAGAGATCCAATCACAATGATATCCCCCATACAAAGTATATGTAGATGTTCCTATTAAGCCTATCATATCCCCTAGTAGATTTTCTTATTTTGCCACGTAGTATGATGTCACGTATGATGAATTTTTAGTATAAAGTTGTGTTTTTTATGAAATGTTTCGAGAACTCGTTGAGCGAGTTGTGCAGTGTCCGTTGATGTCCTTTGCACTCCAAGTTTAAAAGACTTGTTATTAAAACAGTTAATGTTTGCCAACTTCCTGAGTTGGTCTGATTGTTGATGTATGAGTAAGATCTGCATCCCCATCCATCTCAGATACTGTTACCTCGTTTTAAAGGGCCCACTCGGCTTCACCTGAATCTTGCATTTTTCTCTAAATGTGGTAAGAGATAATGGACCGCATTACGAGTATCCTAGTAAGAAATCGCAATTACCGGCATGCCGGTGTCACCATG
This sequence comes from Ambystoma mexicanum, assembly GCF_040938575.1. Taxonomy (NCBI): domain Eukaryota; kingdom Metazoa; phylum Chordata; class Amphibia; order Caudata; family Ambystomatidae; genus Ambystoma; species Ambystoma mexicanum. The sequence continues at coordinate 84,244,260 of NC_090922.1, forward strand.
TCTGGCAACCCTTGATGCCGGAAATACCGGATGATTCTGTGTTGGCGTGCATGCTGTAAACATTGGCACCGGCATGCCGGTAATTCCAATAACCCCCCAACCCCCGAATGACAACACTGGCGTCCTCGGTGCCAGTGACTCCAAATCCGGCATCACAGTCCCAAGGCTACCGGCACCTGTACCGCAATTGCTGTGACCGGAAATATAGTGATCACTGGAACAGGAAATCAACCGGTGGCCATTAATAAAACACAATCCTTTGCAATCCTGAGAGCACAGGCTACAGATCCTGAGCACAAATCCTGAGCACAAAATAGAAGAATACAGCATGGCATCAAGAGTCTGTGCAACTTGGAGCTGCAAGACACGCTTCAGCGAGGCAGAGCTCAACATGTTGGCGGACACCATTGTCCAACATGCAGATGAACTCTTCTCCACTGACCAATGCAGGCAGGCCCAGCGGCGTAAGAAGACCATTTGGGAGGAGGTTGCCCAGAAAGTCACAGCAGTTGGCACAACCCCCGCACTGTGCATTACGTCCACAAGTGGTGGGATGACCTGCGTTTGAGGGTGTGCAACCTCCTGTCAGCCCAACGCAGACAGGGCATGGCCACAGGTGGTGGCAGCGCATCCCCTATCCACCTTCTGCCCGGGTAAGAGACGTGCAGCAGTGTGCTGCACCTGAAGTCTATAGAAGGGGTAGGTGCTGCAAAGGCCGGAGCCATGACATCTGAGGAGCCTGGTGAGTACACGAAACCCAAATGGCACATCAACCTCCCTATCCACCCTGCACCCACTACATCAGCAAAATATGTCAAATGCGTTGTGCACAACACCAATACAACCCTTTCACCCCTCCACCCCCCGACCTGCAAGCTGGGTGTACACAACAACATACACCTTCACCCAAAACCTCACTTATACCCCAAATACACATAGAACCTAGCACAGGCACCCTGTACCGCCAACAGAAAATGCTCCTTCTTCTACTCAGACACACATCCACCTCCCACATCAAAATTGCAGTGCGTCCGCCGTGCTAGCCCTGGCACATACACACGTCAGTGCCAAGCACCTTCACCACCACAAATGACCAGCGGCACACACCAAGGAAACATGCCACTCCCTTGTCCCAGCCAGCACGATCCATGAGCACTAATTTCCACCTATCCCTGTAGTTGCTACAGGCAGCAGGAACATGGTGACCCCACCCATGGCACAACTGTCCCCAACACAACATCACACAGCGTGTGTGGCACACCCCTAACACCCTATCCAGCAATTGGCAGTACACCACAACAGTATCTATGGTACACCACACACCATGTACGTACATCACACATCCACCCGCACAGTATGCATGACACAAGCATGTGTGCACCATGCCATGTCTCCTGCCATGTCCCAAAGCCAAAGCATTAATCTCTGCCTCATAAATCCACGCTCATCACTGATGACCTGCCTTTCTGACTCCCTCAGGCACATCATCTGGCAATGAGGATGCCCATCTCAGCACCTCACAGAAACTGTGACACCAGCTGCATCTGTTGAGCAACCTCAGGCCCCAGTGGTGCCCCCAGTACAGCCACCTCAGGCCCCAGTCATTCCACCAGTACAGCCACCTCAGGCCCCAGTGGTGCCACCAGCACAGCCACCTGAGACCACAGTGGTGCCACCAGTACAGCCACCTTGGGCCCCAGTCGTGCCCCCAGTACGGCCACCTCAGGTCCCAGTTGTGCCACCACCATAAGGCCCTGCACATGGTGACGAGGGTGCTGTGGAAACCGGAGAAAGCACCGACCACAGCATTGAGGAGGCCCTGTTATTCAGCCCCATGAGCCCAATTAGCCCACAACATCCACCCTTCCCCAGTGTGGGTATATATATATATATATATATATATATATATGGATGGCTCACCAGGATGGAACAACGGCAGGATACCCTGACATCTCTGGTCCTGCAGCACCTTCAGGAGTCGCAGCTCAAGCACAACAGCGTACCGGCTAGTGGATGCTGTAATGCACGGGCACTTGGTCGCTGTACGTGTGCTTTCCTGGATAGATGGCCCATGGCACTCTCCCCCACACCATGTTATGTAATGTTGTTAGGCAGATTTATAAAGCGCACGTACACCCACAGGCACCATGGCGCTCAGAGAGGAAGAACATAAGGGACTAAAAAAGCAGTGTTTTGAGTGATCGTCGAAAAGAGAGGTGGTCAGTAGTGGCACGTAGCGTAAACGGGAGTCCGTTCCAAGACCTCCCGGCCACCACAGAGAAGGCACCCCCCCCCCATCCTAGCCAGCCTGATACGGGGCACCGATGGCAGTAGAGCAGACTGCAATCGGAGGGCACGTGAAGGTAAATATTGGGTGAAATTTTCCTGGAGGTATTCAGCTCCTTGTTTGTAAAAAGCACAGTGGACAATGCACAGTGATTTGAACAAGATGCGCTTCTCCACAGGAAGCCAGTGAAGTTCTCTGAGCACAGGCGACATGTGAGTACGAGGGGGAGGACGGCAGACTGCTCTAGCAGCAGCGTTTTAAAGCAGCTGAAGTCTATTTATAATATAGGCAGGTTGGCCCGGATACAGTGAGTTGCAGTAATCAACTGTACTCAAAACTAGAGCCGCAACCACAGGAGCGTGAAATTGGGCAGGGATGAAGGGGAGAACTTTCCTCAATACACAGAGTTTGAAATGGCCAGATTTACTGACAGAAGCAGCCTGATAAGGCATAGATAGAGAGGAAGAGAGCTTAACCCCAAGATTTTTCACAGAAGTGGACGGAAGGGGAAACGGGCCAAGAGAAGAGGGCCAGAAGTCAGGGGTCCAAAAGGGGAGGGGACTGGTAGTGCCCACCTCCAAGACCTCTGTCTTCTTCCCATTAAGTTTAAGTGAATTTAATGCCACCCATGCCCCCAAGTCCTCCAGGCAGCTCCTAAGCTGAGCAGCAGTGTCGGGACGAGTGAGAACAAGACGAACCAACAGCTGGGTGTCATCAGCATAGGAGTAGAATCTAAATCCGTGGAAGCAGATGAGAAGGAGGAGGCATCTGATATACATATTGAAAAGTATAGGGGAAAGTGCAGATCCTTGAGGAACCCCACAATTAAGCCCTACCGGTTCAGAGCAGAAAGGGGAGATGGAGACGGACTGAGAGCGGTCGGCCAGAAAGGCAGAAAACCAGTTTAGAAGCCTGTCGGATATCCTGGCGTCCGACAGCCGGGAGATAAGTATGGTATGATCGACTGTGTCGAAAGCCGCAGATAAATCCAGCAGCAGTACTGCTCCCACTCCACCCTGTTCAACCAGGCGAGCAAGATTGACGAGTACAGAATTGAGTACCGACTCAGTGCCCCTTCCCGGGCGAAAGCCTGATTGAAAGAAGTCGAAACATACGGAAGATTCCAGGAAGGAGGATAGAAGAGGGGAGACAAGGGCCTCCATGACCTTCATCAATACAGGGAGAAGTGAGATGGGGTGAAAAGTTTCAAGCCGCCCAGGATCAAGAATGGGCTTTTTTAGCAGAGGTATAACGAGTGCATGTTTCAAAGGGCTGGGAATAAAACCCTCAGAGAATGACATGTTGACTACTGCTGTGATATGGGAAATTACCTCGCCTGCAATGTCTTTAAGCAAGTTAAGCGGTATAGGGTCAGCTGGAGAGGCGGATTTAAGGCACTGAATAGCCTCAGAAATGTAACGTTCACAGAACAGAGGGAAATAAGACCAGGTGGACCTAGGCAATGGTGGAGAAGGGGGGGACAGCACAAGAGAGGCTTGACTGACCGCCAACGCGATACCATTTTGAATAGTTTCAATCTTGGTCACCATCCACAAGCACCACACCTGCGAGTTCTGTGCAGAGTAGCCCAAGGCAGCGTTCCATGTGCCTGTCCTGCTCGGAACACAGCCACACACCTGACCCAAAAAGGGGAAGAAAATAGGCCATGGAGACATATGTGCCCTGTCTGTGACTCATGGAAAATAACATTGTCAAACATGACAGGAGTTGCCTAGAGACAGTTGGGAAGGGGGAGTGGGGAGGGAAAGTTGGGAGGGGGAGTGTGGAGGGATAGTTGGGGAGGGGGAATGGGGAGGGGGAGTGGGGAGGGATAGTTGGGGAGTGGGGAGGGATAGTTGGGAGGTAGTAGTGCATATATTTTCTTAGCACAAATTACAGTTGGTGTTGCAAACAAATCATGACTGGACATTGATTTTTCGGTGTGAGTGATTTTATCGAAGCGCAGTGCCCAGTGTGCTAGCTGCCGCGTGTGTGACAGGTGATCAGAAGTAGTGGTGTATTAGTTAATCTCATGCGACACGTCCATCCATGCCATCACGGCACTGTGCAAATGGCAGCTCCTCATCACTGTCCACCTCCGCCTCTGGTGGGTGCATGTCCCTGTCGGGGGCAGTGAGACGTTGCACCTGATACACATGTTGTGCAACATGGCACAGGCAAGGGCGATCTTTCCAACTTTTACAGGGCTGTACATTAGTGCTCCCCCAGATCTGCTTAGGCAGCGGAACCTCACCTTTAAGAGGCCAAATGTCTGTTCAATTGTGCACCGAGTACATGCATGGGCACGATTGTATGCCTGCTCATGAAGGTTGTGTGGTTGCCTCACGGGGGTAATCAACGATGGCATCAGGGGATAACCAGCATCACCTGCACAGGTGCAACAAAAAGTGTAGAATGTCATGCTTGTGCCCATATCATGTTGGTACAGGCTGTATAGTGTTCACTTGAGAAAACAAAAATGCACATACAAAATGCAGTTTAGCTAGCATATGTCATATTTCGGGTACCAAAAATGCACATTGTGAAAATGTGTGGTAGGTGTGTGGTGTGCAGTGGTTTTGACATGGCCCAATTACCATCAACATGACCTCCGACCCTTTTAGCACGACTAATACAAATGGAACTGGTGTATGTGTCATTATTGTGTTACAATGCAATAAAACCAATATGTCCATGACACAAAATCATAGATATGTACTGGAAATCATTTAGATTTCAAATCAGATGCATATGTGATTATGCACTTCCAATAGGCAGCGGACTGGGCTGATTGGAGTGCGGGACAATGGTGGGAGATTAAGTATTCTCTGTCTGTTCATCATGTATTATGGATTTGGTTGACTGTGTTTGTGCTTCTTTTTGTCACTTTGGTGTAGGGCATTCTGGTACATGTAGTGCTTTTTGTATTGCTGCACGGAATTGATGTTGTGCATGCACTGGATCATTTTCCTAAATTGAAACACGCCTGTCAAGGCCTTGCATTCAGGCATGCTATTACGGTGTTGCACCTTGAATAACACCTGTGCACTTGCACGTTTAATGCACTCACAACACGAAGTAGGTTTGTCTCCCCTTACCTTTTTAATCTTTACTTGTTGTACTATTGTAGCAATTACTAATCCTTGCTCCTATTCATGGTCTACCTTCCCCTTTAACCACCCTGACTGCCCTCTGTTCGCTTTCGGAGTGTTTTGATAATCGTATGAGTGCATAAAAGTTGGCCAAATAATGAATTGATGCATACACTGCGCACAGCCGCCACTGCTGATAGGTGTTGTACATTTCAATAATCAAACAGTGCACATGCCCTTGTAGTTAGACTCACCCAGCAGCCAGGTACACTGTCCACTGTGACATGCCATGTACCAAATCAGCGTGGAGTTGCACAGCACCATGGAGTCGTGGGTTGTACCGGGAAATCTGGCACAGCAATGGGTGATGAGGTGGCGGGCATCACACACCATCTGCACGTTCAGTGGGTGATACAGTTTTCTGTTGCGTTACACTACCTCCAGCATGCCTGGCCACCAGCTCCAGATGTGTGCAGTCCAAAGCACTGATGACGTTTTGCATGCCTGTAAGGGCATGGAAGGCTATTCTTGTGCCATCGACCTGGTCAGCAGTCCTGGGTAGGCTCATGTGGTCTCCAACATGACGCAGGAGTGCATCAATGACCTGGAACAGGACACGAGAAAAACAGGGTTGTGATATCCCATGCAGCTCACCCAGTGTGTTGGTATGTGCCTGTGGCTAGGAAGTGTAGCATAGACCATACCTTGAGCAAGGGGGGGGGAGGGGTGGCTGTGCGGAATTTATCAGGCTGACAGGTCGTCATGGATCAGGTCCACTATTGAAGTGATGGTGTCCCTGTCTAGCCGGTAGAGGGTGTGGATCTGGTTTTGGCTCAGGTTGAAAGATGTGACCCTTAAGCATGGAATTGGTGGCCGCCTGAGGGCTGCAACCTGCTGGACATTGGGGTTTTGCTGGGCCACGCAGGCCCTCCTACCCCTCAAGCGCCTCCGCCGCATCCACTGCCTCCCTGCCTCTTCAAGTAGTAAACCTGCAGGCAGTGCCTCCAGCTCCAGGACAGCTACTGCTAGCATAGTAGTGGTGTAAAGGGTGTGGGGTGTGGGAGTGCTCCTTTTGTGCTGTAGCAGTCCTTATTGGGGCCATCTGTGCTGCTTTGGGGCACCTGTGGCATGTTTCTACACACCAGAGTCTACTTAACACCTAGTCTGCAATGCTGGTGTTTGCTGCACCATTTTCATGTTGCTACCGGCATGTGTATGCCGATAATTGCGTGTGCGTGGAGCTCGGAATGTGCACTTACAAACACCATGCCGGTACCTCAGGCATGGCTCATGCGTCTCTCCGCAGATTCCAGCAACGGTGTTGCCAGATGCAGTGGGTCACTTGCGGTGCCGGTGCTACCATCATCGCAACTCAGACTATGCCGGTCTGGAAAAACATGCTTATCAGCCTTATACAAACAGTGATCGGATTAGATGCCAAAAAGGCAAAATAAATGTACAACTGATATTTCCATCTCAGGTGTGTGATGGTCAGCCAGCCCGGGCCTTAACTCGCATACGTGCAGGCCAATATTTAAAATGCAGAAGGTAAAACTACAAGTGCCAGAATGCACCATTGTCTCTACCATTCCCCCACCGACGCTACCCTCGTTCTCTCTACTCCACCCACCCTACCTCCACTACCTCTACCACCACCCACCCTATCTTCACTCTCTATGCCACTCACCTTACCGCCACTCTATCTTCCCCCATCCTACCACCACTCTCTCTCTTCTCCCACTCACTACCTCCACTCTCTCTACCCCCATCAAACCCACCCTCACTCTCTCTACTACCACCCAACCTCCTTCACTCTTTCTTCCCCGCGCAACCTCCTTCTCTCTCTCTACCCTCACCCACTCTCCCTATCCCCACTCTCTCTGCCACCACCCACCAAACTCTCTCTACAACCCACTCACCTCCACTCTCTTCCCCTCTCATCTTTCCTCTCACACACTTGCTTTATTTCTTACCCTCTCAACCTTTCTCACTCATATTTCCTCTTGCCCATCATCGATGGCACCCTCTCTTAATAATTTCCTCCCTTGCTCTATTCTCCTCCCTTCTCATTCTCTTCCATGCCCGCGTCCCTTATCACATCCTCCTTTGAAACATTACACTCGCCTCCTTGCACCCTGGTACCTATAAATGCAAAATGCAAATAAAAGCTGTACACACCAAAACTATTGGCATTGCCAATGCTTCTTGAGCCCCGGCACTTATTGGCATAGACTCACTTTAATTATGAAGTGGTGCTAAGCAGTGTATCCATCAACCACAAAGGGCAGGTGGGAGCTGTAGTGTAACCCCAAATATATCAACACTACTGTGGGGAGCAGCTATCGGTGGTGAAAGCAGTGGTGGGGAACTGCCCGCCCGCAGTGTCACAAGAAAGCTAGAAAATATCTGGGCCCTGCCACCTTTTTTTTTTTTTTTTACAGATTAAACCCTGGACGAGTTAGTACATTGGGAGAGAAAGCAGAGGTAAGGTGGGAAATATGGAAGTGAAAAAATAGAGAGACGAGAGAGAAAAGACGGCCCTGGCAAGAGAGAAGACAGAGCTTCGGGCAGAGGGAGAGGGGAGACAGCATTGGACGTATATTCCAGATGCCAAAACAGGGACGTCATTTTACCAAAATGCCAGGGGTAGTGGAAGTGACATCACACGACCCTTGACCTCCGATGACATGACAGGAAGTGATGTCTTTTGACCCCACCTTGAAGTGACATCAGGGGAAGTGATGGGACATGACCTTTCATCCCTCGACAAAACAGGAAGTGGCATCACATAACATTGTTTATGAGTACGCTATGAAAAATATGGTTACGAGAGCACTGTAAAGTGATATACATTTCATACAAGAATGGATCACCGTATGTTTCGTTAATATCAGTGCGTATACGACAAAATCACCAAATCACTGTGAATGCAAGCAGACGTCCAAGGCCAAACGATAATGAGGTGTTATTACATAACACTTACGCTTAAGTGCTTCATATAGAACAATTATGCCTACAAAATCACCCAACCGTGGTACTCATTTATCAACCTCAGCAGGATGAAAGGCTGAATTGACCTTGCTGGGAGTCGAACCTGCATTGCAGCAGCCAGCGCTCAACCCACTGAGCTATCTTACCAGCTATTGCTATCAGAAAACCACCCACTCCAGAAACAAAGAGCCACATGTTGCTGGCCACAGCCCATGTGTCTCAATGTAAAACAAAAACAAAAAAGGTTTTCTTTTTGATTTTTTTTAAGGGGTAGCAAGGGAGACCACAGGGGTAGCAAGGGAGACCCCTGGTGACCCCTAAATGCCGTCCATGAAAGGCGACTGCCTGCCACTCACAAGACCGGTTAGACGGGCCAACTGGGAGGTTACAGACTTCTTTGGCTTCTAAGCCTGACTCCAGGGCCCTTTTGGTCCAGTGCCTCTTTAGTGATGAGAATGGGCAATTTTTAAATCGAGCATGTATGCTTGACTTACTCCATTGCGCAATCCCGTTTTGATTTATTCAAAGCAATGACATAAAAGATAGTGAACATATGCCTGGGATCACATTTTGATACATCTGTTGCTTATTTTTTCGGCAATGACACTTTGTCCTGTATCCTGGAGCATGCCGACCCATTTAGATGCCTGGGCTACGAGTGCACTGCCATTGATATGGAACATGGTAAGACAGAGTGCCAAATGTGTCCCTATTTCCGACCCCAGACATGTTTCTCCTCTTGTCCCTAGCTTGCCTTCTGGAGCGGGGATGGAGGATGCTTCATTGGGGGAAGAAAGGCACTGGGCATGGCTGGCCAAGTTGGTCACCCAAAGGGGGACAACAGGTCTTTAGCCTTGGACGCTTCACATGGAGTGCAATTCATTAGCTGGAACATTCGTGGGCACTCCTCTTGGATGAACTTGACCAGTACATTATGGTAGCACTCGAGGAGACTTGGCTGGTTGATCCAGTGGTGGCGGATGTCTGGCATTTTATTCTTGAGTCAGCCAAGGGGAGACCCTGCGGGCGTCCTAAGGAAGGTCTTTTACTGGGTGTTAAGAACTCCTTGAGCATGGTGGAACTACCTATGAGTTTTCCCAATATTCCCATGGGAAGGATTCTCCTGCCCAAAGAAACGGATTCTAGGAAGATGGTCGTTCTCAACATTTACGACCCTCCTCATAGGCAGCTCCATGATCTAGTGCTCCTCAAAATAGAAGATATGATTGGTAAACTGAGGCCCTGTTCCCCTTGTATGCTGTGTGGAGACTCAGATCCCCAGTGCTCCCAAGTTGGTTGACCATGCGGACATGCGTTTATCATCAGTCGTGGATGGTGGTCTACTCTCTCACTTCTACAAGAGGGGTCTTGGATGGGCTGCTTTGTTTTATTCAAAGGGTTCACCAGGGTTAATGGTGGTTTCCTGTCGGATTCTCTGCCCCATTACACTCTCTTTGGCCTTACATCTGGCAGCATTTTGGACTATGCCTTTATGGCTAATGATTCCCATCTTGTAAGTGACATGAGTATATCCCCTCGGCTTCAGAGTGACCACATACCCCTTGTGATCATGTTAAACCTCAGCTTGACTCCCTCCCCCCTAACTCTATCAGGAAAATCGCATCACATGGAACGACCGAAGGATGGGAGAGGTTTCTGTAAGTTTACAAAGTGCCTTGTCTTCCTTCATTGAACGCTGTGCACTTAGGTGTGTGGAAAATCCCTATGATTGTCCCTCTGAGGTGAATAGGGATTTTGGGGACGTTATCACTATCGCTGTTATTGTGTCCTCCATTTTTGCAAAGGGAGGTATCAGGCCATGAGGACAGCTTTCGCTTTGCCTCTCCATAGTCACCCCTTTGATGATCTGTGATCAAGCATGACGCTGTTTGCTGGCCTACTGTGCTGCACTGGCTCTGCCATTGGATCGGAGAATCACATCTTATTCCATGTTCCTAGAGAGACAGCAATATTGACCCCATATGTAAGAAGGGTGACCCGTCTGATCCTGGGATCTATCTGCTTGATGTTTCATCAAACATCTTTGCCTGCAAGCTACTGAACGAACTATGGTCTTGGCCAGAAGATAATAATAATAATAATAATAATTTGGCATTTATATAGCCCTACGAACCCTCAGGTATCTGAGCGCTGCTTATTATTACCCACGGTGTTTGGTGCTCATTTATCGACCTTGGAAGGATGAAAGGCTGAGTTTGGCCCTGTCGGGATTCGAACCTGGGTTAGCAGGCTCTGCACGGATGTCAAAGCGAGCACTCTACTCGCTGTGCCACTTGACCAGCCAAGCTTATTTCGCTGAATCAAAACGGCTTCCAATTGGTACTGAGTACGTTGACCAATTGCCTCGTCTTGCTGACTGCCATCCAGCAGGCCTGGCTTATTCGTCAGCGCACTGTATATGTTGTGTTTATTGATTACAGCGCCGCCTTCAACTCCCTCAATCGTAACAAACTTTGGCAGAAGTTGTTGGACTGGAACATTCCACCAGGACTATTGCCCATGATTATTTCTTCATACACCAACACTAGGGCGAGGTTCAGGCTAGTCCAATTGTGTAAGACTTCCTCTTGGATCTACACTGCAAGTGGGTTAAAGCAGGGATGCATGCTAGTCCCCCTGCTGTTTAATTTATATCTAGCAGACATGGGTGCAGCACTGGCCAATCCAACATTAATTGACCTGAAAGTTGCCAATTTCCTATTGCAGTGGATGGGTTACACAGATGATATCATCCTGCTGGATCATACTCTGTCTGGTTTATAGGCTTCCGTTGACCAGTTAAAAATATTCTTGGACTCCCTTCAGCTCTCTATAAACACCAAAAAAAACAAGGTTATGGTATGTCATCCCCAGGCCATAAGAAGATCACGATGCCTTGGCATCTGGAAGGGACAATCCTTGAGGTGGTAAATGAATATAAATACCTGGGAGTGCACTTTGAATGTAGTTTACGGGGCAACTGTCATTCGGACTACGTTAAATTAAAGTGCTCTCAGTTTATAGGGTGCCTGGGGAAAGTGGTTCGCACCGGAGGGGGCTGCTCTATTGGGATCTTGGCTCGATTATATCAGGCCAAGCTCCTCCCAACCATTATGTATTTCGCAGAAGGCTGGATGCCCGGTAGCATCATTGGAGTGGCCAAATTGGAATCCTCACTGCTCAAGAGGTTGTTTCGACTTCCGACCCGCACTCCGGTTGAGACTATTGTCCTCGAGTTTGGCATGGAGTCTTGTTTGGCGAGATTACAGCAGACTTGTTTGAGTATATATTAGAGACTTGCCACTGCCCAGGTCGGCACCCTGAATTTCATCATTTTCGAGGCTGGCCAGGCTAAGGCACCTTATATGCAGTATAGCGCCATATTCTACATCTTTTCTGTTGCTGCTAGATGGCTGTCCGTAGTCCCGGGTGACCGGGCGAATTAGTTTCTCTCGTGTTTCAAGGCTGCAATGAGAGGATATGTTCTGTCTTGCTTTAGCGAGCAACACGATGCAGCCCTTACCACATAATCCAATAGTGGCTTATTGACGGCATACATTTCCATCCGGGAACCCCTCTCTTGCCGTTAGTGGGCAATCCCTTGGTTTGGGATTACCGCAAATTAAAACCAAACTCGGTAAAGACCTTGGAGATCACGGGTGCCTGGAATAACATCCCCAGTCCCCCACATGAGTGTCGCTTGTGTGGCTCCATCCAGCTCGAATTTGTTAAACATCTTCTGACTAGCTGCGAAGCCTTGGAATCCTTGAGGTTAAAAGCTCTACTTACGGCCGGACTGAGCCCCACCCATCCTGGCAAGGTACTCTGGGCACTGTTCATGGGGGGGAAATAGCAAACCCTGTATTATATTCCACACAATCCTTTGGAGAAACGTAGCAAGCATTTTGGAGGCCTTCATTCTCATTGATGTGCTGAGGGTTTGGGTCGATTGTAGCTTGATGGAACTGTTTGGGTAATCAAGGGCTCTCTCTTATTCGTTTTATCCCGTAAACTATGAACTCTATTGATCACTATGTAATTCCTTTCCTACTAAGATTGTGTTGAAAAGTTGTCGTTTGTACAGCTATGTAACACAGTAAATAAAACATCTTTGAAAACAAAGAATATTTCTGGAATAAGACCCAAAGGGGAGGACATCCTTGTTGGTAGCAGGCCCATAACAAATTCATCGGGTACACACGCATCATACAGTCCAATAACTGCATTGAACTACCGGTTGGTAGCAGCCTAGATTCTTACATAGCCTGGCCCACACAGCCCTTCACAGACATTTGCAATCTCTATTGGCGTACAATGCTCATGTTGAGCTCTGTTATTCACGACATTGTCACACAGTGTTTCTACAGCAACTGAAATGAAATTAAGTCCATAATTACACAGCTGGGAAAGCTTAGATGTAACCTTTCATGTGAGCATACAAAGCCTTCCTTCACCTAGAAAGCAGCTGTCCTTGCAATACAGCGCACAAAGCCTTCCTTCACCTAGAAAGCAGCTGTCCTTGCAATACAGCGCGCAGTTGAGTTTACCATAGAGGGAATCATTTGTACTGAATAGGGAAATTTAATTTCCCTGGAACAAGGCATTTACTTTAAGATGTCACAGGGACACGAGTGCATAATCCGCCATGATCTGTCCTTAATAAGAAACGGACAGCAGGCTGCAGAACATTTTTAATGAGTGAATGCCTTACTGGGTATACTGTCAAAATGTGTTCTAGGCTGGAACTCCATGCTTTCGCCTATTCAGATTAGAAAACTGAATTTGAATACACAAAGGCCAGCATTTTCAGTTGAGTAAATAGTTTTACCCCCGTCAGCTTGGGCTACTTAAGTTATTTATTAATTTATTTGTATTGATTCATTAAAAAAAAACCTTTACACAATCATTCCGATTTTTACATATCATAAATTGTAACATAATAGTCCATGGCCTCTTAAACATTGCAGTGCCTACAAGAGCCACTTTAATTTGCACTGCAATCTTGGGGTACCCTACTCTAAGTAGGACATCAGTGAATAAAGACAAGGAGACTCAACCGTTCGCCAGTATGCACGTAAGACGGTGTTGGTTGGCACAGGCATCACGCTGTTAAAAGAATACAACCCTGGGAACTATCTTCAAGATATATGCGCTATGAATGATGTGTTTGTAGAGCCTTTTGTGAGAACAAACACATGGTTCCAACATTGTTCAGTTCAGTACTACATGCTGTAGTGTGCCTGTGGGAATTAGCAGCATGGGAACTGCCACCAGTGGGGTCACATGCTTTGGAATCCTTCTCCACCTGCCAGTACATGCTGAACCAGTACAATTGCAAAGGCCTGGAGTCAAGATCAGGCATATCCAGTTACAGTTGTTGGCTTTGAACACCTCAAGAACGCCAAAATCCTGATCGCCAGCGTAGCCACATTCCACAATGCATCAGATAAGAAATGACATGGCCACACACCCGACCAGGCCAGTGCTTGAAAGTGCACATGCATGGTCAGATGGACTGAGCAAACTCCTTAAAAGCTCTGATTGTATGTGTTTACCCCAAAGTTCATGCATTTCTAAATTCCCATGTTCTTCGTACAATGGAAAGTTTCAAAATACATGTTTCCGCTCCTTTCCCCCACCTTCCACTACTCTCTCTCTTTATCTCTCTCTTTCTCTTTCTCTCCCTCCCAATCTTCCTTACACACTCTCTATATCCCCCGCCATCCCCTCACCAATCCAGACACCCATGCCGTCCCACCCACCTTCCCTGATCCTTACTTCCTGACCCGCAATCACCTCATGAAATAGTCTTTATCGGGGCGGGGAGGCGTAAAGATGCAAATACAGTTTGCATAGGGTATGTTACATCAGAGTATTATTGAATTTAATCATCTTTCTCTTCAGACGCTGAAAGAAACCAATAGCATGGCTGCTGCTTTCTACAATGGGGAAAAGATTTTGAATTGAAGGCGAAGAGGCACTTTTGTGAACAGGGGTCTACCACATCTCCAGCGACTTATGATCCTTGCTTTGCAGTCTTCCTGATGTACTCACAAGACCACATTACGGTGGTAATGGTCTGCAGCACCTAATTTTGGCAAAAACTGCAGCTGTTTAGGAGTAGAGGCTACAGTGAAACAAAAGAGGTGAGAAGGTTTAGAATTAATCTTAACCCCTGGCATTGCTCTGGGCAACCCTCAAGACCATCGTTCTTCACCTGCCAAGCCATTACAAAGGGGGAAAGACCATTTGCATAAGTCGCCCTGAGTGGGGCGGCTATGCCCAGACGTGGGTACCGAGCCTGCTGGGCCTAGAGACCCGATCTACTACTCACTGATTACTCCCGATGCCTCAGGAGGTGTAGGGGCTAACTGATAGTAAGCTTGCCAGGTGCTCAAGTGTAGAGTGTTTGCTTTCCACAAGTGCAGGAATCATCTCTCTAAAGCCCTGTGCCAAGTGTAACTCTATTCTCTGCGGTAAATCATAGCAGCCTTAGGCGGACGCTATGAGGGCCTCCGGGGTAGAGGTTGGGCTCTAGCAAGCACTGTCACAGCACTGGAATATTCAACCAAAACCAGTTAAGATCTAACTACCTGGATGGTGGAGGTATACTGGTGGACTGTCCCTTATAGAAATATCGCCTTAATGGTCAAAAGGCAAATTAACCTCTACATACCTTTTGCATACCTGAATGACATCTATTTGTATAGAGAGCACTTTAATACATTGGAGATGTTCTTGGAAAAGGTCCCATGAAGAGATGTTGTGTGGTGAGCGTCCATATTGACAGCCCACCGCCTCCAGCGATGAAACCTCCAAAACAGGTAGGCGTAGGGAAT
The DNA here is from genome assembly GCF_040938575.1 of Ambystoma mexicanum. Classification (NCBI taxonomy): domain Eukaryota; kingdom Metazoa; phylum Chordata; class Amphibia; order Caudata; family Ambystomatidae; genus Ambystoma; species Ambystoma mexicanum. The sequence goes on from NC_090922.1 coordinate 84,259,469, forward strand.
AGCCAAGGAAGATGCGAGATATTGGGCCTCATCATGACCCTGCCGGTCCTGAAACAACGGTGGTGGTAAATCTGCCACCATGGTTGTTTCCGGACCGGCAGATTACGAGTTCTGCAGACGGAAATGTAAACACACGGCTCCGTCATAGACGGAACCAGTGTTTCCATTGTCCCTATCCACATGGAGTCCTTTCGGACTCCATGGGAATGGAGATTTATGGAATTCCACCTCCGGAATTACCGTTTCACCAAGGTTGTAATGCCCCGGTGATTCCGGCAATCACGGAGGTGGTAATTCATTCCAAGTCCAGCAGCAACCTGCCGATTTTTTCAGGTCGGTTACCGCCAGACTTGGAATGAGGCCCATTGTCTGTTGAGGTGCCCCACCCCACGCAAGATCTTGGCAAGGCCAGAGAGCTTTGACCACAGCTGTGTACAGAATAGGGTAACAGTAATTAAATATGGATCTAAATAAAAAAACGAATCCCAAAAACCGTAAGTTACAAAATTGAGAAGCCGACTGGTTGGTGTTTTGTAACTTGAACTTGTAGGATTTTCTTTATTTGTCCCCCGCTTTACAATTAATGTATGTGGGGGACACCCTCGCAACTCCCGAAGCCCATATTGCCGAACTCGGGGAGCAGGGGACACTCGCACAACCCCCGCTCACCTAGTTCAGCATTTTGGCCTTCAACATTTTCTGCTAAACCGAATGCGCGAAAGCCGCGCATTTAACATTTTTGTAACGCTTTTTTGGGGCAATACCATGAAATATACGAATGTTGACTCTGGCAGCCTTAGTGACCATTTGCCCTGTATGTGAATTGCAGCTGGAGAGAAACAGTGTTGGCACGCTGTCAGGCTGCCCCCGGTCCTGTGGAGGCAAGAAGTCTAACACCATCATAGTGTAACCCAGATGAAAGTTTTCCCCCCCCCCCTACTAACATTTTCTTTCTGATGGCCCTTGGGGATGCTGTGACATTTAGGATGGAGTCAACCGGCCAAATGTAAATTCTTGCATTACTTCAACCAGACTCATGATGCTACATTGGGGCGTTTACCGTTTCCTTGGTAGGTTGTCAGTTGTTCTGCTGATTTTTGCACCAGATCATAACTGCATTTTACATTATGGTGATCCTTTAGTGATATGACTCCATGTAATCAGTAGATTAGCTAGGCGTTCGTGTTCTGCTGTGCATTTCTTCATTTACACATGGTGATGGAATTAGCAGCCATGTTTTGTTAGCACATTTCCTTTTCTGCGCCTGTGTTAAATTGTTTTGTTTTATCTTGACTAGATAGTGATGCAAGGTATGTGTGTCTATGGCGAGTATGATTTTACGCCTATCATATCAAAGTAAAGAGGAAACTGCGCCTCGAAATGATAGCTCAGCGCCAACGTGCTCCCCTTGGAAGCAATACGACACGGAGCAACGCAGGTTCGATTCCCGGGTCCGTGCTAAAAATCCCCTTGGTATTAAGCGCGTTAAAAATAACCTCTTATGTCATACGGGCATGATGTCCTCCCAAATTTTGAGTTCATGATGCGTGTATGTAAACATGACATTTATAGCGTGCAATCCTAGCTGGGAAGCAACAGAGGACCATACCTGTGAGATGGGGTTTATAAGCCTGGTGTGGGAGATAACAGGTAGCTAGAATGATGAGAAGGGGGGGATTGAGGTCCTTCCTGAGGTGAACAGGGGAGGGGAGGTAGTCTTCTCTGCACTGGCTTCCTGCTCCCGAGACAGTGTGCCTTGTCTCTGGACCAAGGCAGCACTAGCCCTCCCCATTATACACTGCAGGGGGACCTGTTATATTTAGTGTTGGAGAGCAGAGTAGGAGTTATTTAGTGCAAATCTCCAGTCGATGGTATTAGGTGCGTGAGTTACTTTATGCCATATTGTGTGTGGCTCATCGCCTCGAGAACCCATTGCCTATGTGAGTATCCTTGAAATGCATGAATGTTGTGCACAGGAGAGAGTGCTTTTGTGCTGACTGGGCCATATTTCAGGACCACGCTCTCTGCGTTGTGGAGGTAGTGGGGCGGCTGCCTTGTCTCTGTGTGTCATGTAGCCTGTACCTGTTATGCCGTAGGACAATTGTGTGTTACTTTGTTCTGCATGTTTGTGGGAGGTTTCTGGGGTATATTTGGTTGTTGTATTCCTGCAGTGTGTGTCATGATGGTTGGTCATGTTACATTTCACCAAATGCCTGTGGGAGATTGCGGCAAATGTGTCGATGTCATGTGCCTGCAGTCTGTTGTAATGATCGCTGTACTGTATATCTGTGGGAAGCTGCCACATTTGGTCGGTTGTTGTGTACCTGAAGAGCATTGTCATGATTGGTGGTTGTCTTATATTTTTCTGCTTGTCTGTAGGAGGTTGCAGTGTATGGTTGGTTGTCACATGCCTGCAGGTCAGAGTAATGCTATGTGGGTGTGCGTGCAGGTATTGGTTTGTGTGAGAAGGGGATTTGTGGCATTGAGAATATGTGCATGTGCGTGTGGTTGGTGTGTGTGGGTGTGAAAGGGGAGATATGTGGTATATGCAACGAAGCCACAGGCTGGAGTCTAGGGGATGAGAATGGGGCAGTATGGGGGCTGGGGCCCATCAAACTGTGGATCTCCCAAATCCTCCACCAAATCTCCAGCCTCAAGAGTAGGACCTCCCATCTGCTTAGGAAACATCAGTGCAATAGTAAAGAGACAGAATGATGGGAGAAGAATTGATGACATTTCTTTTTTTAATATTTTATTTATACATTTTTTAACAACATCCTAACAAGTAATAAGCAAAATATGAATTACAGTGAAATTAAATAAAACCACACGATTGAAGAATCGAACTGATGACATTTCTGATCACTGTTGCAGGTGTGAGTGATTTGCTAGTACAATCAGAGACCTTTCTTTCACGAGTGCTGCTCAAGATGGACAACAGACCCCACTCACTCCTGATCGGGAGATCCCGCAAGAGGCAAAATAGAGGTAACAGGGACGCCCTACAGAGTAGGCTGGCAGAAGATGCCCCGGCCCTCATGGATAGCTGTAGAAGCGTGAGCTGCTGACAAAGTAAATCTAAGCTGTTGAACACAGGTTTAGTATTCTCAGCGTGCAGCGGACCGGGTGGTCTAAGCCACACTCGCACCACTCACCCAGCTGAGCACAGTCTGACAATGCATGCCTCGGCCGCATACCCGTCTATCTATAAAAAGGGCATGGAGTGAAGGGAACATGTGGGAGTTACGAGTGCAGAGGTTCAGGAGAGAGAGATTGCAGCCAATCTGGAGGAGAGGAGAGAGTGAGAAGAGAGGAGCTGGGGGAGAGAATAAAAAGTGGAGACAGGGTGGAAGAAAAGAGAATGGAGAGAAGGTGGAAGGGAGAAGTGAGGACCCAGGGATGGAAAAGAGAAAGAAAGAAGCAGGAGATGAAAAATCAGGGTAAAGAGAGAAAGTGGAAGAGCAGTTAGGAAGGTGAAAGGGCAAACATAGAGAGCAGAGGAGAGACGTGCAAGAGAGGCAGTGAGGAGCAAAAGAGAGAGGTGGAAGGAGGATATTTATAGGATCAAGAGATAGAGCCTAGAAACCAGGCCCTAAGGATGATTATATGGTCGTGTTCAGGACTACGTTTAACCTCAAAGTTAGTGGCACTTGCTGATTACTTCCCAGAGGAAAGCCAGAAAACCCCTGCGGTCTTAAAATCTACACAACTGTCAGAGACACCTGAACTCTCTCAGACGATCTAAGGGTACCAGGTAGGTGTAGAAGGTAGGACAGACCAGATGGACCAAAGTCAGACCTGAGGACGTCAGCAACAACCCAGCAAAAGCTTAGAAAAAAGTGCAGGACACTCTAAATTCCACAGACAGGGGGTGACTGTTTTCCAACTCAGAGGCATTTGGGAGCTAAGCAAGAGAGCGAATGACTGAAATCCACAGATTTAAAACAAGGCCGATTACGTTGTTTCATTAAAGGAACGGTTCGGTTAAATTTTTTTATTGCCTCTACGGGTCGGCCATGTGTTTTTAAGCCTAAGTCGCTCGATTTTAGAAAAATTTCCTATGGACCTTACCCGAGTTTTCGTCCATTAAACGCACGCGAAAACAGGCATCAGGGAGCTGCCATTTTGTGATAATCCTATCATTTCCCCCATCGCCCTGGCTGACCTGCTTTTGCAGCACTAAATCATATCCCCCGCCCCTGAGCCTGTCATCAGCAGACGCGTGCCGCCCATTTCACAACGCAAAAGCACGTCTCGTGTCAACATTTGCTGCGCTTCAGCTAATGACGTGTCGCCATGGAAATGGCAGGACGCCTCTTTCCTCAATAAGTATAAACAGACCGTTTCACAACACACAGCAGCAGATTTTCGATTCCATTCCTCTCTCTGTGTTACTTTGAGTATTCTGTGACTCGTTTCTGTGCTCTGGTCAGCTACCTTCGTTGCTTGTAGCCCGTGTGAACAGATACCATTACCACCGCTATCAATTATTTTAGTTTGTTTAACACACAATGGCTACAATAATGCCCTACACGTACGAGCCCGAGTATACCGAGGAGGAACTACTGGAAAGGGAAACACGTGAAAACGATGGGTCTTCGGAAGGCAGTTGGGAGGACGATTCAACAGCTGAAGAGCCTGGACCTAGTTGCATGGACGGTGTTTCCACCTTGTGCACATGCAATCGGTGCAAGCTAATGCCAACCGAGGACGAGAACTGCTGCTGCTGTGAAAACTTGGGATGCGTGGCCTACATTTCGGAAAGGCGAGCCACGACGCAATGCATCACCGAGCTGCCAGACTTCAGGGCAGCCTGCCTCACACGGTCCGTGTTGAGGATAATGATGGTGCTTATGCACGAACTTCGCGCAACTGTTCGTCCTCGTAATCCGAGTAACGAGTAAGTATACTCTGCTTGTCATGCCACTCCTATTTCATGGTCTTCTACTATATCCAAAACTACATATACATATCATTGTAACGCATTAAAGTCTTTCAATAGTGTGCAGTGTCTAGATAGCATTTGTCCGAGCAGAATGCCATTAGTTACAAGTATTGTCATTGACAACAAACGTTTAGTAAACTTATCTTGGTCATTTAAAAACAGTTTGTTTCATTCCTTTTCACAGGAGGTACAGGCTGGTGGCCTATCGTTCCTTTACATGGTGGCTTCACGGGAGGCTTGGACACCGCGTTCGAAGAGTGATACCCGCCTATGCCGTTCGTGCCATAAGAGAAACGTTCCCGAGTGACAGCGGTCAGTACAGGGGATTTTCTCTCGCTGTGCTGCAACCTGAACTGTACAATGTGTAAAGTTTTGTATTTTTGTGTCATCAAAATAAGATACAAAATAAAACACCACATATATTTTAACAACGGTTGTTTCGATTTTTTAAATCAATCAAGTGTGTCTCCATTCAAGGATGGACATCAGACATCTGTGCTCGGAATGGGTGAGGTTCAGGTCACTGTGAAGCAGGGTGGTCACTATCTAAACTAACATAATATATTATCAATAATGCATGCACTAAATAACACTTGTTCAAAGTCTTTCAGTCGGTTATGTCTCTATAAAAGTCACACATATATCTATACTATCAATTAACATTGGATTATACAGGCCTTAGGTCAAGGGTCTTGACCACTATAATACACTGTTTGAAGTGTGGGTCTGTGCTCACAAGAATCTCCGGTATGTGGCATTTGTTATTGATAGGCAACGATATACTGCAGTAGGGGTCTAATGTTAGTTGGGGATCTGCTAGGTGGGCATCATGGCGTGGTCAGTGGTCTGGCACATGAAGAGAATACCTTGCAGGGACACAGGGTCAGAATGGCAGTAAGTTTCCACTGGCGAGGGTGCGTGGGCAAGGACACGTTTGTGGAGATGAACGAGCCATGTGCTTGGTTCAGGAGCGCTGGCATGGGGGGCTGTGACGGGCGCAAATGGCCAAGGTGCCAAACAGCATTTACACTTCAAAAGGTATCCCACGCCCAGGGGCCATCGCTCACATGGCCTCCTCAGACCCCGTGTCTCCAGGCAGGCCTCCCCTGAGGCAGGCCGCCCCCCTGCAACATAAATCCATGACATACACACGTCATTCATTCACAAATACACCCCTGTTTCTAATACTTTATAAACCACTTGATATGTCTCATGAGAACATCTTTGTGCTTTGCAAGTCAACTCCTGAACCTTCTACCTGAGAAGCACTGAGATCTATGCTAATCTGCTTGTCGCCGTGCTATCTGTGACCGCTTCGAGCAAACTCGTCAGTGTGCTACCTGTGGCCATCTACCTGTTCTCCTGCAACATACTGCTCGGCCTGCTGAATCCAACTGTTTGTTGGTCAAGGTAAGGCCATGTATCCAAGTCATATTTCGGTCATTTTTACATTTCAATCTATTTGCTATTACAGTACCCAATAGAGCTATGGTCATTGGTCTCATTGCTATTGACTTGAGTTTCAATTGTTATGCTATCAATAGATCTATTTATTTTCATCTGTGTCAATTGTCATCGAATTGCATCCTTCGGGGGTCCAGTCTTCAATGTAAGCATGGTTCCTTTTCGTGCAAGACAGAACATCCAAGTCACATGTTCAGAGTTTAGTCACATAATTAAAAAAAATTCTGTAATTTATGCAAATACTAAGCCGCACATGATGAACTGGTATAGTTCCGGCGACCAAAACAAACCTTGCATTGAGCATGGTATGGTTCATTTACTTTTTTATGACATTTTTATTCATCAAGGTTTAATAATAATCTTGATATTTACTTTTCAGAATTTTCAACAATGCCTGCCTGTTCGATTAGCGATTGCCCTTCGAAGACCCATGCTAAATCTGAAGGCACAACAATGCATGTATTCCCGAAAACTGTTGATCGAATAAGAGAATGGGTCAGACATTGCGGATATCCACTGGATGAGCTGGAAAGTAGAGTCCAACAAGTCTTTGAGGACAAGAGGGGTGATCGATACCGCATCTGCAGCCGGCACTTTCCCTCGAACATGTACACCACATCTTGGGTAACAAAGAAGAATAAACGGCGATCGACACGAAAATTGCTCGCAAACGCTATTCCCACTCTATTCGTCCACAATCTGCCACTGGTGAGTCAAGTGTCCGTTTTTAGCTTTAGGCCTTGCAGTAGTGTGTAGGTAGCCGAATGGATTCATTGATATTTTAGGTGTTGTTTCCAGTTTGTAATACTTTCGACATTGATATGAGTGTATAGCTTTTTGAATAATGACATTTATCAATATATTACTTTTAGATTTCATAACCCACAAACGAAATCTATATATGGGCACAGGGAACTGTGCTATATTGCGCATTACTCAAGTATTCTGTCTCCTTACATGGCAATTTTAAATATTGGCATTTCATTATCAAACAATAATTTACTTTTACAACTTCTTGACTATCCCTTGAATCTGAAGCAAGAACATTCTACTTCCATCACGTGCTCGCAGTTATCAACCACTTCTAGCGCGTATCAGGTAATCATACTTGGCTATTCCGCTACAGACTTGTTTTATGCATGTCAAGTAATAGTTTGTATGTATCGTGTGATTATTTTACCAATTGTTTGGTTAGTGCTTTCCAATTGATATACACCTTAGTTGTCGTCCCCTGGTGTTTGTTTTCAGTTATAATTAGTGTTATCCAAACTAATGCAAGTACTGTCTTTCAGGGAGATTCTGAAGCGTCCACCACATTGACAACAGCCCTAGATGTTCTTCAGCAGCACGAGGTATGGATACTGACAGCTCAATCGACCGTGATCATCAGGACTGGAACACTTGTCGTTTGATTGTTCTACACCATGTTTCATTTGTGGTTAGCCGTTGATATGTACCTGGGCGGTCGACCCCAAGCGTGTGTTGTGTTTTCAATATTGTAATCCTTACTATTGCAAATACTATGTTTCAGGCAGTTGTTGAATCGTCAACCCACGCACTTGATGCAGAGCATGACATTCAAGTAATTCCGGTGGAAGCGGGACCATGCGGATACGAATCGGCGCAACAGCTTTCGGAAGTGCGCACCACATTGACAACAGCCCTAGATATTCTTCAGCAGCATGAGGTATGGATACTGACAGCTCCATCGAGCGTGATCATATAACGTGATTCCATTTGCTATACTTTCTTCCCTATTAACGCTAGTACTGTGTTTCAGGGAGACGATGGAGCTTCCACTACAATCACAAGATCCCATTTAGATGATGCAGATGTAAAGAAATCGGAGAAAAAAGGCGATTAAATCTGATCATTTTTAAATATTCCTTGATTCTTTTAGACAATGCAACATTTGTGGTTATCTCTTTATATGTACCTGTGCCGTCGACCCCAAGTGTGTGTTATGTTTACAATATTGAAAACCATACTAACGCAAGTACTGTGTTTCAGGGAGTTGCTGATGCCTCCTCTACAATACAATCATTTGTGGCAATCCATGCAGAGCCAGAGGTATGGATACTGACAGCTCCATCGAACTAGGTCATCAGAGCTTGAATACTTGTTGTTTGATTGTTCCACACAATGTTTAAATCGTGTTTGGCTACTGAGATGTACATGTGTGTTCGTCCTCACGTGTGTTTTATGCTAACAATATTTTGATACACAGTAATGAAAATACTATGTTTCAGGGAGTCGATGGAGCCTCATTCCGTGCTGTCTATGCGGATACAGAAAATATAGTTGTTGCAGCGCAAGAGGAAGGGGAGACATGCAGATACGTATCGGAGCAACAGCGTGCAGATGTTGAAGGTCGAGTCAAAAAAGTTGCAAAGAAAAGAAACAAAAATAAGGTTAGTTACAAACAGTTCATAACTTTAGAATTTTTTTTGTGCTGGGCACTATTTTATGTTTTTTTCAAGTCAATTGTACTATACTTTATCTTGTGTTTAAACTGAACATCCGTTTTCCAATCTGTCCTCTAGTTACTCGTGGGTCTACGAACTATACATACACAGACGGTGAAGCGAATGAGAGATGTTGCTTGCCAGACCATTTACACTATGGAGGCTATGGAGGAACTATTAATTCAGACACGGTGTGTTGAGACTCAGGATGCTCATGTCCAATGTACAGAAAATGAAATGAATGTGTCCGGAGAATCCGGCAAAGTTGTATTGGACCATTGCTACAGTACGACCGCACCACCGCAACAACATGATACTGGATGTATTGAAGATAGCTCTGAAGTAGTCGCAGATCAATTTACACAATCTACACCCGCCAAAAAATTGCCACCAAAAAAGCTGTCGACATTGTTGTGTTCTCCCATCAATGTTGAAGTAGCAGATGTTGAAATGACAGAGAATGAACCAGCAGCAGCATTCACTGACGCATCAGAACTTGATAGCAGGGATATTTCTTTCAAATGTGGTGAAATGTCCTCAACGTCACAGGCCGAAACAACTTTGACGCAGGATGACAGTCTAATGAAAGAGGACAAATCCATAGTATTCAACAGTTGTTTGATGGATATTATAAGTATGCTGAAATGTGGGCATTCCGTCAGAGGGAAACTATGTGGGAAGCCATTCATTCATGTGACTTGTCAAAAACAAGGCAGTAACGTCACAATACATGCCGCCTGTAGATTACATTATACGTTCTCATGGTCTGCACAATCGATGCTGGGGAAACTGCCAGCAGGGAATCTACTGTGTGCAGCTGCATCACTTTTTAGTGGCTCCAGTTTTAGAAAGTTAAAGTCTTTCTTTCAGTTTGTGGGACTCCATTTCATTTAAAAAACGCAGTACTACAAATACCAACATGATTATCTGTTTCCGGCCATTAGTGATGCTTGGAAAATTGAACAATTGTCTCTAGCAAGTACATTCGAAAGCAAACAATTCAGGCTAGCCGGCGATGGACAGTGCGACAGCCCTGAATTTTCTGCCAAGTACTGCACCTACCACTTTCAGGACATGGATAGTAAGAAAATTGTGAGTTCGGTGGTCGTGCAGGTAACACAATGTACATCCTCAGTGGCCATGGAGAAACTAGGATTTATAAAATCAGTGGAATATCTACAATCGAGGGGAATGCACATCGACCTCATAGCCATGGACAGACACGTTTCAATTGCCAAGACAATGAGAGAGCAGTTCCCACATATTAAACATCAATTTGACGTATGGCATCTTGCTAAATCAATCAATAAGAAAATCTCGGCTGCAGGGAAAAAAAAAAGGTTTGGAAAGTATTTCAGAGTGGTCACAGTCTATCAGCAACCATCTTTGGTGGAGCTCCAAAACTTGTGAAGGGTCAGTAGAAATACTACTTCAAAAATGGCGGTCACTGATGCACCACTGTACCAACGTGCACCGCTGGTCAGAAAACCTACATTTCCACCAATGTTAACATGGCCCCTTGTCCCCATTGGAGGCACGGAAGAAGAAGTGGTTGAATCCATCGAGAAGATTGTTTTCGATAAAACTCTATCAAGAGATTTGAGGGGACTGACAGAATTCTGTCACACAGGAGGTTTGGAGGTGTTCCACAATATGTGCCTAAAGTACAGGCCAAAGCACTTGCATTTCAGCATACATGGCATGAGACATAGGACTCTACTTGCCGTCTTGGCCATAACGAGAATCTTGGCCGTGAACAATATAGGACTAAGGGTAATGTAAGGATGCCTCGCAACACTAAGGCCTTTTCAAAAAGAAGTAAGCAATGGGTGATCAAACCAGTCTATGAGGAAATGGAGTTCGACTTTGTCAAAAGCCTTATTGTTGCTGTATTAGAGAAGCACAGATATGGAATTTTGAACGTTTCTGTGCAGAGCACTGATCCATTGCCACCCAACATTGCCACTGTGCCATGTCCACCCAAAGGAGAGCTGGTTGTGAAGTACAAATTCTGGTTTAAATAATTGTAATACGATTGTGTTTTTGTAAATAAATGTTATTGTACAGTGTGCATACAAAGTACGCTAACCCTAACTCCTACCTTCACCATCCTGGGTGCCGAACTACCTGGGTGTCATCTTTGAATTCTCTCTCTATTCACCTCATATTGCTGACCTTGTCTATATGTGTATGTATATATTTTTGTTGATGTAACTAATTTTCGCAATCTCTTATAAATGCTGGGCACTGTTAACCGAGGGGAGGCTTGCGTATTGCAAATAATAAAACAAACAAACAATAAATCTCACTTTCAACTCAACTCCTCGGGTACTTTATACTTTCCCTGACCTTCCCCAAAAAATTAAAAGTCTCAATAGTTATGGTTCTTTGGGGCTTCAAAGCTCACAGACAAGGAGGACAAAATTGGGGGCCTTAGAACGCGCCAAGCGAGCCGTTGCAGATGGGAGAGAAGCCAGTTCGCATTTGCACATTGAGGCGCACTACATAGATAGATTCGAAACTTCAAGTTCTCACAGATGGCTTTACTACGGGATGTTGCAAAGAAAGAATGTATGCTCATTTCTAGTGAAGGTCAGCGGCTTTGATTTTCAGCTTGCGCCCTGAAGAGGCCCACAACTCGCACTGGCAGTATAAGGTTCTATTGTTTTTTGACCTTGAGAGACAGGGACCATGCCGAAAGAACTTCATTTGAAGGGGGAGTGGGGGGTGCAATAACGTAAGAGACGATAAGGCAGAAAATTCTTAAACTAGACTGAGTTTCATGTTAGTTCAGTATACGAAAAATCGTTGTCAAGAGTACAGTGGGATTTACGGACTGCATTACGCAGAGACACCATGGAAATTACAAATATAATGTAAGTAACTCTTTAGACGCTTTTATAGCGGAATGAAGAATTAATGAATGGATGCATGAATAAATGAATGAATTAAGAGCTTTGAAAACGTTTGTGGGATCGTCCTGTAGCGGGCACATGGGCATGCAGGTCCACATTCCACACGCAGGTAGACAAAAAGTCGTTTCTCATTGTGTACTAACCTCGATTTATTACGTTAGTTTTTGCATTGATTTTAGAGCCGAACATACTCCATTGCACTATCCTTGAAAGCAAATAGTTTCAGCTCGGCCGTAATAAATAAAATGAATAATATTAATAAAGATCGGCTGGCGAGACTAATTATAAATTTTATGTTTTCAAAACAGGTATATACTTCCCTTTTGCCACTGCCACCAGTTTCAGACCCCGGCAGACGGTTTCTTCAACTGCCAGCTGCAGCTTAATGTAAACAACTGCACCATTCTGATGATTTTATGGGACGATTGCCAAGGGCCCATATGCCCTTATGTGGTACTAGCGGCTAGAAGCAACATATCAACCTTTACGCTGCCCTAGTGCCTACTTGATGGAACAGCCTTGCGGTTCAACGTGCGACAAAAGTGCTTCTTTGAACGAAAACCAACACCATGTGTACCAAAAAAGGCACAGCGCGTGACTCACGATAAAATTTTACGTATTTGCGGATAGGGATAAAAGAAAATACATGACTTTCGGAGTTCATATGGCAATTGCTGAATATTCTATAAACATTTAATGTCAAATAAATGTACTTTACCAAATTTACTGTGTTGCTGTTTGATTTTAAAGTACAGTTTCATATTCCGAATTGTGGCGCGCTGTATTGTGAGCTGATCTGTGTTGGTTTCCGGGTTCTGTGTGAAGTCGCGTAGAAGACGACTGGACGCTTTGCCTACGCAGCACAGAAACGTCACGGAGAGAGGCGGGGAATATGAATGTTTTGATAATGTCAGGCTCAGGGGCGGGGGATATGATTTAGTGCCGCAAAAGCAGGTCAGCCAGGGCGATGGGGGAAATGATAGGATTATCACGAAATGGCAGCTCCCTGATGCCTGTTTTGGCATGCGTTTAATGGACGAAAACTCGGGTAAGGTCCATAGGAAATATTTCTAAAATCGATCGACTTAGGCTTAAAAACACATGGCCGACCCGTAGGGGCAATAAAACATTTTGACCGAACCATTCCTTTAAACAAACTACAGTTGGCCCAGGCAATACTAATCCCTGTTTTTGATACACCAAGGAAGACAAAATGTTAACGCATATCTGGTTTTAAGTTATTCTCTCAATCCTTCAGCTGTGACGCATCATGCCTGTCCCCTTTTCCCCCGGCTTGCATGGAATGATGGTGAATGGGTGATGTCCTGGGTGAATGGGAGTGGGATACTGGGGTAAGGAAGATTCTCCTAAAAGCAGGTAAAACCTAACTACCTGGATGGTGGCGGTATTGGTGGGCTGTCCCTTATACACGTATTGCCTGTAACTGGTGAAAAGAATAAACCTATACATACCTTTTGCACACCGGGATGACGTCTCTTCCTTCATAAAGTATTGTATCACATTACTCTTATGGCATCTGAACTGTGTAACAGAGAGTGCATTAACAGAAATGTAGTCCTACGGAAGCTTGTATACTGATTGAAGAAACGTGCATTCATTGACATGTAGTCTTGTGTGTGGTTGAGGGACACGTGAAGTATGTGAGGCAGCGAGCCTCTTGTGAACGGTTACTATGTTTCAATCGCTGCAATTTTCACTGCGGCTATTTTAACCGTGGTGTTTTCACCGAAGCCGTTTTTGGCGATTATTTTTAAAATATGTGTTGTGCGTTTGAGTAGCGGTTTTTGGGGGTGATGGGTGGCAGTGTGAGGTGGTGGGGGTTGGCTAAATGGGGATTAGGGTGGGAACCACTCATAATAAAAAGAAAAAAAAGAAAATCGCCATAAACGGCCTGGGTGAAAACACCACGGTTAAAATAGCAGCAGTGAAAATAGACGGGATTAGAATACGTGAAACCATTTTGTGTGGTAATCCTGTGTAAAGGTCGGCCAGCTGGTAGATTTGACGCTTCCTCTTGTGGATCCATTTTTGTTAAGTGAGCTGGAGCACATTCTGGAATACGTACTTTGAGGTGCATATTCCCAGTTTAGGAAGCAGGTAGCATCCATGGAGTAGCTCTGTGGGGACAGCTATACTGGGACCTATTGCTATTGAGCACATGTGGGCTTCTATCCCAAGGAAGAGAGTGCATTCTGGGATATGCAGCACAGTGGTGGGATTTTAACAAGGGAGGCAAATGTGACAGGGGCATACAGCCAGGTGCAGGGACCTCAGCGAGGCAGAATGAACGCCTTTAATGACTTGAGTAATGAGTCGAACATAATACATTCCGATTCACATTGTCCGGTCTGAATAGCAGTACACTGAGGGCTACAGAAGACACGTTTAAACGTCTGCACTCAATGAGTAGAGAGCACTGTGAGGAAGGCAGTCATTTGGTGCCTCCATACTTTCTAAGAGGAACAAGCCATATGGGATATGCTTGTGGTACCTAGGCATATGATGGCACCACGTGGCATGCTATGCAGGTATCTGAGATGATCCATCCCTCTTTAAAGCCCCCATCTCCACACACATTGGCTGTGGAGACAGGACGTTCGTAGCAGTGGCCCCTGCCATATGGAATCACTGGCCAAGCCTCACTGGTCAAGATTCCAGAGTGCTACAATTCAGCACACTCCTAATGACATGGCCACCCAACCAAGCCCTTTAGAGTGCTCTTGCTCAGCATGACGTTTCCCTCTCTCCTCCTTCCCTCTCTGCCTTTCAGTGACCTTACCGGATCTTTTAGCATTAGTTGCAATTGACTTTGTGGTGTGCACGATATAAGTAGCATAATAGCCATGGCATAGTGTACCTAACCTGCAGGTCTGTCTTCATCACATGAGCTTCACCAATACATATGATCTCACCTAGGGTTGTCCAACTCCAGGCCTGGAGGGCCAGAAACCTCACCGGTTTTCAGGTTATCCCTTAATATTCATGAGCAAAACTGTGCATACATTTAGAATCGTATGCACATTTATCTCATGAATATTAATGAGGGGTATCCTGAAAACCCGTCATGAATCCGGCCCTCGAGGCCTGGAGGTGGACCGCTCTGCCGGCGCCGTTTGTCTGCCTTGGCCTTGTGATGGCAGAACCTGCCATCACACAGCCACGCTTATCATGTGATAGCGCATGCGCATGTGACGGGCTCATGATGGTTGTAACTGCGCATATGAAACTCCAAGGTCAGACCATACAAACATAAAGTCAGACCTAATACTCTTTCTGTCAGGGCTTACTTCTCTTCTAGACAATACGTTCCCAGGAAGTGGCTCCTCCCGATTGTGCTGAGCAATAAAAGGGCTTGTGGGAGATTTACTCGGATAGATGCCTTTGCTTGGAGTTGTCTTTCTTAAGTGACCCCGTCTTGGATATGTATTTCAGTTTGTTCTGGCCCCCTTCCTTAGTTCACCAAACCCGCTCTTCGCTTCTTTTTTCCACTGTTTCCCTTTTTCAACCAATGGCACCTAATCCGGACCCTCCGCACTTTGAACCGCTCTAATCTTTTTTTTACTTTAGCCCTTAAGTGCGGGCTTTGGAACCATATTGAAGGGACTTTCAGCTGTAAATGCCTGGTTATGCTTTTTTGAGCAATACGCTCGGAGTGTCATATTATTCGTCAGCAGGCTGATACAAAGATGATTAAAAGAAATATTGTTCCAGGGCGAATGCATGGAACAGGACCCGAGGCTAAACGCTGAAGCCAAAGGAAGGCAAGAATGAAATGATTCAAACGGGCATGGGACTGAGGCAGGACGCCATTGCTTTCTAGAAAGCGAAAGATAACCTGCCGGCAGCCGACTGTCTGTGAAGGTATGTGCGGACAATCAGCCGTCGCTTTCTTGAAAAGAAAATGTGCTCGCAATTCACAAAGAGGGGCAAAAAATGTGCATATGTGATATTCTTATTGTGAGCACCTCTTTTATTTGTGTTAACCTAGGGTGTCACCCAAAGGGGTTCCAGCAGCTTCCAAAAACATGAGAGCCTCTCTGAAAAAGAAGAAAGCCAAGTTCCCAGTTAAATGAAAAGATGCCTCACATGGTGAGAGTGTTTCACTGTAGACCTTCGTGCGTTGGCAGCATCCCGAAAACCAAGTTATTTGGAATTGTTTGTTCGCTGTAGAGCAACGCTGCCGTTTTTGTCAAATATTGGAAGATGAGATTTCACCTTTACTGAGAATAACCCAGACATGGACCCCTTGCCCTCTGAGCCTTGGGGGGCACAGTATCCCAGCTGCACCTCGCTGATGGACCCAACAAGCCAAAATCATGTGCCTGTGCAGGTTGCTGGTGGCCTCCTGTTCAGAGGAGAATTGCCTACAGTCTTGGTGCAGAGGCGGTGAGGGGGGTGGTGAATTTTTGCTTTCTTCTCCGTATTCCAAATGCTGCAGAGATGGCGGTGTCCACGCGGCTTGGCCACCATTCTACACACGTGCTGGTGAGGGTCACGGCTCTGTTTCAGATCGCTGGTGTGCCCATCCACACGTAATTTTTGGATTCCCTGATGAGGGAACAGATGATGCTGTACATTTTTGTATTTTGAAATGTTTTGAGCATTTCTTTCACGTCGAGTGTGAGGTGAGGAGCTGGGGGAAGCCTATCATCTTTGTTTCTTTGTCCCTGGGGCCCACCCCACTCAATTTTAAGAGCCATCATCTGTGGCATTGGAGTACGTTCTTTATTATTCCTGCTGTTTGGACATTGTCGGAAGGGGGCTAGTGTGTGCAACACCCTACGGTGTTAGTGTGCCAACTGACTATATGCCCACATTGTTTGACATTTGAAGAAGGTGCCTGGGAGGGCATCTGACTGTCTGGGTGGTGGTGGAGGAAGATGATCAGAAGTGGTTGCAGGCGGGGTCTGACCAACATTATCACACTCAACATCTGTGTGCAGCTGTGCCCGGAGCAGCACGTCAGTGAGTTGCGGCCCTAGTCCTAGTGCGGGGTGCCTGTGCGCTTGCTATCATGGCTGATCCCGCTGCCGTAGCAGCTGCTGCTGCGGCGGCTGCTGCCGCCCAAGCACCACATGTGCCGAGACAGCAAGGGGCACTTAGACCAATGCCCGAATTTGACATCTTGGGGGCCCCATTCAGTCTGGTACTGAGATGGAGAATGTGGATCGACAGGGTTGATATGTATTTCCGGTCCACTACGGAGACGGACGAAGACAGCAAGGTGGCTACACTCCTGTACTCGGCGGGACCAGCAGTCCACAAGGTCTTCCAGTCACTGCAACCTGCAAATGCGACTTATGCTGTTGCTAAGGATGTACTGAGGGAACGCTTCATGCCGCTTGCCAATCCGGACTACGAGCGGTTTGTAATGTGCAGCACCCACCAAAAGGACGATGACCCTGCCGTGTGCCTGGGATAATTCCGACATGATGATAAGGAACCAGCTAATACAGGAATGTTCATCTGGCAAGCTACGCAGGCAAGTACTATGAGAGCCTGGAATCACACTGCCTCGCATATTGGAACTTGGATGCTGCCAAGAGGTGTCTGAGGTGAGGACATCCAGGATGGAGGTGGCTGTGCACCCAGGAAAAGTGGAAGATGTGTGTGCGGTGGGCCGTGGTCAAGGCGGAAGAGGAGCAAGATGTCCCAGCGGAATTCAGCAGGACAGGGGTGCGAGAGCCTGTGATTCGTGCATGAAATGTGGGTACAACCCCCCACACCCTGCTGAATGCCCAGCCCAAGGAAAATCGTGTGGACGGCGCGGGGCGCTAGATCACTATGCCCAAATGTGCAGAGCTCCAGTGCAGGTGGTAATCCCAAGGGGACCAGTAATAGCGGAATTCTTCAGATCACAGCACCCGCCCAATGTTGCCCAGATTGACCAAGGTGACGATGGTGCCCCTCAAAAGGAGGATGATGAGGAGGAGGAAGAAAACATATTCTTCATCTCAACTGTCAGCACAATGCAGACTACCAACAGGAGACAGCCACGGAGCCTGGTGAAGGTAAATGAGTCAACTGTGCCATTGCTTGTGGACACAGGTGCGTCGGTCAATGTTATGGTGAGGGTGCATTAGTGCATTACGATGCCATGGTAGTGCCGCCCAAGATACAGAAGCCAAAGGCCCGCATCTTTACATTTGGCAGTGAACAACCAATCCCACTGGCTGGTGCATTTGTAGCCAATGTGGAGCATGGAGGGTCATCCATCAAGGCCCAGTTCTACATTACAACCGTCAGCAGCAACCCCCTCCTGAGTTGTGTGGCGGCGGAGGAACTTGGCATTGTGAGCTTCATGTATGCAGTATAGGTCGAGGATGTGCAGGGGCTGCTTGCGAGATACAGCCAGCTGTTTGAAAGTATTGGCCGCATGGCGGGCTCCCCAGTGAGGCTCCATATTGACGAGTTGATCCAACCCATTGTCCTGAAACACAGTTGAGTCCCATTTCATCTGCAGGACCTAGTGGACAAGGAGGTGGATAGTTTGTAGAGTTGGACATAATTGAAAAAGTCGAGGGCCCGACCCCCTGGGTATCCCTGATCATCATTGCCAGAAAGCCCAAACAACCGGACTCTGTACAGATCTGTGTGGGTATGAGGCTCCCAAATAAGGCGATCAAGCGCAAACATCATATCACCAACACAATTGATGACATCATTACGGAACTGCAGTGGGCGCACTGCTTCTCCAAACTCAACCTTTGGTCCAGATACCATCAGGTGGTGTTACACCCGGACTCCTGATATATAACACCTTTCACCACGCACTGTGACCTCTCCAGGTACAAGCGCCTGAGCTGTGGTGTGTTGTCTGCGGCAGAGGTCTTTCAGAACATTATCCGGGGGTCCCTGGCTGATTTGGATGGCATCTTGAACATCAGCGATGTTCTCCTGCTGTTTGCAAGAACGGAGGCGCAGCGCCTGGACCAGCTGGTCAAAACATTAGAGCGGTTCCAGGCACTAGGGTTAACGCTACACAGGGACAAGTGCAAATTCCTTAAGAAGACCATTGAATTTGGTTTTGTGTTTAAAGAAGGGGGTGTGTCCCCAGATCCTTGTAAGGTGAAGGATATTGTGGAGGCACGGCCGCCGGAGAACTTATCAGAGGTCCGAAGCTTCTTGGGAATGGTCACATACTGTGGCCGGTTCATTAGGAACCTCGCGTCCCAGTCAGAACCATTGTGAGCGTTAACCAAGAAGGATGCTACGTGGCAGTGGAGACCCCTTGAGCAGGCTGTGTTTGAGGATGTGAAAGGGGCGCTGGTGGCAGAGGGCACGATGGCCTTCTTCGACCCGGCCCTGTCATCGGAAATCAGGGTGGATGCCAGTCTGTTTGGTCTGGGGGCAGTAATAACCCAGATGGATGCCAACAGTGAGGTCCGGCAGGTCGCATATGCAAGCAACGCCCTATCAGAGTCGGAGCAGCAGTATTCCCAGATTGAAAGAGGGGCCCTGGCGGTCCTGTGGGTATGCTGCCACTTCCACCACTATGTGCTGGGACGGCCAGTGACCACAAGCCCCTGCTGCCCATCTTGGCGGGTTCATCGTCTAAGCCTCCGGCCGCATCGAAAGGAGGATGCTGGCGTTGCTTGAGTATGGAGTCTCCCTGGTGTACCGGCCCGGCAGCAACAATGCAGCCGACTACTTTTCTAGGCACCCGAGGTGTGAGCCGGATGGACAAGGTAACATTACTGTCGAGGAGGCCGATGAACATGTGAGTCTGTGGTGGAGGTGGCAACTCCCAACTCCATGCCCATCCACAAGCTTCAACAGGGCTCATGGAACTCGGTGGTGGACACGCTGGCTCAGAGGACCCAAGAAGCAAAATCAGCACTGGAACAGCTGTGGAGGGTCAAAGATGAGCTGGAGTTTGTGGAGTCGGGGCTGTTACTCCGAGGGTACCGAATCATGATACCACAGTGCAAGGTACTCTAGGTCATCGAGTTGGCACACCAGGGACACCAGGGAATTGCCAAATCAAGGCCTGCCTGCGACAGAAGGTGTGGTTCCCAAACCTTGAGAGGCAGGTTAAGGAGTTTGTTGCTGCCTCTGTGTGGTGCCAGGCGGCGACCCTGGCACAGAAGGAGCCTCTGATTGAGAACATGCCAAGAGGGACGAAGCACTGGGAGATTGTCCATGCCGACTTCAGGTCCACAGGCCGGGACATGTACTTCCTGGTAGTCATAGACGAATGGTCCCGGTATCGGAGGTGGAGTTCATTGAATCCATGTCATTCGACAAGGTGGTCGTGGCGTTGGAGAAGCTATTTGCTACCCACAGCCTGCCTCAGACTTTGAGCTCTGACAATGGACCACCTTTCCAGGGGGACAGTTTCGCCCAACTGATAGAGGAGTATGGTATCCAGCACTGTAAGATCACCCCTGTTTGGCCTCGGGCAAATGGAGAGGCGGAAAGATTTCTGAGGACGCTAAATAAGGTCTTCGCATCGCCCATGGCCAAGGGCATGGCCTGCAGAGAGCGTTATACCAGCTCCTAAGGGACTACAGGGCCACTCTGGATGCGTCCACAGGAGTGGCCCCGGCAGAAGTCATGTTCCGGCGATGTCCCAGAGGACTGATTCCCGAAGTAGGAGAGACAAAACCGGGCGTCATTGACAATGCGCAAGTGGAACGGGAGAGGAGCATCAGGATTGAACAGGAGAACATCAGGAGAGGACTCCGGCCCCAGGAGCTTGCCCCGGGAGATGAGGTGCTGTTAAAGAACAGGCACCCTCAAGGCAAACTGTTGTTGACATATGAGCCTGGTCCAATGGATGTGGTGGCAGTGCGAGGCTCAATGGTGACTGCCACTGTCACCCGCAATGCTAGCTTCTTTGAGAAGGTTGGAGAAACCAGGCCGAATGTGTTACAGAGAAGGGACTCCAGTGATGTACCGGATGAGGGCGGTGGCCTGGCCCATCTGCCGAGTACACCAGGTTCGGGGGACACAGGTGAGGAGGGCCTGATACGGGAGGTGGGAAGGAGGTATCCCCAAAGGGTCCGGAGAGGGAAGCCTGCCCATCTCAATGACTATGTTTTGGACCCCTGAACTGGTGGGCCCAGCCCATGAACTGGAAAGTGATTGATGGGTCTGGGGGTGGCATGTGAATAAATGGGTGTTTATTGTGGGTGCAGTGTATTGTTGTGCATTGTCTGTACTTTATCTCCTGTGTTGTTTTTGTTATGAAAAAGGAGAAGGTGGTGGTGGCCCCTTTAAGGGCAGACACACGCAGCAGAGTGACGCAACTCTGCCGCGTGTGCTATAAATAAAGGGGGGGTTCCCGGCCGCATTAGAGTGACCATGGAGCACGAACCGTACGCACGCATCCAGTGTGTTTTTGTAAGTGGTAGGGGGATCGGGGGGTGCCAGATGATACCGGAGCCTTGTAACAGTGCTAGACTGCCCTTTTGGGCACAGTCAGGCTGAAACGCGGAAGGATATTTCCCCTCGGCTAAGCTATAATGAGATGAAATGTGATGACACACCCTCCTGAGTGGGCACCATCCCATCAGAAAGATGATGCAGACTTGCACATTCTTAGTAGAGGGCTCCCACATTTTCGCTAAAGTTGGGAACCCTTTCTTATTATGTATGGACAACTGTGCAAACCGACGTGTTGCTAAGGACTATTTCACTGTAAACAACAGAATGTTTGTTGCATATTCACAAATGGGATATTCTTTTCGGTGTCAAAAAAAGACATGCATTCTTCTACGCCTGCTTGGAACACACACAGGTAAATGCGTAATGAATACAAAACATATATATATTTGTTTTACCGTTCTGTGCGTTCCTTTTAAACCATGACAGCAGAGTTATGAACTGTGGCTGTCCCAATTGCATTTCTACGGCTCTAACAGAATCAGAAATGTCATAATAGTGATATGCGCTCCCAATCCCAAAGGGGTTGTGGAAAGACTTTAACTACTGTGCAGGGGTGGACAGGAACCAAAATTAGCCCTGAAAGTATATTTGAAAGGGGCCAACGTACATTTGCAAGCCCAAACCAGGTAGCATTTAGGGATTCTCCCCAGTGGCTTCGCTAGGGGACACTGGGGGGCCTGTGCTCCCCCTCTGAAATCCTGTGCCCCCCGTACCCTCCCTACCTATGGCGAGCAGTGACCGTGTTCTCAGTTCGATGTGTTATTTGTGACACTCACTAAGGCAAATGTCTACATATCACACGGCAAATACTCTCCTTTTGTCTCAAAGCTAGCAGTGGTCTTGGTATGCATTCTGGCATTTGTATGAACATGAGCACGAGCCACTTCTCAGGTGTTCCTGCCCGGCTTCTGCACAGGGACCTCCATAGTGTGCAGAGAAGCTTGCAGCCTCTCCCTTTAGAATGTACCCATGAAACTGCTAATGATGGGCCATTAGTCACTGAATGGTTTTGTGCCTGCATTCCGATGGGAGGGGAGGTGCAGTGGGGTGTGGGTAGTTGGTGTGCACAAAAGCCTCTCTACAGGAGTGCTTGTGTGCGTCACACATTACCTTTCACAGGTGCCCCCCCCTCACTTTTGTCTGTGCCCCCCTACTTTTGTCTTTGGGTCCCTATGTGCCCCTCCTAACATTTGATTCCTGGCGACGCCACTGATTCTCCCACAAGGACATTGGTAAAAATGGGTTTGCATAGTGAATTTTTAAGCACCTTTGCCAATGTATCGGGATTAAATAAAGAAGTTAAACATAACAAAATACTGACACTTTTTAATAAGTGTGAGGAATAACATACTACAAGCTATATAACAAATGATTTACTTCAAAGGGATGTGGGCAGTGAGGAGATATGGAGGGGAGAGGATGGGGTGCCTGCAAGAGAGGGTAAAAGGAGAAGAAAACCTGCATACCCACACAAAAGAGGTCCATAGTGCGGAGGCCTAAGTCGAAATCCCCAAAGTTCCTTGCAGGCCATTACACTGCTGCGTATGTGAGCGTCTTTGACAGCTCACTGTCAATAATCGATAACAAGGGGGTTGTCCTACCCTCTATGAGTTAAAGAGAATGCAAACATAAATGAAATGCAAACTGGTTATGGACCCTTATGAATGCCCATACAATTGGGGCAGCCATTGTGGGCAACAACACACTCACTGTTGTTAAACACCAAACTCTTACTCATACGAAAAGTGTCAGCTTTTTATTATTCATAGGCTGATACTTTATCTTTTTAAAGATGTTGAGTATTTATATATACTCATATCAATACATGATAACATTTCATAGTGTACAAACACCTAGCTATAATGAAAATTCAATGTTCCATGTTTCCAGATGGCCTGCAGTGCAAACAATACACTTGAATATTTAACAGGCAGTTTGTTAGTAGGTGAGATGTGCCAATATAATTAGGTGCAGGAAACACAGGGTGAAAAATGCGGTTTATGGGAGACGTTGATTGTAAGTCTCCTGAGCCCGGCTAGTCTGGCCTCATATTTGGTCTACGTCTGAATGGGGATGTAAGTAGTATAGGTGCAGCATTCAAAGCAGCCCGTGGGAGTTTCTGGGTCTGCAAGCTGCTGACGTTTCGGCAGAGATAGATGGAAGCCTTCTTCTGGGGCCAACAAAGTTAGGGAACTCTGTGTTGTAAAGACAAAAAATTATAAAAACATGGGAGGGTGGTGTTAAAACATGCAGCAAAAGTGCTGGATAGGGTCAATGAAGAGTACAGAATACTAAAGACATATCCTATCTAGTGCCAGAAGGCAAATCCACTCACCACTGAGCGTACTGTGAGTAGGAACAGATGAGTCAAAGGGATATCATCGCAGGGCTGGCTGTGAAGCAAGAGAAGTCACGATGTATAGTCGTGGTAGCAGATGCCGCTGGATAGGCGGAAAGCCCGTAGGGATCAGGTGGTGGTTTCCTAAAGTGGGGACCGTGATCTGGCTGGATCCAAGGTAAAGCGAACCTGGGGTAAACAGAAGTGGAGGGACAAGGATCATGAAGTGTCCCAAGGGACAAAGAAAGTGAGCAGTGTACGGAATGGGGACCCAGTAGTACAGGGACCCATAAAGAATATTAGTAACAGGAGAAATAGCGAAGTTACCTGGATGCGGTGTGAGGGCAAAGCCCAATGAAGGTCAAGTGTGAGATCTCTTCTCGGAGGGAGATAGAGTCATCAAAGCTGGATGGCATAGGTCCGTGAAAAACGAACTCGCCCTGGGGAGAAATAGGGAGGGAGAGGCTAGTTAGGTTGGTGGTCCTGCAAGCCTGGGTGGAGGTATTGCGAGGGTCAGAAATATCTGGTAGTCGGCCAGGAAGGGGGATCTTACCTCTCAATTTCGGGGCAAGCGGGAGCAGGAACGGCGTCCGGTAATGGCGCCTGTGCTGACTCTGTGAGGGAGAGCAGCGGAGATGTAGAGGCGTGCGGGTGGTGAGCGCGCATGCGTGCCGCAGTAGTGTCTCGGGAGGTCGAGACAGAGATTAGTGGTTTAGGGCAGAGGTGCGCATCATTAGGGGAGTAGTGTCTCCCCACGGCATCAACTCCGAACTGCCCGGAGAATCAGCGCTTTGCGACCAATGTGTGGGGGGCCGTGATCCTCCCAGGCAGTGCGGCACTAGAGAGCTCACCGGTACGTGACTGCGGGAAGCTGAAGTACAGGGAGGCGGGGGGGGCGGGGAATTAGTGGAGTTTGGTTCCCTGTTAGAAGTGCACATTTACAAATGGCCTACTGGGTGGAGAGACCCATGCACGGAACAGGAGGCATGGGAAGAGGGGCACGAAAGTGCTGACAGGCTGATGTGCGATGCTGTAATCTGCTGTGTGCAGTCTGGCGAGTAGGGTGCTGTAGGCCTGATCGGGCTTACTGGCTGGAAGTACCGATGAGGAATGTTGAAAATGTTGAACAAACAAACAACAGCACAACCGTGTAATGCAATACATGTGAGGCCAGGATATCAGTAGTAGCCTCTGATATCAGTAGTAACATATATGCAGCTTCTGGCAATATATTGACAATAATGCCAGGTTACAGAAAACATAGTATATAACAGATCATTGTATGTGCGAATTGGCATTTATACAAGCAACCACACAGAGTATAGTGATATAGTGATCTGATGTCATGTGCTCAGTAGTTACATGAGTGCTGGGTTAGTTGACTAAGCAGAGTGGTAAGTGGACTGTGGCCAGTGAGGGGACCGGAGACAAGTTTGAATACCAATTGCTAGCACACAGATGCGTTACAATCCCCTAAATTGGCGGTAAAGCAGAATGATATTCTGTGAGATGATTAGAAACGTGAAGGGGTTGCTAATTCCTGTATCACCAAAAAGGGCGGGGTAATTGGGAGATGTAGAAAGAAGGGACTGTCAAGGTCAGGTATTAGAAAGGTCCTGGAGGAGCCTCATTGAGGCCGGTGGTAGTGGATTTGAGTTTATGCATCCACCAGGCTTCTTTATGATTCAGAGTATTGCTGATGTTTGTTTTAGTATGCACTTTGTCCACCACCCACCATACGTAGGAGTCTGGATCATGATGGTGTTCATTAAAATGATGGACCAGAGGGGCGGTGAGAGTCTTGCATCGGATCCGTGATCTATGCTCGCCGATGCGTTTGTGGACGGGTCTAGAAGTTTGCCCGACGTATCGTAAGCCGCAAGGGCACTGGATCACGTAAATGACGTTGGTGGATTTACAGTTGGAGAAGTGCCTGATTTTCCATTCTTTGCCTTCAATGGTGAAGGAATTGAGTTTCTTAGTTTGTCTGCATGCAGTGCATTGGCCGCATGGGTGGTGTCCAATAATCTCTCTCATGTCCCACAGCGTAGAGCAAGTCAGGGTTTTATCTGTTTTTGCACTGGTAAGTAATTCCTTGAGGTTTTTAGACCTCCTGAGTGCCATCCGTGGTTTGTGTTCCGTAGGGAGATTGAGTTGAACAAGAGGCCAAAATATAGTGATGAGATTTGAGTTTGGAGGTAGTTGGGCAAAAGGTGGTAACACACGTCATAATGCTCTCAGAAGTTGTGTTCTTGGCTTTGGGTATCAGGAGGGCCTCTCTAGGAGTAAATCTTGCTCTTTTGTGACTGTTTTTTATGAGTTTTTTGGGGTATGCTCTTGAAATCAGTTTTTGTTGTAGTTCGTTGGAGTGTTTTTGAAAATCATCCATTTGGGTGCAGTTGCGGTGGATCCTCAAAAACTGCCCGTATGGCAGATTGTTTCGTAGGCTCTTGGGGTGGTGGCTATTATAATGTAGGACGATATTGCGGTCCGTAGCCTTCTTAAACTGTCAAGAATCGTGCTGTGTTGCACAAGAGAAATAAATAAAGTTACCTGGCAAAGAAAGGAAAGAAAGGATATGTCCAATTACGATCTGTTAATGGTTGCTGTGTTTCTGTTCTGCGCTCCATGCCGCGGTTTGCTTGTGATCAGACCCAGGTTTTCATTACGGGCAAATCGCGGCTGTTGGAGCGTTGGAGGTTGCCATGGAGATGCTGGCACCTTCTGTACGCTTCCAATTCCACGACACGTTCTAAGTGAGGTCACGTGACAGCAAACATTTAAGTCGCATTTGGATCCTGCTTCGGCGCTTCTGATTATGCAAAGTTGCTGTGTATTCTTGCTTTGGAACTTTGGATATCCCTGTTACTGAACCTCGCTTTGTCCCCGGATTTGCTACGCCCTGCCCTTCATTCATTCTTGACCCCTCGTTGACAAATTTTGCTTCGTACCTCGGACTGCCTTTTGCTCCTCGATTTCATCTGTGAAGTACTTTTGGTATCGCTCAAGACCCGGCTTGCCTCATTTGGATTGCTTTTCTTCACGTTTGGTACCGTTACAGCCCGCCAGTTGCCGAAATGTTTTCTGCTATAAAGGATTGCCCGCCTCACGTTTTGCAACATACTCCGCCCTCCAGTTAACTCACCTGTTTATTCTCCTGGATTGCTGCATCTAATTTTCTCTGCCTATACGCACGGACTAGATACTTCCTACAGTGCGTTTGCTTCACCTTTTAGGCGTCCTCGTGCCGTCGGTTCCGGTGGCCTGAACTGGGACTGGAGACTGACTGCCACCTTAGGTGTAGGCGTCCTCGTGCCGTCGGTTCAGTGTTGCTTTCTAATCGTTCTGAACATTTGGAGGACTTCCTTGTTCACCATCTCCTGCACACCTAGCCAACGGGTAAGCAACACTATGTATCATGTTATGCTATCTGTTACTTACTCCTGATCATTAGTCTAAGTATACCTACCTGTATTGCAGAATCAATTCCTATCCAGAACGAGGGTTTAGTTCCTGTCATACAGACGTCTTTAAGCAGCAATAAGGTTGGTTTCAAGTCGCCTTGTACATTGTATTGGTCCATACTTTGCTTAAACACTGACAGTTCCTTGTTTCTTCCCACTGCAGCCTACAGTCTGCGTTCCGGTGTCCTATCTTCCCACTAATAGACTCCTCAGGGTGTTTTCACCACTCAGAGGGGTACATTGATTAGAAGAGTTCGTCGGCTACTCTACGAGCTCAACAGCCCTGAGGTTGATGGATTCTGACACCAGTGCCTCTAACGATGAAACGTCTCAAACAGATAGGTGAAGGGAGTTTCCAAGGAAGAGGCTGGAGATTGTCTGTTTATGTTTAGAACATCAAGTATTTAAATACCACATGTTTTACTGTTACAAACCTACTCATAATGGGGCGCGATATTAAATACAGGCAATATTTGTTTCTTTGTGAAGACTAACATGTTCCCAAAATATGATCAAACCTAACTTGTAACAATATTCTATTATTCTATGTGTAGCACAGGGTCCTGTTGAAACACGTGATGTATGCCTATGAATGCATATTTAAGTCAGGTCTAACCCACACATGACTACACCTAATGCGAAACCGACTGGCTATTGGTTTGGCACCTGCTTTTTCCTTGTGAAAAGAGCCTGTGTTCCGATAAGACAAAATTGGAAGGTGCAAATGACAAAAATGATGTTGCAGCCGACCATCTAACGAGGACATAACATCACAATGACTTTCAAGATTCCCGAGCTCACGCGCGTCCTCGGTTTCTGGCCGCCCACTCATGTGTCTTCTGTAGATCCTGTTCTTAACAGTCATTACCAGCCTGTGAAGGTTAAATTATATGTGCGCCATCAGACTAACGGACGCAGCGCCACTGATGGTGACAGGACAGATGCGCTCGCGACACGAACTGGCGCCTTTAGAATAGGAATACCAGCATGATCTACAGCCCAGGGAGGCCATTTCAGATATTAATGAAGCAGCAAAGGTTAACAACAATGAATCCACTGTACCATTGTACTGTACCATTGTACGTAGACCCTTCCCTTGATCTTCTGCCTGGCCCTTTCCTCTTTTTCCTAACAATGTGTTTTAGTTCACACATGAATCGTAGAATTGCGTGAGGGGAGGGGTTTGGAGGGAGGCGCACCTTTGACACAAACCCTGGCACACAAAGCTGGTCTTCCTTTTGAAGTGTGCGTGTGACGCCTTTATGTTCTTTAGAACCTTCACACTGGAGATAAGGCTGAACAAAGCTCGCATAACCGGGAGGAGAGAGTGAGAGAGATAATTGTGTTCGCTCGTTTATTTGAAAGAACATATGGGCCTCATTTTGAGTTTTTTAGTGCTGTAAAAAAGTGGTGGTAATTCCGTTACTGCCCCTTATTTTGACTCTAAAGGAATCACTCCTGTTTTTACTGTTCTGCCACATCACGAGTTTGGCGATAAAGTAGAGTAGTTACCTCCAGCATCATGCTGGGGGTAAATCCTCATTGCCAAAAATCAACAGTCTTCCCACAGGAGAATTAGTTATTTTGCCAAAATCCCCATGGACTCCAAAAATTGGGATTTACACCGCCTTGCCACCACTTACTACTGCAGTAAATGTGAGGAGCCAAGCGTCAGTAATGGTAACCGATTTTGCTGGTGTTTCAGTGGATTTACTGCCAAAATACAGCCAAACTCATAATGATGCCGCAGACTTTAACCTGATCTGAACAATGGTCCAAAGGGGCATATCCATATCAGAAGTCCTGGTGGGTGCTTTTCTGGAGTCATATTACAGTGATTACAATACAAAAAGGGGGACGCTGTAGGCAAGTGCATATTGTGTTGCAATACATTCTTACATCGATAAGGCAGGTGCACTGCAGAGGCCAGTGGGAAGCAAAAAAAGGCATTAAAACAGGATGAAGTTCTCAAAAGGCAGAGTTTATTTGCTAGAGGTGGGGGAGCCAAAGAACTCATAGGTACAGTCAAACCAGAGCCAAGCCAGAGCTGGAAAAAATGCATACTTTGCTGTCTGCCTCAGCACCCTGAAACATAAAGAACAGACCTGTCATCATGCCTCCTCCACCCCTACAACGGAAACCCGATACCTGCATCATCTTCTAAACCTATACCTGGCATCCCAATTTTGGAATCTTACAGTGAAATTAAACAATTTGCCTAGGATCACAGACTTTCTGCAATATGATATTTGATTCCAGTCTGCACTTTAGACACTTGACCACATATCTTCTCTAACTGAAATGTGTGTTAATGTGCAGTTTTATAGAGCTAACGTTATGCTTTGTTTCATAAATATTACTTAAAACTGCACAGATCATAATATGAACTAACCTGAAAATGATGAAACTTTATGGGAGGCAAAAAAAGTAATCATAGGTTTATTTTCACCAGCCTGATTGGAGCGCTGCACATACCAAAATGCAAAGGAAGGTCTCCCTAATCAATCCTGTGTTTTGCAACTGAACTTTCAAGACTCCACAGACAACAAAACTGCGTGAAACGTCAGCCTACAGTCATTGTTTTACAGAGACTTGAAGCTATTTATTGTGAGCAGCTTCTAGTGGCATTATTGCCTAGGGAAGGGATCCTCAGTCTTTCAACAAGTAGGATCAACAGTCAGATCCAATATGTCGTCGATGGAAGGAGATTGAGGACAACAACTAAAGGGCGGTGTGGTAGGTGAAAGGTGTAATGTCTGCGCAAGCATCCTCCCTGCCCAAGACCAGTGTGACCTCCCAGTGCCTTATTCACAAACTGGATGAAATGTGGAGACCCACATTATAACTGCCCATAGCCCCAGGGAGAGTAAAAGGAATTGTTCTGGCGGCTCCTTATACAGTAAAGGAAAATGGCCCAGGCAAAAACTCTTGCACACAAAACAGTGTAGTACACAAACTGCAGAAAGAACATAGCTTGATTTCCGGATCAGCTGGGAGAGAGCACACATCATACAAACTGGACACCATATTTCACGCCCATTTGGGGGCCAAACAATTTAAAACTGCAAACCACAAATGTTGCATATTTCATAACTGTTACAATAATTAAGAATATCATTGGCCATGCATCACAACACTCCCATACAACACTATACACCCTGCTCGCTCATAGGCAGATCCACCCTTGCCTCCCCAAGAAACTATGACCTCATTTATGTTGAGACTGTGTTCTTATTGGCTGGCCCGTATGAGGCATTCCTGACAAAGAATCTCTGTACTAATTGGATTATAAATCTTTCGAGATAACTGTTGTGATGTTGCTTACTATGTGTTTACTGGGTGGAGTGTTGAGTGCTTAAGATTCCATCCAGAATGTGCTGGTGAAAATGTACACCTATGTCTAGGATTCCTAAGGGGACAGTTGGAGAGCAGCAGCTGAAGAGTGAGCTGTGCTCAGCTCTGCTGGGGGTCCGTTTTATGTTATCTTGTAGTAAACCTTCATTACAAATCTATACATGTGTCGTGAACAGTGACTTAATATTGGCGATGGGGATATTTAGAGCACCGGACCGCCGGCACCATAGAGAGAAGTACATGCCTCCAGTACCCAGTGGTGTGCCACCACATACATACACTGCACCGTTCACACATTGAAGCTGCCAACGAGGGAGTCTACCCGAGGCTGCCACAGTGAAGTGCACTGAATGCTACATTTCAGAGGGGCACACGTCTAAGGCGGCGCTGCTTAATATACTTCCAAGTAAGTGCCCAGCCCCATTGTACCTGCGTGATCCCCAGCACCCTACAACCAACAAACCTACCCAATTTCAGCAAAGCCGGGTCCCCCCTGTGTCTGCGTGCGATCACCCGCTCCAGTCAGAAAGCGGGTTGGTGGCGCATGTGCACGTTGTAGCTGTCCGAAAGAAGAGGACAGGCCGTGGTGTGCGCATGCAAACCGGGTCCTCTTGTGTCTGCGCGCGATCAGCCGTCCAAGTTTTCAAAGCGGATTGATCACGCATGTGCACCTTATAGCTGTCCAAGGAATACAGGGGAGGAAGTGCTTTCTTTGTAGCATGTAGAGAAGATGGGTATGGCTATGGCTATGAATAAGCTGAGTGTGTGGATGGTGGAAGGTTCTTGGATCCATTCATTAAAGGTTTGCACTGAATCTCGTGGCATCTCTGTTATTATTGGACTGGGCGAAGTGGAAGTTTCGTATATGCTGATTGTGGCTTAAACTGGGTAACTTGATTACCATTCTGTTAGAATATGGCTCTTTTAACATCCAGATATTATTATTGTGCATTGTGGAGGCAACAGTTTGGACTATGTGACTATAGGATCTTTGCAGTTTGTCACAAAGGGTATGTAGAGAAGCCTAATGGAACTGTTTCGATCTGCGAAGATTATTCTTTCTGAAATCAATCAAAGACAAATATGGAGACGCCCAAACTTGATTACTCCTCAAATGGATGAAGTTAGACAGCATGTGAATAAAGGTGTATGAGCTTTTTTAAATGCTTTAGGAATGGCATCTTTTGACAACAAAAACACCAAGTTGAATGGCATAAATATTATTCGAGGAGATGGAGTGAATTTGGCTGATGTTGGAAATCAATTTCTTTTGAATATCCAAAATGCACTGAAACCATTTTTGTGAACTCATGAACTATGTCCTAAAGTTTTTTTTTAGTAGTTGTAAATAAAAAAGAAAAACAGAAAAAAATGAGAAGCAGTTTTTGTGAAAGTTAGAAAAAGTTATTAAGTTCAGCAGCACATTTGTTAGTTCAGCATATAAAACCACCAAAAAATAGGGCCTCATTACAAATCAGGCGGTCTGGAAATAATGGTGGCGGTAAACCTGCCGCCACCGTTGTTTCCAGACCGCCTGATCCCGACTCCTGCAGGCGGGAGGTGATGTTCCCGACAGGTTTGAACTGGCGGGTTTAACACCGCCCGCCTGCAGGCGGACAAGGAAAAACCGGCAGCATTACGAGATGCTGCCGGTGTTTCCATGATCCCCATTCCCATTGAGTCCCAGAGGACTCAATGGGAATGGGGATTAACACCATTCTGCCTCCGTGATTCCCGGAAAACCGGGGTTGTAATGCCCCGGTAATTCCGGGAATCACAGAGGCGGAATGGTAATACGAGTCTGGCGGTAACCAGGCGGTTTTACCGCTTTGGTTACCGCCGGACTCGTAATGAGGCCCTTGTAAGAGCCACATTTTTTTAAAGAAAAACAACTTAAATGATTTTAATTCCCCACCCCATGCCTGGAATTTTCCAGATGTCTGCAGATTTTCATACTGTACCCGGACCATACAGATGCAAAATGTCATGTGATTTTCATTTTTAGTTCTATTTCTTAACTGCAAAAGGTGGGTCCTAAAGAACTTTTTTTGTCTTTCTGGATTTTATATTTTGTGGGGATTTTGTTTTTTTGTAGGAGAGGCAAGGAGGTAAAGTGAGGGAGGGAAGGAAGGAAAGGGGCACGACCACAGATACAGAGGGTCAGATGGACAGGGGAAGATGTTGGGCATGCCTTAAATCTAAGGTCACCGACAGTGTTTCTTGTGCTCCTTGACCACGGCCTCAAAAGCACTCTGAAACTTCTCCTACTGCAGAGCAGTGTGTTGAGAAAGGAAGAGTCTTTCTCAGACCACCTGGGTGGTTCAAGCGAGAGTGGCGTTGCATGGAGGTGGTCCCAAAAGAGTACTGCCCAGATTGTCCGCGACTGAATACGACCCCGCACTCAATGCATTCAACCTTAGCAGCCCAAGCTTTTGGTACACCTCTAGCAGTTTTAAAGAATTGCACATCCATTACTCTCTCTGGGTGCTGGAGGTAGGAACTTTCTCTACCTTATCTTCCTGTTCCTCATCTTCCTCCTCCGCATCATCGCTCCGGTTCTCCTGTCCAGGGCTGCCACGTGGTGATGATGGTGGCCCCTTGGAAGGTGGGATTGCCATGACAGATGCCATTCTTAAACTCCTGGAAGTCTCCTAGAAGTAGCTGTCAACAGATAATAACTCCTGGTGTGCCAGATTGAAAATACTAAAAGTAATGGGTGGGTGCCTTCAGAGGGACAGCCTCTGGACCGTGTGACTGTCCGCGAACTACTGTGCCAGAAATTGGTCTTGTAAAAATGTAAAAAGGTGACAGATCAACAAAAAATGGGATTAGGGGCTATGCACGAGTAAACTTTCAACTTGAAACACCCTAGATGTCTTATGTTGATGTCTTTTCTATTATGTGTTAATGTGTTATCTGATTCCCATTCCTTGTTCTACTGATGGAATCCTAGCTATTGATGACATCAGAGCAATCCTGAGCTTTGTGTTAGAATGTTATTCTTTGAGGTGTCAGTCTACTTGTGCAGATGGTTAGGGGTCTCTACTACCCAGTTTATGCCTACAAGCAATAAACCATTTGTTCAACTTGTTGTGCCCAGTTTATTGCTTCACATTGGCGACGAGGATGGGATGTGCTCCAAGAAGAAAGCAGCAGCTGGAGTGGGAGTAGTTATCTGGAGCTGAGGAGCTGGAGCTGGACTGAGACCTCCAACTGCCAGGCCCACGGGTGAGGAGCTGCCCCCCCCCCCGACCTGGCCTACGGCGTTGGACTGAAGGGAAAGTGTGCTGAACCTTCTCTGAGCTTACCTTCTGGAGACCTGCAAGCAATATTGCGCATGTTTGGTTTTGATATCACAGGAACCCTCCTTCAGCACAATTTTGTGAATCATCCCTTTCAAACACCCAACGCTATTATTAAACACATCTGGATACTTGGCAATGAAACTTTTAGAACTATCATCCAAACTACAGTCCATGGATAGTTTTTCTACATTTAACACTTGTTCTTTACTATTGGGATCTAATTTAATACATAGTCCCCTTTGTTCTCTCAATACCAACAGCGTCGCACCCTTCTTGGTGATATATATTTTTCCGCACGTAACCCTGTCTTTAAATTTAAAAGTTGCAGGACAACATCCTACCGCATCGATCCTACTGCCACTATAGCCCCCAGGTGTCTTGTCTGACGGGCTTAAATCGTCCATCCTACCTCCCAGCACATTTTCATGTAATGCTCTCCGAAATCAGCTACCAATCCACCAAAAGCGAAAAACAGAATGTCACTCACTTGCCACCTGCAGCCAATGTTTCAAAATATAAGCGCTCACCTCCTGTAAAAACACTGCTCTCCTATTAACAATTCCACCATGTGATATCAAAACCAAACATGCGCAATATTGCTTGCAGGTCTCCAGAAGGTAAGCTCAGAGAAGGTTCAGACTTTGTGATGACATTATATAGAGAAAAATGGTGATCCGTTGTATTCGGATCCGGTTAAGGTTGTACAAGTTTTTGACCGTTTTGTGAAATTGGAGAGTAGACAGGTCTGGAGCCTGTCAAGGGTTGCGAAGGTGAGGAGGTAAAATTGCTGAGCAAACAGATGCCTTTTTCTCTATAAAATGTCATCAAGAGGTGGTGGATGAAGTAAAAAGGAATATGGATGAACGAAAGAGGAAGTGTGCTGAGAAAGTTAATGAAAAATTTCCAAGAAAGAAGACTATAGTTGAAGTGGGCGATCTAGTTAGAATAAGGAAAGCTGTTATAAAGAAAAAGGGTGATCCGTTGTATTCGGATCCGGTTAAGGTTGTACACGTTTTTGACCGTTCTGTGAAATTGGAGAGTGGACAGGTCTGGAGCCTGTCAAGGGTTGCGAAGGTGAGGAGGTAAAATTGCTGAGCAAACAGACGCCTTCTCATCTTCCTCATCACTAATCCTTACTCTAGATGCATGATCGGCCTGCACATTGTCCTTACCGGCTACCACTTCAATGTTAAACTTGTGACATTGCAATCTTGTCACCCTACAGGCAACTCTCCTTGAAACTTTGTCCAACCCTTTGCTTTCAAATATAGCCTTCAGTGGCTTGTGGTCTGTTCTTAACACAAATTCCTGACCCCACACAAAGTTTTTCAGTTTTTCTATACCCCAATGGCATGCCAAAGCCTCTTTTTCCAAAACCGAGTAGTTCAATTCAGGACCTCTCAACATGCGCGAGGCATGTAACACCACGGATTCTGCACCATCCATTCCCACTTGCGACATAACCACTCCAATACCAGTTTCACTCGCATCAACAGACAAGATTGTCCTTTTTTTAGTATCATACATGGCTAAGGGTTTCTATCCTCTTGTCACCTACTTTCAAGACCTCAACCTGTTGGGCAGCTTTGGATTCTTTCACAGCAAGTTTTGCCACACATTTCAAAGTATGCTCAATTCTTTTTGCAATCCCAATTACTTCATCTAAGCAAGGGTCATCTTTTAGCCACACTTCCTCTCTGATCCTGTCATTGGCACAATGTAACATGAACTGATCTCTAATATGTTCATCCAGACTTGCACCAAATTTGCAGTTCAGCGATAAATGCCTAAGCGCAGTGATGTATTCCTCTACAGTTTCATCCTCATGCTGAGATCTCATACCAAAGTGATAGCGTTCCAACACAGTACTTATCTTTAGTTCAAAATGTTTATCCAGTTTTGCCAATGCTGCATCAAACTCATTCATACCTTCCTCAACATCGAGTTCGCTCAATTCAGGTAAAGTTTCAAAAATTTGCTGCCCCTCATACCCCAGAAGATGCATAAGCATAGCCAACTTTCTTTCTACTGACATGCCATTGCCACATGTGGCTTTCACATAATGGAGAAAACCTTTTTTCCAGGGCCCCCATTTAATTCTCAGGGGGCCCGGGGTCGGTAAAAACATCCGGGGACCCGGGATTCCGGTTACGGCCATGGTGCCAATCCAAGTCTGTATTGCTCTCCGAAATCAGCTACCAATCCACCAAAAGTGAAAAACAGAATGTCACTCACTTGCCACCTGCAGCCAATGTTTCAAAATATAAGCGCTCACCTCCTGTGTGTGTTGACGGACAACGGTCCACAGTTTACTGGAGGTTTCTTTCAAGAGTACATGTACAGATGTGGAATCAAGCATAAAAAGACTGCATTGTATTACCCTCAAGCCAATGGAATGATTGAGAGGGTCAACCGCTGTATAATGGAAGGTATTAGGAATGCCAATGCGTGTGGGTTGGACAGGAAAGTTGTGGTAAAGGAACGAATGTATGCGTTGCCTATGGCTCCTAATGCCGAAACAAGAGTGAGTCCATTTGAATTAATGAGAGGACGGAGGAGTAACACAATGTTATCCCCAGCTTGGTTAGGCCGGGCCAGAGAAACGGATGAGGTGGTGGATGAAGTGAAAAGGAATATGGATGAACGAAAGAGGAAGTGTGCTGAGAAAGTTAATGAACAATTTCCAAGAAAGAAGACTATAGTTGAAGTGGGCGATCTAGTTAGAATAAGGAAAGCTGTTATAAAGAAAAAGGGTGATCCGTTGTATTCGGATCCAGTTAAGGTTGTACAAGTTTTTGACCGTTCTGTGAAATTGGAGAGCGGACAGGTCTGGAGACTGTTAAGGGTTGCGAAGGTGAGGAGGTAAAATTGCTGTGCAAACAGACGCCTTTTTCTCTATATAATGTCATCGTTCGAATTACATGTATTATAAATTGTTTGGTGTAAATAGAAATTTGGTGTTCAGATAAGGGAGGGGAGTGTGTTATGTTGATGTCTTTTCTATTATGTGTTAATGTGTTATCTGATTCCCATTCCTTGTTATACTGATGGAATCCTAGCTATTGATGACATGAGAGCAATCCTGAGCTTTGTGTCAGAATGTTATTCTTTGAGGAGTCAGTCTACTTGTGCAGATGGTTGGGGGTCTCTACTACCCAGCTTATCCCTACAAGCAATAAACCATTTGTTCAACTTGTTGTGCCCAGTTTATTGCTTTACATGATTGACTGAAAATGCAGTTTCAAACTTTGGGGTTGTGATGGACACTATCCGTAGACAAGCCGTCACGCCACATGGGTGAGGTTTCATGATGACGTCCGGGGGCATCCATGGCGGGT
This sequence comes from Ambystoma mexicanum, assembly GCF_040938575.1. Classification (NCBI taxonomy): domain Eukaryota; kingdom Metazoa; phylum Chordata; class Amphibia; order Caudata; family Ambystomatidae; genus Ambystoma; species Ambystoma mexicanum. Next base: position 84,296,468 of record NC_090922.1, read on the forward strand.
GTCCGTGGAACCCATCAAGTGGGGGACGTAGGGCGTATGCATGTCTTCAAATGGGTGCGTTGTCCGCAGAGTAATGAAAAGTGTGTCATGCGAGACTGCACATGTCCGGACAGGGTGCGATGTCTGCGGTTGCCATACTGTGTAAACGGAGCCTCCAAACAGTTGTGATGTCTGCAGACTATTAATTGGGGTTTTAAAGAAAAAAATAAGAATTTATTACAAAGTAATGTACAAGATATTTATTGTAGAAAACATACATATATTTATGAAAGGGATGGGGTATTAGAATGGGAAACATAAATGGGAGAATTGGGAATTTCAATAAAGTCATCCTCTGAAGTTTCATCAACGTGTCTTTGATTTATGTTTTGTAAATTTGATTGGGTGATTGCTGGGTGAAGGGGGGCAGGTACAAGTAGGACAGTGATAATCAACATTTCTAATAACATGATTTATATCATATTTGAAAAGTTCTTTAAAGTCATTGCTAAATTCATCCAATTCTGAAGACAAGATCATTATTTACTTCTGTACAGTCGGGGTTTGGGATTGTATTTCTCATTGTTGGGATTCTGCATAATCAATCTGTGTTGGTTCTTCATGTAAACTATGTACTATAAGAAAATACAAAATTATTATTTCACTGAGCTCTCCATAAATTACATTATTTGTTTAAACATGTATTGTTTATAATTAGAGATTTCATCTTCATTCATTTCTTCTTTGGAAAAGTTTTCTTCTAGCCACTCAAGTGTGTTTGCTATTTCTGTCAAAATAAGAAATGGTGATATTTGCTTATGAGAAATGCTTATATAATGACTTGTAATCATATCATTGGTTGCTTAATTCATAGAACAAGTACTTTTTGGGCAGCTTATAACTTTGGTGCCGTTCAGAGGGTAGTATGCTGATTGGATGTTTAAAAACATGAGGTGTGTCATTTTAGAAAACGGTCTCCATATTGAATGGGCGGATCATGTCCTTTGTCCGCAAAAAATATATTTGATGTTATTTTGTGGGCAAAAGAGGGCTGGGAAAGGGTAGGGGAGTTGGGAAAAGTTGATATAGAGCTATTTGTATCAGTGAAGAAAAGCTGTGCAAGTGCTGCTGTGCCTGCTGTTAATTTTTCTGTCCATGGGCGTTCTTAGGATTAGGGGGAGCAGGGGGGTGTTTGGGTGAGTCTTGTTGAAGATGTATTGTACATACTTGTTATATGGTTTAATTGTATTGTGGTGGTTGTAATATGTGTATAGTTATTATAGGTACTACAGGGGGAGTATATAATATTTGTAATATTTATAATATGGTAGATTTATATAATACTCCTAGTTCAGACACTTTGACACCTGAGTAGAATTTTAAACAAAGTACTGAAGCAGAGATTTTAAAGATAGTCACTAACCTTAAACCTACCTCATGTAAGGGAGATATCTGCCCTGCAAATATCCTTCAAGAATCCCATGACCTGCTGATTGTCTTTTAGTGAGGTTGTGATGGCTACCTCTGTTCCAAGAGTCCTTGAGAAGAATAACATTTTAGGAAGCCACCATTCTGGATTCAGAGTAGGGCCCAGGACAGAAAGGGCCCTATTTGACCTTAAACCACCTTGACAGAGATTGTAGAAAGAGGGCATCCAGCATTGTTGATGCTACTTGATCTCTCTGCCGTCTTCGACCTGGTCGACCATGTCATTCTTGCCTATCGATTGAAGGGCCTACTGGGTTGTTCCAATCTGGCGTCTGACTGGATCGCCCCCTTTCTCGGCCATTGGCTCTCCAGAGTAGCAGTTGAGGAGGTTCAATCTTCCCCTGATATCATCAATGCTGGTGTCTCACAGGGCTCTTCTATATCACCTTCCCTCTTCAATGTCTATATAAAACCACTGCTTGATTCACTAGACTGTCTGGGTGTCCAGTACACCAATTATGCAGATGACACCGAGGTGGTCATCGAGCTATAAGGCAACTATGCACAGGACTCTGTAACTATTAATAGTTCCACCTTCTACTGACCTTACTCTGCACTTACACTATAATGGCCCTTATTGAGCTCTCACCCTGTCCCTTACAAAACAGAAACAACAGACTACGAACAAGACTACCCCGTCTTTATGAGCCTAAGACTAACAGGAATATGATCCAAGACCCTCACCTTAACTACAACACTACTGCTTTAGCTCTTGAATTGGCATAGATCAGGAGGCCTGATCTACCGAATTGTGCCTACCTCCCCTCCCTTAATTCTTTTTTAGAATTTTTAAAGTGCTCACACAGTCGCAGGCATCGAGCCGCTGTTACAGGAATTGTTTGGTTTATGTTGCGTAATTGTATTTTTTTTTTGTCTTAGTTTCGTATTCATAAGTCACTTAAATACCCAGAGGTTTCTAAGCACGGACCCGGGGATTGAACCTGTGTTGCTTTGTGTCGTCTTGCTTCCAAGGCGAGCAAGTTGCCGCTGAGCTATCCTCCCGGGACACAATCCACCCAAACCAAGACCCACCATTCCCCAAGGGCCAAATAATACGACGACTATCGCCAGAGCTCTCATCAACGCAAGATCGCTTGTGGCACATGCCACTGAAATTGCAGACATTCTATCCACGGATAACTTAGACATATTAGCTGTAACTGAATCCTGGCTCCATGACGCAGCAGGTCTCGCCCTTATGTTAGCAATTCCAGATAACTACCAGATATTTAGAGCAGACAGACACAATGCCAGAGGATGCGGCTTAGCTATCATAGCTAAAACTAATCTGGCCGTAAGACTCTCTACCCCACCTCCATTCACGCTAACCATCCACTTGCTATATCGACCTCCAGGTCCAATGTGTACCTTTGAGGAAGACTTATCTAGTCTTCGCGGCAACAATACTAAAAACTCCTCGCAGATCTTATTGATGGGAGACTTCAATCTGGGTTTCAATGATCCTGAGGACAAGCATGCCCAAACAGCAGCAGCTATCCTGGCTGATCATGGTCTTACCCACAAAGTTCTTGCTCCTACCCATATCAAAGGGACGACCCTTGATTGGGTTGCCGACATGAACTGCACTATTACAATTACTAAAATAGCCCCGCAACTATGGATCGACCATCACCTAATCAGCTTCTCTTCCACAATAGAGTTACAAAATCCCAAAGTTGTAATCATGGCACCTCCCCTTCCTACCAGAAGTAAAAAAAACATTACACCAGACAAACTATTACCTCACCTCCTCCCTTCTCTCGACTCCTTAACCAGCAACCATCTCCTGGTGGAGGTTTTTAACAATACCATGACCAAGGCTCTTGTTATCATTGTGCCACATAAACTCTGCAAAAGTAAACAGAAGGCCCATCTCAATGCCTGGTTTACGCCCTACCTTAAAGAATTAAGACTCCAAAACAGAAAACTCCAAGCCTTATGGGGACACTCCCCTACAGATAAGAACAAAGCCCAGTTAACTAACTTTGCCAACATGTACAAAAAAAACATTCTTACAAAAAAAAAACACTTTCAATAACAGAATCTCTAAGGCCAATTCTAACACCAAGGAGTTATTAACCATCCTCCGGGAAATGGAAGCCCCCAATCCCCCCACAGATAACGTTCTGAAGGACAAGCAATGGTGCACCAGCATTCAGAAAGCCTTGTCTAAAAATACATCATCCCTCCAGACCAAAATAGCTAACAAAAAAGCCTCCTTGCTCCCCATTGAGTTGCAACCTACCTTATCTACTGAAACTCCCAGCACTCATACCCTTCAGATTTAACAAAATTTCAATCCAAGAAACAGAGAAAATCATCCTCTCCTTGAAACCGCCAAACTGTCAGGGCGACAACTGCCCAGCGCAAATAATCAAGGACGCAGCTAGGGACCTAGCGCCGTTCATATCAAAACGAATTAATGCCTCCTTCAGAACCAACACCGTCCCACACAACCTCAAAGAATCCTGGGTTCTACCGCTGTTGAAGAAACAGACTCTGGACCCTTCCACCCCGACAAACTATAGACCCATCACTACAGTCCCATTCCTCTTAAATATAATTGACAGGGTAGCTTATCTCCAAATTCAGAACCATCTTGAAGCAAACCATCTATTAGGCTCCCACCAGTCTGGATTTAGACCTCAACACGGCACGTAAACGGCACTTATCGATTTAAAGACCCAAATCGATGAGCTCATGGACAAAGGTAAAACAGGTATGCTACTCCTACTCGACTTATCTGCAGCCTTCGACCTGGTGGATCACGCAGTTTTATGCAAACACCTTGAGTCAGCTGCCCATTTCTCGAGTGATGCCATAGCTTGGGTCCAGTCCTTCCTAGCAAATCGAACAATGACAGTCTTTTCCCCCTCAGCATCTGCAGACCCAACCCAAACCACCTGTGGTGTTCCACAGGGATCATGCGTCTCACCAACGATGTATAACATCTTTACCAAGCCCCTATTTGACAAATTGGACAGATTGGGTGTCTCCTACACTAACTGTGCGGATGACACCCAGATCTTCATTCCCCTTTCCGGGCAATTTTGACAAAGACACAGCCTTGGTAAATAAGATATACCTCCTCATTCAGGCATGTATGGCATCACATGGCCTCTGCCTGAATGACGATAAAACCGAGATCCTGATTTTGGGCTCTGATGCTAACCTAAATAACCTCAGTCCCAGTTACACTGCATTCAATATTGACGGCAACACAATCAAAGCAGTGACAGAGGTAAAAGCGCTAGGTTTCTACCTTGACTCCACCCTAACACTAAGGAAACAAGTTAATTCCATGGCATCATCTACTGCCTACACTTGCAAACTTATCAGGGCTTGTAGATCTTTTTTATCTAAAGACAGTTGGATCACTCTGGCCAATGCACTAATAATGTTGAAACTGGACTATTGCAACACACTATACCTAGGAGCCAACAAATACTTCCTAGATAAAATTCAAATATTACAAAATAATGCGTTGATAGCAGCCTTGAACATACCTAGCAGAGAGCACATCTCCAACATCCGAAGAGGCCAGCACTGGCTAAAAATAAGTGACAGGTTCCTTCTCAAAACTGCATCTCTCACCTTTAAATGCCTCAACAATGCAGCACCCCCATACCTTGCAGAAACAATGATTAGGAGAATCTCGACACATCCAGCCAGAACAGCCAACTCCAATTGTCTAGAAATTCCTAGATGTCAGGCAAAGGATTATTCACAAAATCTTATCCCTGCCTTACAAGTGCAGGACTTTTATTGCTCCTTCGTATCTCTCAGAGCGTTTGGTTGTTGATCATCCCTCTAGGTATTTTCGCTCCTGCGACAAACACAAATTTGAACAATGAAAAGGGGTATGCTGACAAACAGCGCTGTGACCCTAACCAATAGTATAATACACAGTCTTTCTGAAAAACACGTCTTTCAATATAAGAGTCTCAGATGTCCACTCAAAATTGTTTAATGGCGAGGTCTAGCACAGTCGACACATGTCCTCAAGGCTGTTGTTTGTTAGTTCCAAAATGTACAGCAAGACTTTGTGTTATACTATTGTTAAGGTTCACAGCGCTGTTTGTCAGCATACACCTTTTCATTATTTGTACACTTTGGGAGGATTAGGGGTACTTCCGTATGCTGATACTGCTGCAAATGAACAATAATTGAACTTGGAGACTAGCGCATCCTTCTCAGGTTACACTCCACATCTAACGCAACAAATTTAAACAGCCTTGGTTTAGGTTGTCTAAATTTGGAGGTGTTATGTTTACTGTGCATGTTCCTAGAGAATGGAACACACTCCCACTGATGAGAACCTCCAACTCCTTGTCTGTGTTTAAGGGGGCAGTTAAAACCTATTTGTTTAACCTTAATCCAGGCTAAACTTGCTTAAACATTCTGGTTTCCTCTCTCCATCTTGATTCTGGCTTGTCTGTTGTATGTGATGTTTGTCCTTGATGAGCGCCCGAGGCCTACCGGCATGTGGCTTGGATGAATAAAGAAATAATAATAATAATAATAATAATAATAATAATAATAATAATAATAATAATAATAATTGAAGTGTATATGTTATTTATGATCATAGTACGATTGAGGATAGTGCTTCTCATCTCTCTTCTGCCTTTGACACAGCCAAACATTCTATTCTCATTAAACGGCTAAATTATACCTTTGGCATCACCGACCGGGCACTGGACGGACAGACCTGTTTCCTCACTAACTGCCCTTCTCAGCTGCAACTGGACCGTTTCTCCTCCAACATGTCACTTTCTACCTGGAGCGTCCCTTAGGTTTCTATCCTATTGTGGTGGCTTTTCAATATCTATTTCGTACTTCTGGCTCATTTGTACTCCTCCTTCTCTGCTCATTTCCAGTGTTATGTCGATGACACACAGCTTTCCTTGAAACCTTCCCTGTACTACTTTCTGCTCCCCGTCTTTCATCTCTGATTGTCTGACCGGCATCCAGGCATTGTGTGTGGCTAATGATCTCTGTCTCAATGCCAGTAAGATGGAGATCCTTCTTATTGAGACACCTGTGCCCTGTTTCCCTCCTACCATCTGGCCACCCTCCTTGGGCCCTCTACCCTCACCATCCTGTGAGGCCAAAAACCTTGGGGTCGTCTTTGACACCTCTCTCTCCTTCACTCCTTACATCTTGGACCCTGTCAAGAAGGCCCACTTTTAGTTTCACCTCCTCACAGGCATTCTCCCTTTCCTCACCTTCCATCAGAAGCTTAACGTCTGCAGAGCCCTGGACGTATCTAGGCTGGATTACTGCAACAGTCTCTTCCTCAAACTCCCCCTTTGTTCATTCTGGCTCCTTTAGCTAAGATAGAATAGGGCTGCAAGACCTATCCTTGGCCTCAAGCGCAGGGATCTTAACTCTGGAGCCCTAAAATCTCTACACTGGCTCCTGGTGGCCACAAGGATGACATTGAAGACCCCCCTGTATCATCAACAAGTCTTTCCGGGGCCTGTGACTACCCTATCTCCAACTTTCTCTACCTAAATACTTTCCTGCTAGAGCCCTCTGCTCCTCTAACTGTTTGTCAAATGCTTCTTTTTTTTTAAAAAAAAAATGTTATTTGTCTTATGGCTTAAAAAAAACTTTTACCCATTCTTTAACATTTCCAATGTCTTCATTGAAATTAATATAAACAAGAAAACAAATAAATTCCATTGGGGACTCCTGCTCCTCCCTTCTTCCCTTCTTTCAGGCCTTCCTCCATGGCCTCACCCCTTTCTCCTTCTTCTCACACTCATTACATTGCCAAGAAATCCCACTTTCAGCTCTTCCTTCTCAAACAAATCCTACCTTTTCTCACCTTCCCCAGAAGCTCAATGTTACCCGAGCCCTGGTTCTCTCTAGGCTTGACTATTGCAATAACCTCCTCACAAATCTACCTTCTTCCACTCTGTGACACCTCCAGCTAATCCAGAATAGGGCAGCAAGACTTATCCTTGGCCTCAAGCCCAGGGATAACATCTCTCCTGCCCTAAAAATCTTAACTGGCTCCCGGTTGCTGCATGGATTAAATTCAAATCCCACTGTATCATCCACAAGGCTGTCTGGGGCCGGGGACCACACTTCTGCAACTTTCTCTTACTAAATATTCTCCCTCTAGACCTCTGAGTACCTCTGGCACCAACTCTTTGTTTAGCGTTTAGCTAAACAGAGGGCAGGAGGTTGATCACGTTCCTCAGCTGGCTCCCTTCTATGGAACAGCCTCCCACTCTCTCTGCATCTAGAGCAGGGTTTGCCTATATTCTGGAAGCTCCTCAAGACTTTCCGCTTTACCTCTTCCTTCCCCCTTCTCTCCTCTGCTAATTTCACAGCAGCTTTGATTGGTGTCCAGGGCCCTTATTCATCTTTGGGGTCTTGACCTCCCACACCGAATCGCCCCATCTTCTGTCTATCATCATCTTGACATTCATAGCGGCCAAAGTATTTGTGTAACTCCCAACTGGTTTATCCTTACTCGCCACTCCTTCCACATGGTCGATACTCGAGAGAGCCCTTGGGTGGTAACAAGCGCATCCCTTTTGTGATTTGAGACACTCTTCATCCAATGATGGTTCACGACTTTCCGATGAAAGCATAGCCCTCTTGTTTTTTCTCCTCAAAGAGGTTATTACAGGCGGAGACACACCCGTAACAGGAATAGTTGAAATTACCAAATCCAAGTTTATACTTCTGGAGGTGACAGTGCCTTGCATGGATTTTGGATTTGCTTAGTGCAACCAGGGTTTCACGTTGGTGTTCATCATCTGAGGGACATTTCCTATTTCACAATCTTTTGTGGCTCCTTGGTCGTTATTCTCAGTGCTAATCAATCTTTCAAATTCGTACCCTACAGGCATGATTTATTAGGTGGATAATGCCAGGTTTGTCAACAGCAGTGGCCTTATTGTTCACATTATTTTCCAAAATGGGTTTGTCAACAGTTCTTTTTTCCAGGTTTGCACCTTTAGCATTCCCTGAATTCTTCTCAATGAGCCTCATTGATTCAAGTAAATAAGAAACTACTTCTTCAAATCTTGCACTAATTGTATCACCAAACTTCAAGAATGGGGCTAGTTTGCATCAACAGCCGCCTTGCAACAGCCAACTTCCGATAGAAAAATCTACGATTTTTGAAAGCGTCGTCGGAACCCAGACTGTTGGTTGCCAAGTTAATTTACTTTTAGATCATTTGGCTGCATCAGATGAGAAACTATGGATCAACTTTTTGGGGTCTATAGTATACTCTGAGTTACCATTTTAAGGAAGGCATGATATCAAACAGTAAGACAAGTGATCACACTTCAAGGGTGTTTATTGAACTTCAGCTGGGTTTAAATCTATAGACATAGTAAAACAATGTTTGCACATGTCACACATATATATTCATCTAGATTAAAGGTAGTACATTTAGGAGCTACAAGTGTCATCATGGGTGGGATTTAACCCATGACATGCAGTTTTGGAATACTCCGACTAAGAAGATAATCGAAGGAAACAAGGGTAAGAGGTGGAATGCCACCAGGCTCTATGTTTTCTGTCCGGAAATACTGGGTTTTGGATGAAGCACACCACCTTGTCAAGACATATTGATAGTCTATAAGACCTAGGACTAATGAATATGTATGCATCTTTAAATGCCAGCTTGAACCAACGATATGAGCAATATAGGTTAGTAAGGCATTTCAACAACCACAAGAGTGCATAACACCTGCCTGTTGATCAGGCAACCCTTATTAGAGAATAGCTGCATCACGTAATGGTCTAAAACTTAGGAAACGATTTATGCATTAAATACTCATATTTTTTTTTTATTTCTTCCTCCCGGATTTGGTCTCTCTCAACAACCCCAAATATCCCATCCGGTCCCCACCCCTCATCTCTGTGACTTCAATACATTTTTTATTTTTTATCTACAACCTTTCCTCTATGTTTCCTTAAGGTTCATCCTTTTAATTAACTTTTGGTTGATTTGCCATTGTGTAATTTTTACATGTATTCAAAAAATGTGTGATATGGATGTTCTCTGATAATGTGTATGCAATTTCACTTCTTTTTACTATTGGTTGTGATCATCTAAAATATATACATGGTGTTTCTTTTTAATTGATCAACAATGTGGTGAATTGTTTGGTGGAACATTTGTGCATGTACACCAATGTTCGAACTATTACAGCTAATGCCCTGATTTGAAAAAGGCAAAAGAATATGCCGAATCATGTGTCATCATAAAGGACCAGCATATTTATTGAACAGGAAATAAACCTTGAGCCAAGCTCAAATAATTTACCAGCTTCAAGCATTTTTCTTGTGGCGCATGTGCCTGTGAAAATAACCCCATTGGACCCATATATACAGAGTCGAGGGACTCTATGGGCCTCATTACGACCCTGGCGCTAAGTGGTTAACGGTGCCCTAAAAGGCTGCTGCACCGTTAACCACTTAGCGCCTTACTACGAGGCCCCTTTGCGGGACCCGACATGAACGGCTGGTCTGGACCAGCCGTTAAAGTAGGGACCCGCAAAGGGACCTCGCAGGCAATTATGGTACCGCAATTTGCGGTACTGTAATTGCCGCCTTCCCCATTCCCATTGAGCCCTATGGGATCAAAAATGGGAATGGGGAAGGGCCATGGGGAAATGGGGAAATACCACCCCGCCAACCTTGGAATGGGGCGGTATTTCCCCATTTCCCCATGGCGGACTCGTTACAACACCGGCACCAACCATGGCGCTAATAGCGCCATGGTTTAGCGCCGGTGTTGTAATGAGGGCCTACGTCTCCGTAGACTTTTTCACAAAACATGCGACACCTTGTCTAATACGACAGAATAATTTAGGGCGCTGAGATACCTAAGTTGGTATCTCCGAAAAGGTTCCTCTTAAACTTTACAAATAATGCATATGTGCATTTATAGCAGCACAGTGTACAATTTCATTGTATAAGTAGAGGAAATGCAGATAGAAAAGATTTCTAGAACATTGTTAAGTGGCAGTTGGTGTGTGGAATTTTAATATGTTGATAGAGTTACATGTAGAGTTCTTGGAAGTGATTGGTGGATGGATGTGCGATTGTTTGAAAGCAGGCAATGAGAGAGTGTTACAAACATAAGAGTAAAAAGGGTAGAAGGGCTGTCCTGTGCAATCGTGTGCACGTGCCATCCGGGTCTTTCAATGATGTCTGGCATTGAAAGGGGACTCCGGAGACCATGGATTGTCATGAAGGTCCATGGATGATGGTCTTTATTGTATGCTAGAGAAAAGTATTTGTGACAAAAAAGGGTTTCTGTCTTTTTTTCTTTTTCTCTAGTATACAATTTTCCATTACTGCCATTAGCATAGTACAGTATGTGAATGGAAATGTTTGAGAATCTTATTGAATCTAACTATTTTATTGAAAAATGTAAAGCAGATGGAATCTATAAGATACATTTTTTGTTCTATATTTAACTTTGAGAGGTGGCTACAAAAGGAACCTTTTCTGCAGTGTTTTTTATTTTGCATTTTTGTGTGTGCAGGAAAGGCCAGGGAGTAAGGTGTGTGGGGGAGGGGTTAATGAGGGAAGGGGCACCAACCACAGATACACAGGGGTAGGTGAACAGGGGAAGATGTTGGGTGTGCTTTAAAACTAAGCTAGGGGGAAGTGTTTCTGATCCTCCTTGATTACAGCCTCAAAAGTACTTCGAAACTGCTCCATGCCTGCGGAGTTGTGTGTTGCAGTATATACAGAGTACTGTTGTATTGGAAAGATATGGATCAACAGCCTCTTTTATGGCTTGCAAGGTAGCTGGTTGGATCTTCTGCCCCACAGGAGTAGCCTGTGGGGTGGAAGTAGTGGTTGAGGAAGATGAGGTAGAAGAAGACAGCTTACTACTTCTCGAGAAAGGAACATGCTTTTTCAGAGTACGGTGCTGGTATAAGCGGTTGTGGCAGTGCATGGATGTGGTACTGAAAGAGTACTGCCTGTGTTGCCCGTGTTTGAGTATGATTGCACACTCAATGCATTCAACATGGGTAGCCGAGCCCTTGGTACCCCTCGTACCGTCTCAAAGAACCAACACACCCATGATTCTCTCTTGGCACTGAAGGTAGGAATTTCCTCTATCTCATCTTCCTGGCCCTCTTGATCCCCCTCTGAATCATTGCACCTTTTCCCTCGTTCAGGCCCTCCAGCTGATGGTGGTGGTGGTGTTGGTGGTGGCGGCTCCTGGGGATGAGGGGTGGCCATAGCTGATGCCATTTTCTAAGTTAAATAGCAGGTGTGCTAATGCTATTCCAAGCAGGTGTTCTCTCCTGGATTGCAGATGGAAAAGGAGTAAGAATAGGTCTAGGAGCTGTGAAAAGGTCAACTTTCAACTCAACTTCCTAGATAGGCTGAAAGTGCAGTTTCGAAGTGTCTGCAAAGCATGGACCCGTTCATGAAAATGTCATCACGGCAGGCGTGCACGTCCGATCACGGTACACTGTCCGGAAAGTCTGCAGTTACATCAGACGTTTGCAGACATTGGCGAACACAACAACAGTGTAAAAAGTTGTAGAAAGTTGATAGAAGTGCTCAGGAACAAAGGAGTGTGGGAGCCCCTTTAATGAGAACGAACATGGGTCAAATATCCTGTTGTATGGAATTTCTTCCACTCAGGAGGATCTACAGCCACGTTTTTGCTCACTGCACTCTTCACAGAGGAGAAATATACATTTGCTTATCAATCTTTGTCCCACCGACAAGGGCAGTACAGCACCAACATGCTAGGCAAATCTCTTCTGAAACAAAGTGTACCATCAGCAACCCCAGACACGTGTTTTGGTCTAGTCGGCCCTCATCACTGAGGTGAAGCTGAGTCTAAGACACAGTGAGCAAGCGGTCCACATCTGGATTACCCTGGCTGGTAAGATAGCTCAGCGGATTGAGCGCTTGCTGCTGCGATCTAAGCGTGATCTGCAGGTTCAAATCCTGGCAAGGCCAACTCAGCCTTTCATCCTTCCGAGGTCCATAAATGAGTAACAATTTCGGTTGGGTGATACTTTATGTAAATATGTGCTCTGTAAAGTGCTTTGGATTAAGGCGCTATATAAATAACATCATTATCATTATCATTACTTAGGGTGAAAACCCAAGTTTTTCAAAGTTACAAAGGAGTGTGGAAGCCCCTATACTGAGAACGACCATGGATCAAATACCCCGTTCTATGTAATTTCTTCCACTCAGGACAATCTGCAACCACTCACTATGTCTCAGAGAGGCTTAGCTTCACCTCACCTTCGTCCATCGGGAGCATCCTGCTCCATTTATTCTACAAGGCCCTTTTGGCTACTTAGGCCGCATTTCCCTCCTGGTCACCTGGCATTCAATCATGCCCCCGTTGTTGCTGCCTTCATCAGAGGACTTTTCCGATCTGGCCCAAGGAGACGTGGGATTTGCTCGGCTGAGGCACTAAGGAAAGGAAGCTGGCCCCCTTGAAGGGCCTCTCTACAAGGGCAGAGTCTCACGCTGTCTGGCCCTGTCCAGCCCTGTGAGAGCCCACCCGCTTACTTCACCACGGCATACCGGGGTTCCTCACGCCGACCATCATCATACCGGGTAAGCCTCCCCATTCCCGCTCGAAGCTGAAAGCCACTTGGACTAGGGCCTGGCAGCCTCCATTTCCTTTCCCTGCGCCCCCTTATCTATACTGCTCTCACTAACCTCACTCTCTGCTGACTTGCCTATGTGCTCCTACCTCACTACCGGCCAAATAACTGTTAACATTACTGCTGCTACCTGTGCCACACCTGACTGCACTGCGCAGGCATGGGTAATCTATTCCTAGCTGCCATGTTTCAGAACTTTTTTCGTATCATCTGCACCATGGGAACTACTCACTCTTGAACTTCTAACATTGCTGTATGCAAATGTTACCATATGTATCCTGATGGCCAAAAACTGATGACGGCTGTTATTTGCATTCTGTGGCTGAAGTCGAATGTCTGCCTTTCTAACTGGTTAGCAGAAAATCTTATCTAGCTGTGCTGATATATTTGTTGGCCTCATTTAATTTGTTGCATTTTCATGATGTGAGAAGTAAGAATCTGTATTCCCCGACCGCTCCTGCCCTCCCTTGTATGCATATCTGCTGCAGCCCTCATACCATAAGATGTACCCCATCCAAACCGTGCACTCCTACGTTTTCTATCCTTATGCTGGTTCTGCACTTCTCATGTAGCCCGTGTCATGAGGCGAGGCTTTCCCAGTTGTGCACACCTATTGATCTTGTCCTTATGCTGGTTTTGTACTTCAGATGTAGCTCCCCGTACCATGAGGCAAGGCTTTCCCACTTGTGCGCACCTACTGATTTTGTCCCTATGCTAGTTTTGTACCTTTGGTGTAGCAGACTGTACCATGAGGTGAGGCTTTCCCAGTTGTGCACACCTACTGATTTTGTCCTTATACTGGTTTTGTACTTCTGGTGTAGCCCCCCTACCATGAGGTGAGGCTTTCCCAGTTGTATGCACCGCTGATTTTGTCCTTATTCTGGTTTTGTATTTCTGATGTAGTCCCCATACCATGAGGCAAGGCTTTCCCAGTTGTGCGTACCTACTGATTTTGTACGTCTGATGTAGCTATATTGGTACTCATTACGTCGTAAGCTCTTATCAAATTGTACATGCACTCTCTATAACGAGCACCAAGATGCCTCAAGCATTTGTGCACTGAAATAAATGTCAAAATAAAAAAAAAAAAATGTCATAAAGAAGCTATACGAGGACATTCTGAAATGATATAAAAATACTTCAGTGTGATGGTGTCATTGAAGCAATAAGATAAACATGTACGAAGCGATAAGGTAATCATGAATGTAAAAGAAGACAAAATAACTTGCTAACTAATAAGTGTAAATACGCAGAAACACAAGGTAGAAAATATACATAGAAGGTTGCTATGGAGGAATATATCACGGGGAAGGACGGCCATAGTTGGAAAATGGAAGCCGGCTCATGTAAATATTCAATTCAACTACCTCAGAAACAGATCAAGGTTGCAGATTCAGGAGATGCTGAAAGAACGGCTTTGTGTGCAAAACAAAGAGGAGTCAATGTTGTCTTGCAATCAAGGGTGCTATTTTTAAGGAATAAGGGAGGCAGACGGATAAGCCATGGACGAGACATATTTCTCTTAGATTAAAGAAGAAGAAAACATCTGCAAGAGCCAAGCATTGGACAACTAAAAGTGTATAAAGTCTATACAAGGAAGAGTGAGCAAGTCTAGAGGCCAAGAGGAACAATGACACCCATTATAATTAAATCAAATAGCAGTAAATAAGAGGTTGAAATTGACACATGGATGGTCTTTTCACATGTGACTCAATAATCGAAAATAAGGGCTCATGGCCGGACTGATGAGAGATTATGGACTAATTGGGAAAGTAGGGAGTAATCTGACGTAATTCAAACACCTGGGTTGTGGTTTCCTTACGTGCTGTTAGCCGAGGCAAAAGTTCAAGGTTGGGTGAGAATGCCAACTAATCAGTGGGACTATGTGGCAACTTGCTATACACTGTTTTCTTTAGACCAATCTGCTGCCATTTTGTTTGCTATAATCAGTATTATACGTATTTAGAGGTAGTTCGAGGTAGGTCTTACAGATAAGAGACAACCAATGAAGTACTAACCCGTATACATTCTATAAGTAGTTATGTTCCCTAATCAATCCCTCCCGCTAATACATTTTATTGTTTGTTATTTAGAATGACATCATAGATGACGCATATTGTGGTATAATACCTCTGTGTAATCAAGTTTGTGTGTGAGTGTGCAAGCATCCATCTGATGTTTACCTGTTGACCCTGCTTTATTAAACTGAGAAAAAAGTAGTACTTTGAGTCTGTCCGGTTATTTGGTCTGCGATCGTTATCGGTAATTCCATAAAGCACAAGAGGCGCTTCAATGTGCTAGGGCACAGGTGTTTTAAAATGTTCTTGACATTGTCAGATCTCATGGAGAAGACCTCTAGAAATATTGTTGCATAATCTATAATGACCAAGATGAATGGCCTCTCCCTGTTAGAGTGAGGGGCCCAATGACATCTACCCTAATCGATAAGAATGGTATGTTAACAATGGCAGATTTGACAATGGTGCCTTATTAACATCAATTTGGGATGTTTTCTGGAATATGGTAAGTTTATGGCAGTACTGCTGTATTTCTTAATGTAACCCTGGCCAAACAAAGCATCTCAGAAACATGTGGTTAAATCTTGGCCACCCCTTGATGTCATGCTGAGGGGTGGGAGTGTGTTAGTACTAGAACAGCCTTCTTTTTTTTTGGACCTCATTTGTGTCCCAGTAGAGTAAGCCCTTCTGCTCCAAGAAATATGGTCCAGTTTTTCTGAGACACTCTTCTTGTGACATGGCGAGGTCTAAGAATGTAAGCAATGCCAGGACACGATGCTTGGCATTCTCAAACTCCTGCTTTGGTGTGATACTTGGTGTTCCTTCTTCTAGGACCGGGTTCTCGGGTCGAGTTGGCTCGGGGTAAATTGAAGACTCTATATGGTCTTCTGGGAACTCAGATACTGGTATATCCAAAACTAGCTTCTCGGTTTCCATTTCTTTCAACCCATGATCATCCTTTCCTCTATAGGGACATAGGGCCTCATTACAAATGTGGTGGAAAGGCAACAATGGTGCTGGTAGTGCTACTGGCGCTGTTGTTACCTCTCTGCCACTTTATGAGTCCTGCTTGCCGGTGCCGGACTGCACGTGTGGTCTGACCAGGTGTGCAGACCGGCACCTGCAAGCAGAAGTCTTGATTGCACTGGTGCAACCATGCTCCCGACCCTCGACCCTATCGGGCAGAATGGGGATCGGGAGGCCGGCCATATCGGCACCCACGAATGGTCAATTACTGGCCCATTCATCTCGTAATGGGCCGGTAATGGCCCATTCGTGGGTGCCGGGGATGGTAGCGAGTTTGTTGGTAGCCATGCCCTTAATAAGGGCACGGCTACCGCCAAACTTATAATGAGGCCCATAGTCTTCGAAGATCTGTTGGCCAATGGCATCCCTTTTATTAATAGAAAAACTCTCAATCCCATGACTCAACATAGGGACCGTAACTATGTCACTGCAGTTCTGATGAATCACTCTGGCCTCTACACCAATCACAAAGTTTACTGCAAGGCCTGACCTGAGGGTAATCCACCCATAAGTTCACTCAGAAAAAGCAACCCATAGACCAGTGACTATTAAGGCATTGTTTTTGGGGGAATCACCAGCTTATCTATAGTTGGTCAGTGCTAAACGGGTTCAGTTGTGCTGTGACATATATTGCTCTAGTGGGTACACAGGCCATCCTTGTATCAAGTACCACTTGATATCTTGAGTAGACCTCTACATCTGCATTTGTGATTCCTACGTCTGACACAATTTTTCACAGGAATGGGACGGGGAAGCACATAGAGGCAGACACAAATGTGCAGTTTTGAAAATACAAGGTGTATTTACATAACCAAACTAGCAGAGAAATGCCCACAATCGTACAATGACCAAAACGAAAGTTTCTTGCAAAGTTGTTGGCTTGGGCTCTGTAGTATCTTGCCAGCCTCTGAAATGTGGATGCAGAATGTAGAAGGCAGAAGAGCGAGAAAGAACCTGGAGGCGAGTCGCACGCCAGAGGCAATAAAACAGCCATTGAAGGTGAGCTGCGCGCAAGCACCATAACAAGTCACAGGTCGCAATGACTATGAACCGTTGAAGGTGCCTAGGGAAAAGGACCTTCGCACGTGTTCCAACATACCATATCATACCATATCTTTGCATCATTACACCTTGGTGACGTGCGGTTCAGGCCTGGCAACGGACAAACTAGAGACGGCCGAGCTAACTGAGCAGCACAGTGAGGTGTTCAGACAGGTTGGCAACACTGACACATTCCAGCACACTTTTAAGGCAGCATATTAGAAAAAAGGGAATCCACATGCTAAAAATAACTGTGAAGTAAAAAAAAGAGGGGAAAAAAAGAAGCAAATAAACAATTAACTAATGCTTACTTAAACCCCACAATCAGCAGAGAAGGCTCACGAGACACAGACATTGGCTCAGAGTCAGCAAGCACCATGCTCCAAAACAAATCACCTCCTATAACATTTCTTCTCCTGCGAGCCACCTGTAAAGAGGAAGCAATGGAAAAAATCATTCAAACATTAAGCTACTGAGTTTGTGGCAGACGTTATGGTATAGGGAGGATGAAATTGTTCCTGATGCATTTTTTGGGCACTGCAGGTCAAGACATATTTGATGACCTTCCTGATCTCTCCCCTAGAGAATCAGACTATAATAATAATAATAATAATATATAACAATTATAATTGTGTCCAATTGTTCTTCATTGACAGTGATTCGAAGATCCAGGAAATCAATGGTTGTTCTACTGCACTTGGTTGTCAAAATGATCCCAAAGTCGCTGGAGTTGAGGTAGATGTTGCACTCGCTGGGTTCCTCTCTGGTCCATGACCAAATCATGATCACATCATCAAGAAAGCGATGCCATTTGACAATCTTGCCATTGAACTTATTGTCAGATAATGCGTGTACCTTCTCATAGTTGTTCCTGAAGAGATTTGCTATTGATGATGCAGACATTGCTCACATGGCCACACCCTTCCTTTGTCTGTAGAACATACCATTAAAGAGAAATACATTGTTTGAGAGTGCAAAACGCAGTTGATCCTACAAGATGGAAAGGAAGCTGAGTCATTGGCATAGGTAAAGTCCATGGCGCCCAGAGCTAGCGCGTGGTCAATAGACATATGTAGTGCTTCAACGTCGAGAGTGACTAGTAGGTAGTTGTCTTGCCAGACCAGGTTCTGCAGGATCTGTAAAATGTGCATGGTGTCTGTAAGGAAGGCATTGTATCACTAGTAGAACACCCTGAATCCAACCTGTTTTTCACTCTTGACGAAGGCCAACCACATGCCAGCCATACTAAAGAGCCTATCGATTGGCCGAAACACAGTAGTGTCGACTACATTTTTTGTATATATAGTGTGTACTTCCAACACTGTCAATTGTGTACTGTTTTTGTACCTCACACACATGTCATTTGTTCACTGAAATACCTATATCATATAAGGGACAATACATGTCTTTCTGCATCTGATTCCAGTCAGTTCAACTGGACCGCAAATCCATGTATTATGTACAAAGTTTATGTTACTAATGTGTGTCCTACTCCACAAATGTGATCATGAAAATCACATTCTATGCATTAAAAACTTTGGGGCAAAACAGTGGTGTATGCCCACACTGTTATTAAGAGCAATAATTGTCTTTTTCTCCAAGGTCAATGTGATGAATGTATGTGGTTTCAATCACCCTGATCATGTTACTATATAGTTCTAAGCCCACCTAGGCAGATCGGTCCATCCAGGAGCCCTTATTACTCTATATCAATAATAGACACAGACATAATGGATACACATTTTGAAAACCTTTATTTGGTATTTTGGTTGGGTTGCTAGAATTCCTATCTGGCCCTAGCGCTAGAATGGGAGTAATCTCGACCATAACATAAATAACAAACACATCCCAGTCAGTCTAGTCAAAATAAAAAGGCCTATACTAAAAAATCTTAACCTTGCCTTCCTTTTCAAAGACAAATGTGATAAGGGAATACAAAAGGAAAATAGTGTCTCAAAAGAAATGTCAGAATGGCTTAGATAACAACTTACTTCTCCACGTTCAGCATCACTGGGTTTCGAGAGTTTCTAAAAATGGATAGGTGAATGGCGCAGTTCCTCCAGTCTTTCACACTTTGGCTTACTGGTGCAAATTACAGTTCAGGTTTGGGCTTACAGCTTCTGGTAGTTCAATAACATCCGCAGGCTTCTTCTGCCTTGTCATAAATATACAGTTCCACTTTTGACCATTAACTTTTCACAATTCACCACAGGCTACGCTTTGCTGGGCTTGACACTGTCTCTCCTTTCACATTTACTTTCTCAGCTTGACACGCAGTGTTGCACAGTCTGACCTCTGCTGGGCTTGAGCATATCTACTCACTTTTCACTTTGTGGGGGCTCCCTTCCACATGCTTTATCTCAGGTGTCTTTTCACTGTCTAAGACTTTTGAAACTGCAAGGATGTTAGGAGACCTGTGCAATACTGTTACGCAAGGCCGTAGATGGTCATGATGGTCCCGTACCCGATGGTACGGTGCACGTATCCAATTCAGTGGTACCCTTTGGAGAAGCAGTTCCAAGATGGACGCCCATAGAGACCTTCGAGCGGACAGCAGCGGTTCAGTCTTCCCACATCACTGTGAGACGCCACAGACCGCTCACGTGACCGTATTTCCAGACTTGAAGCCTACGGATCTTCTGGTCGCTTCTGCTACTGACACTCCATGAGTTCGTTATCGCTTTTTCTTGCCTACTTGCCGAATATTTCATGCTGATCTTTTCTTACTCCTCTGATTCTTTGTCTCTCAGTCATTTCCTACAGTTGCTCTACTCAGCCCCCTTTCCTTGTGAGTGCAGACCAGCCCAGCTTATCCAACACTACCCAGCCGATTCGAGAGAAGTCTCTTCGGCTTTCATTTCCTCCCAGAAACCCGCGACAGTAAGCCCTGTTTCCTTTGAACCCCCCGTTCTTTGTTTCGATCAAAGTACTTACCTGTCTGTTCTTATAGAGTTCCTGTTGCTTACCTGCAAACCTTTCAAGTACCCATCTCGTCAAGTCTAAGCCTTTCTAGACTCTATTAACAGTGAGAGGATCCTCCTTCTGCCCTTTACTAATCATCCAACTCTCCTTACCATTCTGATCCTCTTCTTGTTTTCCTTTTGTGCATCCAGAAGAAGCCTCCCAAAGGACATCAGTTTTCTACCACACCTCTGGAACATCTTCACTTCTGCACCTGCCTGAACCTCGAGACTCCAGCCTCATCCAGGGTTTTCTTCCCATTAGAGGGTTTCCCTGGCGGCACTGTCCACTCCCCTGGTAATTCTATTTCTAGGACGGGGGGGCCAGGATTGCCTAAGGGGAATCTTCACAGCCAAATTTGCCTCTTCCATTTTGGATTCTTCGACTTGTCAAGGTGAGCGTGTTGAAACCTTTGGTAACAGCTGCTTATTCATACTGTAGTTTATAGAATTAACAAATACCACTTGCCTCCTCTTTTAATAATTCTACAATCCACAATCTTCCTCCTTTTACATCACCAATGCCTCTTGGTGCTTGTAGTTTAATATTCTTTTTAGTTTGCCTCATTGGCCTCTTTCACAGTTCATATATTTTTACCTCTTGGCATATTCAGTGTTCACATACTTTGCTTTTCAATCATTCAACTTTGCCTTTGGTTCCCGTTTAACTCGGACCATTTTCCAGAGACTTTCGAATGTGCGATTTCACCCGGTAGGACCACTTGTTTCTCTGCATTCATTCCTATTTTCCCTCACTCATTACTTATCTGGTACTCCCAACCATGGGAGCCACAATACCTGCTTCTAATAGCCTCTTCTCTCTCTCTCTCTCTCTCTCTCTCTCTCTCTCTCTCTCTCTCTCTCTCTCTCTCTCTCTCTCTCTCTCTCTCTTTCTCTCTCTCTCTCTCTTTGTCTCACTCTCTCTCCACATATCTGGTACTTCATGGACAAACCTTCTTGTTATTTTACTATAAAATTGTTGCATTATGAATTTTTGTACTAATTACTTGCTACATGCATTTCAAATGGGACATGGATTGTAATATGAATGATTAATATCCTCTTTTAATTCTGTTAACACCTCACGACCTTGGGTGTTTTGAATTTTGTATGACCAAAGATCATAACATGTTTAGCGTTGAGAAAGACCCCTGATGGTCAAAAAAACGTGTCGGCCACACTAATAAACACAACCATTTAACCTTATCTAACTAAGTCTAAGACTCATCAATGAAGATTAGATATTGATCTAAATAGTTTCGCTTACACAGCGAGATTGTGAAGGGTCTCCAACCAACCCTCCATGCTTACCTTCTAGAACAGTGGGGCACTGTTCCAAGAGACACCAGCACACGCAGCAGTGTACGGTCATAATTATCGAACAGGCACGGGAGTCCCACACCTCTAGTACTCCCCAACTAAACACTCGTAGATTTCATGTTTCCATCTTCAGGCTTTTGATCATGTACCAACTGGATTTGACGTAGAACGTACAATTTACCACGTCTTCATCACAGTCACATAATAGACCTGCACCCTCGACATGGGAAGAAACCTACTGCAAAGTTGGTTGATCTGTCAATTCCAGGCTAAAGTCTAGTAAATGGGTTTTCTGATAGAATAATCCCTTAAATCCAGTCAAATTGTATTTAAGAGCGTGGTTAACGTGTCTCACTTCATATCGGTTTATAATGCTGTGATCGGGTCAGCCATGTTTTCAAAACTCACATGCTCGCTAATCTTACTCATATCTACTACATGCAGCATCCTTTAGACAAGCCTAGGTGCTGTAAAACCACTATGGTGTTGATTGGTACAGTATTACAGCATATTACCATACCATAACATATGCAGCGGTATGGTCTGCATTTATGATAATTCAGAGCTGCTACTGTTATGCATGGTTTAGATTAGATTGACAATGCGGAGAGCATGCATTTACTTTTTTTGTTCCTGGTGGTGCCCAGGTCTCAGCAGCAGTATTTGATGACAAGGTGGCCCGAGTTGCCTACTCCTTTCTTTAGTGATTTCATTTGGGTGCCCTGGATTTGGTTATTGTCATCGATAATCCTAGGTTGCTATCTGACTGATGGCTGGGAAAGGAGACACATGGTGCTTCCTTGGTTCTGCTCAGTGGCATGATCAGTTTACTTTTAGAGTGTGGCAGGCCACCATCCAAAATGGTTCTTCTGCTGTGCTGAGAGTGAGTACATGTTCCTGATATCATCTTCTTTCAAGTAATTCTCATTTATAATGGTAGTGCCTTTGGTGTTGGGGTGATCTGACCATCCAGTCTTTGGTTGGGCTGAAGTTTGGTGAAGAGTTTCCCATGTTAATTTGGAACACAGTGATATATTAGACACATTTTACATGCTGTCTGGGAGTTCTGTGCCATCTCTTTGAGTGTTGTATGAATTGCTTCCCCATGTTTACTAGGACTTTTATTCCCTAATTTATGTTTTTCTTCGGACACAGAGGCATGTTTTGATGTCTAACATTGTCGACCTTGGTGGAGCTTGTTCTTGTCATAATAGACATTGTACTTTTCTAGCCAAGGTCCACAGGATTGTTCTTTGGGCATCTTTTCCCTCATGATATACCGTCCGTTGACAACACTTACTAGTGTACCCATCATGTTGTACTTAACTCACGCCTTTTGTTTAGAATCAGCGTTGACTAGCACGGGGTGGAAGGTGGCTTATGCACGCTGTGTTCTTAATAGGTTTCCCATTTCCCTGTCAGTGTGGATGTTTTTGCCTGAGTGTCATGCTGTCTGATATATGTACATATTCTTTTTTGCTCTGCTAAGTTCAGGTCTTTTGACCTCATCACCTAGCTCTACTAGGAGTACTCTTTAGGTCGGGATGGAATGTCCAAAAGATACACCACGCATCTGCTTAGAAGCGCCTACAATTAGGGGGCGCCGCTGCGGGTTCCTGCCCTGTCATTTTACACTGTGGCAGCATCAGCACTGACTGCTGCCTGCACAAGAAGCTCTTCACTGTGAGGGTGAGCATGCAAAGAGTGTAATGCTGCAGCACCAATGCCAGCCAGCAGCAAGTGGTGGTTACAAAAATGTATCATTATTAAATTAGCCCCCTGGGCAGGTGTGGCAGCCAGTCAGATTGCTCTGAACCCAGCCTGAATCTAATGATTCAAACCTGGGTTTAGAGCAAGTCGCTTGCTACTTTCACCCACGCACCATCTTCCCTCCATCTGCCACTTGCACCATGTACTCCCTCTCTCCTCCACCCAAATATCACCCCTCCCCGGACCCTAATCTCCTCCCTTCCCGGCCTACGCTCACCCCTCTGTCGTAGTTGCTGGCAAACTGCACAGTGTCCTCTTCACCTCCTGTCCTGGCCTCCATGGAACTTTGAACCCCGCCCTCCATTTTCATGGCAGCCATGTTACGTGAGGAGGCCTTTTGTATGAAACAACAGGTTGAACACTCCTGCAACCCTTTATTTCACAAAAATATTAATTGCTATAAGCACCCCCTTTAGAAACACCGGATGCTGATAGCAATAACCCTCTCATGGGCTTTCCCGGCCAGTAACAGTACCAAGGCATAACGTTAAGCCCCTCGCTTTGCTCATGCCTATAACTTGGGTTCTGGCCCATTATTAGGTTTTAAAGACCATGGAAGGGGTTAATATCGCTATAGACAAGGGCGAACAATAT
Source organism: Ambystoma mexicanum (assembly GCF_040938575.1). Lineage (NCBI taxonomy): Eukaryota > Metazoa > Chordata > Amphibia > Caudata > Ambystomatidae > Ambystoma > Ambystoma mexicanum. The sequence goes on from NC_090922.1 coordinate 84,320,300, forward strand.
CAGCTTCTAAGACATTCTAAAGACAATATGCAAGGTGTGATCTACTTGCTGGGAGGCGTCACTTTAAAAACAACTCACATATAAAGCATTATGAGCAAAAAAACTATTTCCCATTAAATAAAGTGTTGCATTATTTTTCAAAGATTTGTTCCTGCATACCATAGTTTAAAATAATTAAAATAAAAAGGTTTGGTGACAAGCCTCCAAAATGATTGGTGCCTACATGCCCCAGAACCACTGCATCAAGCGGTTATGGATTCTTCTACATGGTCATATGGAGGGCTTGCAGGATTTCTGCTTTTGCTCCTTTTGGGAGGCATGTTCGGTGAAGGAGTAAATTGCCCAGAGGGCACCATTGCCATTTGCACCTAAGTGCAAATGGGCCCGCCTGGCAATTTTTACATTTCCACCATGCAGTGAAATATTTAAGAGTAAAACATAAGCCAAAACTTTTTACTCTTCACTTTTCCACTAAATTGGTGTGAAATGTGTAAATGCCCTCCACAATTAACGATTACTGGAGGAATTTACAACGCATTTGTAAGGTGGAGTGGGAACAGCAGATGAACGCAGTATATTGGTCCCGTTCCCCGACTCCACAAAAATGGGTGGATCATAAAAGATGGTGACCTTTGTGGAAATAGTGTACAGAATTATGCGTTTCTGCATACCAGTGGCTTTTGGAAGTGTATTTTAGCATGCAATCAGCTTTCTTTGATATTGGCGACTCTTAGATTTATTCAGTTAATTCTTCTCCTAAATTAAGTAGATGCTGTGTGACTAGGGCCTCATTACGAGTTAGGCAGAAATTTGGAGGTAAATCCTCCAGAAAATAGTCCAGAGGAATTACTGTTAATGCCACTTGGTCAGGCGCAATTTCCACCTGATTAAAAGTGGTGGTGGCGGTGTAATTCCCCATTATTTTGGGTCTATTCGGCCCAATGGGACTTTTTTTGTGGAATTACATTGGCGGAATTACCACCACTGTAATTTAGCCAATTCTGCAGATGCTTTGGTGTTGAGTGGGACTATTTACCTCCACGGTTTTGCTGAAGGTAAATCCTCCACTAAAAACCAAAACTCATAAATTGGCCTAGTGGTAAAATTGTCGTTAACTTAGTCACCACCAATTTTACCACTTACCGCCTAACTCGTAATGAGGCCGTAAGTTCTTTATTTTAAACGTTTTTTAGTGCCGTGTTTGGTTTCTTTATATAAAGCCAAGTGTAAATATAGTTAGTAATTAGGCTAATTTGTGTACTAAACGTTTCATTGATAATTTTATTTTGTTTAAGTATTGGACATGCTGCCTTATAATACATTTTGATCAATGAACGTTCTTATCTTTTGCAATGTATAATGATGAATTGTGTTTTTTAGGGATTAATGTGGTGACTATACTGTGGTTTCATGTTTGTTACCTGAAACTATCAAACAATAAAAACATGTTTGCCACCCTTTTTTATGATCAGTTTCGCCCAGAACTTGACCCCCTTTGATCTAGAATTCCTAGGACTTTCCAAGGCAAGTCTCAATTTTGCCTTGGAAAGTATTTGCTATCTCAGTATTTGCTACTACAGATGGCTCCTGTCCTTTTTGACCGGTTCACCCACATATATCATGCTGTGGGTTTTTGACTCAGATTCCCTGCTTTCTCTCTCTCACCTCTCTCACCTGTGGTCTGTGCCCTTGATCACTGTACTACTTGCTTGGGAACTGCATGGTTTAGATTAGATTGACATTGCGGAGAGTGGATGTAGTACTTAGGCAAGGCAAAGGATTGAAAAGTTGGCTGAATGTGAAAGGGTGTTGTGGTTGGATATTTATTTACACAGACTTACTCTAATTAAGTAAGAACTGTGATGGGGTGGTATAGGAGTTAGTGTAATGAAGATTACTCCACTGGGTGAATTCATTGGATGAAATATGCCTGCAGCTTCATAGGCAGGAAAACACTTGTACAGCCAAAAATGCTAGCAGCAATTGTGGTGGCGAGAAGTGCCCGGAAGTGCCTGTTTTGCCTGCTATGCTCTTTCTGCAACCTCCAGTTACTGACACCTCTGTGTGCTCACATTTACATTCAACCCTACTTCTAAGGTGTGTTTCTTTGCTACATGGGACTTATAAAGTATATGATCTTTATTTCTGTGCAAATAGCACTTAGGGATTGACTAATCTAAATATACTTTGTATATTTAGCCTATCAGCCTCAAGCCACGCCCCCAAGCCCACCAACACTGTAAATCGGAACATGCACGCGCACCGTGAAGTGCCCAAAAGTGCCTGTTTTGCCTGTTTGGACGTGGTGGCTGGGTGTGGGCATGCTGTCGCTCTTTTTGGTTTTGCAAAAAGGTAACGTTGGGTTCGCTCCATTACTGATTATGTGGCCCTGTGCTAAAGCACTTGTTGAGGCATCCGTGTTGTTCTAGGCCGTTAATTACATTCTTGGGGTCTCTCGGTGAGCCGTATAGTTTGCAAGGCACACCTGACTTCCTATTGCCTGTCAATAATCGGTAACTGTTTGTTTGCTGCGTGTGCGTATGCATGGGATACACTGTTATCAGCTAAGCTTGTGCTGAGCCCGTTTGCTCGCATCTCGTTTTGATTAGGTTGCGAGATGTCAGTTGTGTATACAGCGTGCTGCGACTTGTGGCCTCTGTGATCATTCCGTGAGATTCTATCGCTAATCTTCAACTCGCGTTATCGGTCACTTCTGAAGGTCGTTGAGTGCTGATAAATTTACAACTTTGGGACATAGATGCTTAGTTTTTCCCACCCTTTATATGTAGTATTACAACACTCTCGCTCAGTCAGGTTGCCTTAAGTTTTGAAAGTTATTGTTTGTACATACTCTTAGAGGATGCTAAGGGGACTTAGAAGCGTAGACACACCAAGGAGTCCCCAGGAAATAGCTTGGTTAATACTGATACTATGTCTCAGGCAGCTGACCCCAGAGATATTGTAGAAGGGAATGTACCATTGCAGGAAGTTCCAACTGCTGTGTACACTGAAGATGAGGTTTTGGTGATGTTCAAAATGGTGGCTCCTCTGTCCGCTTAACTTGTCAAGACGCTGACTCCACAAATGTATGTGCTCAGGTACCTGCCGCTCCCCACTTCCAACGTGAAGCTACTACATTTGCTTTACATGAGGTAGACAATATGGATTTGTCTCCTCCTCTAATTTCATCAAATTGTGTAGCCATTCCATCCAACACCTCTATGCTACTAAACCCGGTTGAATGTTTCAACAGTTCTATATCGGATGTGTCTATGCTGGCTACAGCTGTGATGGCTCAATTGGGCAAGCGAATTAGACTATAGCTTGGTCTATCTTCACCTGCGTTCATTTTACCAAGCAATATTGAGGAAGTGCGCTTGTTCAATAAAAATAATTAAAATTCTTTATGTTGGAACAGTCCCTGTCATGTGGAAAGCTGAGCAGTAGGACCTCTCATTTACCTATAGCGACCTCTCCAAACCTTTCTCCTAAACATGTACAACATGATGTAAAACTGCAGGTCCCAATTTATGATGATTATCGCCAATGTTTGAATGAAGAGGATGCAAAACATACCAGGAGAGACCCAGGTTGTAGTGCATCCGCCGCAGGTAGCGACTTGTCTCACGATCTTAATGCACCAGATACTTATACTTTCCCAATTCTGACGCGCATCTTAAACTTATTTGACAAAGGTCAGGAAACTACTCACTATGAGATAAGGGATATCAAAGTGTCCCTTTCGGACATCTTGGTGAAATTAAACAAGCTGGAAGGGTTTATTCTTGCACAACAAACATTCTACTCTCTGAAATCCTCTTTGCTTAATGGTCCCAAGCCTGTACCCTCAATGTCAAATTTGACACAAACCACCATGAGAGGTTTCTGTCCCTGTTCCACACAAACATGTGGTAACCTCAACTTAAGTCTTATGCTGGTGGAGTGGGTAACTCCATATCAAGTCATGACGGTCCTTATGACGTTTCCAGTAGAGACCTATCCCAAGCTGTCAAAATGAACACAGAAAGAATTACTGAAATTGAGATCCGATTAAAAAGTATAATGAAGTCTCTTCTGTCAATTACAGGAACTGTCACTTGTCCACTCAAGTTGAATGGTATGGACATTGAGTCCAATTATGATGCCCCCAATAGTCCAACCCCGCTGACAGATTTAATTGAACAAACTGACAAAATTAGTGTAATTGTGCCTGAAACTCCAAGATCTTTCTTGAACACAGAGGCTTGCGGAGCGGCCAATCAGTATCTTTCACGAAGAGCTAAGCGTTTAGAGATTAGAGCGCAGCAAAGAAAACTCAATAGAAAAGACAAACAAGATTCCTTGGAGAAAAAAAACAAGAATCAAACCGTAAACAAAATTAATAGCCACAGCTTAAACCTAAAACATCTTTGCAAAATCTCCAATGAGGACGAGATTTTGGACCTAAACCAATTGAATGAGGAGAGTAAATTGCTCCTACAATTAAAAGAAGTTGAGTCTCCTCTGAAGGTCAAATCTAATTCCTCTAGTAACTCAAACAAAACATCGAAAAAAGTGGCTTGAAAAGGTTGAGTCCAGTGGCAGTTGAAGTATCAGAGAACTTGACTAATAATAAGTCAATTGATTCAATCAAGGTGCCCTAACATCTTTGACCTCCTCCATTAGTATCAAACGAACACGCCTATGTAGTTTCTTCTTTCCAATTATATCCAATAAAAAAGGCTGGGCTGCTGAACTATCCAATACACCTCGATCTAATAACATCTTGAATTCAGAAAATGTGACAGAAACTCCTTCACAACCCGATGATGTTTCACTCATCATAGGTGCACCAACTGTTAAGGAAAATGTCAGCTGTACTTCTAACGAGTCTAAAACTTCTCCTACCACTGATATACATAACAAACCAATTAATGACGCATCAGTTGAATCTGATCTGATTGAGCTCATGCCTGAAATTCCAAACATCATTGGGTGGGTGAGTGACGTAAAAAGCAACGGGGGGGGGGGTCTAGACTTAATCATACATATATGGTTAATGTCTTCAAACAGATTCCCTCTCTCAGAATTTTTAATTCTGATGATATCGATTAGGCGACCTTGTCCACAATTAATAATAATTCAATTATTTGTCAATTTCACTTGCACATTATTACCAAATTGGTCTGGGAACAGTGAGATGACTTGGCTCACCTTGGGTTAAGTGCCTATTTATTTAAAACAAAGGAACACTCATATTTATAGAGACTCAGGAGTTAACTTTTGTTGGTGGCATTGGAGTTACAACTCTGACAACCTGAAACTACCAAATGATGAGTTGATGGCTCAGCTCTTGTCACTTGCAAGTGCAGTGAAGGATCTATCGTGGTTAGAACCCTTTATGAAAAGCTTTCTCTCTAGCAAAAACCCCATAACAAAATCGTAGGCAGAATGCGCTTACATTTAAATCTTGGAACTCTTGTGGCTTTAATAACCTAATGTCCTGGTTTAATTAATTGCCTATTGGCAACAAACCATCAATCATTTTACTGCAAGAGACTATGAAATTGCAACATTTTTATTTGAATGTTTACACTAACTATGCGCACCGGCAAACATTGGTCACACAGGCAGACCATTTGGGGGCCTAGCCATCCTAGTGGATAACATGAACGTGCGTACAAGGTTGATTTCAGCTTCTGAAGATCTGTTGATGATAGACCTAATCACAAATGGCGAGGAAAACACTTGCTTCTTGATAATATGCATATATTGGAATATAGAAAGGATATCACAATCTATGCTCTTTTCAAAAGTGGATACAATATTAGAAGATGCTTTTCTTCGTAATCAGAATTATAAAGTAAATAGGTGGTGAATTTAACTCAACTTGCATTGAGTCTGATAGTAATCATCTTTGTAAAACAATGCGAGTTCTGAGTCCAACTCTATGATTAGAGGGTGAAGAAGAGTTAAATATTTGACTGAATGGGATACATTGTCGTGACAAAGGATAAACAATTACACTTTACCTGGCAAAGAGGCTCCAACAGGTCTTGCATTGATTATTTTAGGGTTTCTACCAATATAGTTTGTGCCTGTGATCACGTGACAGTCACCAACCCTGAAGTAGGAGATCATATGATTATAAACGTAAATGTGAACATCGCATATAATCGAGTGCAAAGCATGCCAACATTAGCTTTGATAGAAAGTGAATGACATGCAGTCTCTGTTCATTGGAACATGACATAGGGCCTCATTACGAGGTATGCCGGTAAGGCAAAAACGATGCTGGTGTGGTAATACCAGCATCGTTTACCGTCCCGTTGCATTCCGACCCGCAAACCTGGTATTAGCAGCACACTAAACAACAGTGCCGCTAATAGCGGCATAGGCGCGTACACGCGCCCCTTCAGGGAGCAAATACCGGCATGCCTGTAATAGGGGGTAATTCCAACCCACGCATACATGCAAATACCGGCATCGCGAAGCCGGTAATCACGGCCTGCACGATGCCGGCCATACAGGCATCGCGGACCACCCGCAAACAGCAAGCAGGATACAAGGCAGCTGCCACAGGTGCACACAAACCCCACAGGTGAAGTCAATGGAGGCTGTGCCAGTATAAACTGAGCACACCCACACACCACAACCCCCCCACCGGTGTAGGCAATGTAGAGTGGCCCAGTACAAAAGGAGCACACCTACACACCACACCCCTTCCTACACCAAAATGCTACCACTAGCAGTTGCAATCATGGCGCTGGAGGACATGCCTATACTGCTACAACTAAAGCAACAACAGCAACAACAGCAACAACTACAGCATCAAGAACATGCTGCACAGAGGAGATGCAGGAGGAGAAGGAGGGTGAGACAGGCCCAGCAATTACCACCAGCGTAGCCACCAGTACCTCGTAGGCAGCCATCAATCCCTCCCACCAGACCCAGCCCATTCAACCTAACCCCTGAGCAGATCCACACCCTGTACCGGTTGGACCGTGAAACCATCACCACCATAGTGGACATGATACAGAACAACATTTCCAGCCACATAGAAATATGCACCGCCATCCCCCCACTACTAAAGGTGGTGTCTGTGCTACACTTCCTGGCCACAGACACCTACCAACACACAGTGGGCCAGCTGCATGGCATTTCACAACCATTATTCTCATGCATGCTGAACCAAGTGCTGGATGCCCTCCTGAAGCACACAAGCACCCATATATCCCTACCACGGACTACCCAGGAAATAGCCGAAACCAAAGTAGGCTTCCATGCACTAACAGACATGCCCAATTGTGTTGGTGCCATCGACTGCACCCATGTGGAATTTGTAGTCTCCCATGCCATAGAGGCGGTGTACTGCAATCGCAAGCAATACCACTCCATCAATGTGCAAATGGTATGTGGCTCCAGCAAGATAATCACATATTGCTGCGCCCGATTTCCTGGATCCACACATGATGCCATGGTACTGAGCAACTCCACGCTACCCCGTCACATGGAGCGACATGCTGGACCACGTGCCTGGCTGCTCGGTGAGTTGCACAAAAGGGCCATGGCCATGCTGTGGGGTACTGATGTGTGCGGATGCAGAAGGGGGGGCTACTGCACCTGGGTGGGAAAGGGGGGGGGAATAGTGCACCTAGGTGGGAAAGGGGGGGGATAGTGCACCTGGGTGGCACTAGCCAGTGAGTGGAGAATGCATGCAGAGCTAAACACTCCTCGCCTGAACCAGCCAAACAGAGCATAACACATCACTGGGCCACATATCACAAATATTGCATATGGATAACAACAAGTAAGAAGCACAACCAGGGCACCATGGTGATGGCAAGCAATGCATGACTGAATAGGATGGCAACAGTGGCAATGCGGCTAGTGTGACCATGCATAGTAAAGAATATACAGCATGATTTGGAGGCCAAACATTTTTGCACTACCACAGCACATCTGCCAGAGCATGCATGATTACACCCTGCATCATCTATTGAACCCCATCCAGTGTACCACACCTCATTACAGTATACATTGCATCCAGGTGACTATTTTGTACACGTACAGGGACATGTGCATGCCCACACCAAATAGCTGCAGCCATGACTGTGCTCCCTGAAGGTGGCAGTTCAGAGTGACACACACCTATTTGTATCTGCTTGTAGGTGATGGAGGATATCCCTTGAGGCCGTGGCTACTTACCCCTGTGCGGAACCCACAGAACAGCCATGAAGAGGAGTACAATCGTGTGCACACTCGTACCCGTGTTGTGATTAAGCAGAACTTTGGACTGTTGAAGGTGTGGTTCCGCTGCCTAAGCAGGTCTGGTGGGGCACTCCTATATAGGCCTGAGAAGGTGGCGAAGACATTAAGGCCTGTGTCATGCTGCACAACATGTGTGTCCGAAGGAATGTACCACTGCCACCTGACATTGGCATGCATGGGCCGGGTGAGGATGAAGGGGATGGAGACGGAGGCGACGGAGCCCCCCTGCCAGTATGTGATGCACGGGATGGCCATGCTGTACGCCAAGCACTAATTGACGAATACTTTTGAAACGCAGGGACCATAAATGTAATGTGCCTGTGACACACTGTCTGCATGTGGACATGCACACTTGTTTGGTTAGAATTGCCCCACTGTACACCATCACAGATTAAATGTCCATGCACAAAATAAGTATGTCCAGCCAATGATTTTCTTGCACACAACAGGTGTATTTTCAAGACACGTGATAATGTGAACAAACTCCCCTCTCAACCCCCAATGGACACCTCACCCACCCTACAAACCCCGAAAATACCCAAGTAAACTCCCTCACCCACCCTACAAACCCCAAAAATACCCAAGTAAACTCCCTCACCCACCCTACAAACCCCAAATGTCCCCATATGTCCAACAAACACTGGTCCCTTCACAAAACGTACATTTTCAATATGCCATGTCTGCCCACTGTATTTCTTAGCAATTTTTGGATCCAGGGGTGCGATGGTCAAGCGCCGTGCACTCCTCCGCGTCAACCACACAGGGCTCGATTCGGCCGAGGTAGAAGGGGTTGTGGCAGTGGAGGTGTCGATGATCAGTCCCATGCCTGCCCCAGGGTGTGGGGGCTGCGTTTGAGGTAGATTCGCAAGCAGGGCCTGTGTAAGTGCCCCCATACACTCCCTCATGGCATGTGTCGATGCCTCAACAGCAGCAGTGTTGGCTGCAATGGCTGTGGCAGTGGCCCTCATGGAGTCATTCCCGTTGGATATTTGTTGCCGCATGAGTTCGAGCATCGACTCCTCTCGGGCCTCAACCCTTGACAGGCGAGCCTCAAAGGAGTTGTTGGCTGCAGGAGTACTGGTGGGCGGGGTTGTGGTAGGCAGGGTGGTGGATGGCAGGGTGGTGGTAGGCAGGGTGGTTTTAGGCAGGGTGGAGGATGGTGTCATGATGCCTGTTCCCGAGGAGCCAGGTCAGGCCTAGCGTCCCCGGAAGCAGACTTCATACTCACCAAGCAAGACCCAGCAAACCCCTATAGGGGCTCTTTGGACCTTGTCCTGGCGCCTTTGGCGCCAGGCTCATAAAAGGCATCTGCCTGGAGCCATAGGCGCCAGGTTCATCATGGCAGAGCATATGGTAATGCTTGGGTGAACTCACCTGAGGCAGACCATGCTGCATACTCACCCGAGGCAGACCATGCTGTCTGAAGCCCCAAGCCAACTAAGGCTGGGGAGGAACTATTTTCTTTCAGGAACTATTTTCTTACTCGGGTGGGGCCAGTGGAAGAAGACTCACCTGAAGCTCTTCCAAGGCTATTTAAACCACGCCCGGATGGCCACACGTGCTTCGCGTTATTCTGCATCTGCAGCAGGACGCTCACCGAGTCGGCTCCTGCATCCTGGCTCCTGCCACACTCGCCAGCACCTGGAACACCTGCAAGGAGAGAAAGGCAAGCATTAGGACATTACCTACCTTCATCCATCATCCGGATTCTTCACTCTGTCAATCCTGCAAAAGAAAGTCAAGGGTTAGAAACGCATCTCTTCGCTCGCTGCAGCGCCACTTCCACTTACCTTCACGTGGCGCTGTCTAGCTCTTCAGCGGTCAAAGGTGACATCGGCCGCATCCCAGCACCTACGGAAAAGAAAGACAATAGTTAGAAGCGCTCCGCTTCTCACGCTGCCGCGCCGCTTCTACTTACCTTCACGTGGCGCCGGCAACCTTTTCAGCGCCCATAGGCGACATCGGTCGCATTCAAGACCTACGGAGAAAAAGCACAAAACAAGTTGAGCAACAAACTAATTGCAAAAGGACAGATTACTCACCTTAAGTCTTACCTGAATTTTGTTGGGACCTCAGTTCCCTTTTCGGGTCGGAGCGGCTTTTCTGGCTTTTCCGTACCCCGGCACCTATGGGGAAATAAGACACAATCATTAAGGTGTCGGAGCAAACCACTACGGCACACCTTCATTAAAAGTACTCACCTGAGCTTACCTCGGCGAATCCCTTCCTCCACACGGATTCCTCATCTAGTCCCTGAAAATTAAACAAAGGCCAAGGGACAAATAAGACTTGATCTTTTGAACTATATACTTACGGCACCATTTTGGTAAAGGCAAGCAGACATCGAACCCTCGCCAAATCCGAGATCCAGTGAAGTAACTGGAAATCTACGCGCCCCTGCGTCAGAAGTAGGATGGAGAGCTCGTCCATACAGAAATTAAGGTGAGAGTCTGCGGAAGGCACAGCTAGGGTTCGAGGAGGGTGAGAAGGGGAAAATGTGGGGAATCTCACACACAATCTAGCCGACAGTTAACTCCCTTTTCCCATCTACAGAAGGATTATTCTACGGGCCAGACAGACGAGGTTTGGGGGTCCAGTCCAGCCCATCTTCCAAGCACTACGCTTTACCGTGGAAGAAGTTGTAGCAGTCCAGAACGGGTCGGCGCCTCCGTGGGAATCAGGTGAGCGTTACAGAACGCGAAGCCTACCAATAACTTCCTACCCAGGCGCCATGGAAACTTCTGAGACAGACCAGCTGGCCCAGCTATTAGGGGAATTACGGGCTGAAGTTCTTTCCGCTCGCCAGGAGACGAATGCCCTCCGGAGGGAGTTAATTGTGTCAAAGGAACGAACTGATGATCTTGCCCGCCAGCTGTTGCAGAGTCAAGCTGGTCAAACTCCTCTACCAAGTTCAGGGGGTAGTTTTACCCCCGTGGCCTCAACTAATCCAGTGCAAATCAATCTACCTGGAAACGTGCCACTGTCCTCGCCTGAACGTTTTGCTAGAGATCCCAAAAGATTTGCAGTATTTATGAATCAATGCCGATTGCATTTCCTCTGCAGACCTGGTGCCTTCCCGAATGACCAAACCAAGGTAGCCTTTGTACTTTCCTATCTCAGAGGCAGCGCAGCTGATTGGTCAATCCCATTGGTTACTCAAGACGACCCGATCCTTCAGAACTTTCAAGCCTTCCAGACAAGTATGGAAAGACTTTTTGCGAGGCAATCTCAGGGACAGGCCCTGGACAACGAACTCCTATCTCTACGACAGGGTAATCTGGACCTCTTGGCTTACATTGTGACCTTCAATAGGTTAGTTGTGGAAACAAGATGGCCCGAGGATAAGAGAATTACACTATTCCATCGAGGTCTAAGTGGAGAACTTAAAGATGTCTTGGCTCAGGTCGTAAATCCACCCCAGGACTGCTCGGACTATATTGACTTAGTGGTCCAACTGGATCACAGGCTTCAAAACAGAAAAGCAGATCGGTCCAGGTTTGAAACCCGGGTTTTTGCCAAAGCCCAGGTTCACACCAAGGGTGTTGATGCTACTGAACCTATGCAGATTGGAGTAGTCAAGGGACCTTTGACTCAAAGGGAGCGTGAAAGAAGACGGCAAATGCAATTGTGCCTCTACTGTGGAACTTCAGGACACTTCTTATGAGACTGCCCTGTAAAACCGCCCAAAAAGGCGGTAGGAGCCACGGATAAAGATCTTGTAGAATCTGAGCTGGGAAACGACCACGCCCGACAAGTGTAGAGGTCCGCTTGCCGAGCTTAAAAACCAACTCTTTGACCTCGCACTTCACCATGCCAATGTTCCTCGTAAATCCAAAGCAGCCTGAACGGTTGCATGCAATTAAGGCATACATCGATAGTGGGGCTATAGGAAACTACGTGGATCGTGAATTGGCTTCTAGGATGAACCTCCCTCTTTGCCCTAAAACCAATAAAGATGTCATCACCACTGTGGATGGAACCGAAATCGCCTCTGGGCCGGTAACTCACTCCACCACGGAAGTGACATTGCTGGGTCAAGACGGGCATCGGGAGGCAATGGTGTTTGACGTAATCAAGGCTCCGCAATTACAAGTAATTCTAGGAATCCCTTGGTTGGAAACACACAATCCTCAACTTGATTGGCGAGCAAAGAGGATAACCTTTCCAGAGTGTGTACAAACCTGCTATCCACGAAATACAAGCATTGGCCTAGCTACCGTAACTCCTGTCAGTTTGCAAATACCGCCAGAGTACTGAGAGTTTCAAGACGTCTTCCAAAAGGAACAGGCCAATACTCTACCGCCCCACAGGTCATACGATTGCCAGATAGATCTAATACCCGGTGCAACACCCCCTTGCAGCAGGATCTATGCCCTTACCGAGCCCGAGAATCGTCATTTACGACAATATCTGGACCAGTACTTAGCCAATGGTTTTATTCGCCCGTCTAAGTGTCCTGCATCCTCGGCTTTATTCTTCGTGCCAAAAAAAGAAGGCGATCTCAGAACTTGTATAGTCTACCGCGCACTGAACCAGATAACTGGCAAAAACAGATACCCTTTGCCTTTGATCCCTGAACTTCTTGACCAAGTGAAAGATGCCTGCATATACACCAAGCTAGATCTCCGGGGGGCTTACCATCTAGTGCGAATCAAAGAAGGCGATGAATGGAAAACTGCCTTCCGCACTAAATATGGGTTGTTCGAGTACCAAGTTATGCCTTTTGGACTGTGCAATGCACCGGCTGCCTTCCAATATTTCATGAACGATGTCCTCAGGGAACTCATTGATGTTTGTGTTATCGTATACATCGATGACATTCTTGTATACTCCTCTTCAGAATCTGATCATCGAAACCATGTCAGGGCAGTCCTCGAGAAATTGCGCCAACACAAACTATTTGCTAAACTTGAGAAAAATGTGTTTTCCATGACACGGAAGTCGAATTTCTAGGTTTTATCCTGACACCTAAAGGAGTCCACATGGACTCACGAAAAGTGGATGCTATCCTCAAATGGCCATCACCCAGCTCTGTAAAAGGTGTTCAAAGCATGCTTGGCTTTGCCAATTTTTATCGCAGGTTCATTCCGGAGTTTTCACGGGTGGTTCAACCCATCACTGCACTCTTAAGAAAAAATAAACGTTTTGAATGGTCTAAAGAAGCTGAGCAAGCCTTTCAAGAACTAAAAGCTAAATTTACTTCTGCACCCGCATTGAAACACCAGCGCCAGGATCTCCCTTATGTCGTCGAAACCGACGCATCCAGTCTAGCTATGGGAGCTGTCCTTTCTCAAAGGGACCCAGAGACTAACCAACTGCATCCCGTTGCGTTCTGGTCCAGAAAGTTCTCGGCTCCCGAGATGAACTACGCCATCACGGACAAAGAACTGTTAGCGATTAAATTTGCTTTTAAGGCCTGCCGACATTATCTCCTTGGCGCAAGACATACCATCACGGTGATCACCGACCATCGGAATTTACAGTACTTGAAAACCGCCAAGGCTCAGTCATCTCGACAGCTCCGTTGGGCTCTGTTTTTTGCTGAATTTGATTTCATAATCACCTACCGTCCTGGCTGTAAGAATGGCAAAGCGGATGCTCTATCCCGAATTGGAATGGGGGACACAGTCACTAACTCAGAGCCTGTGCCGATAATTCCCGAACAGAGAATCTTAGGTATGACTTCTTCACAATCGCTAGAAAATATCCAAACTAGAGTTAAACAACTCCTGGACCCAACAGACTTGCAGGACTGGGTTCAAAAGGGATTTGATTTTACTATAGATAATGATTTACCTTATTTCCACGGACGATTATTTCTTCCACACACAGATTTACAAAAGCTAGTTGTTTCTTGTTATCACGATACACTAATAGAGGGACACCCTGGCATTGCCAAAACTGAGGAAAAGGTGAAAAGACAATTCTGGTGGCCTTCTTGGCGAAAAGATGTAAAATCATTTGTGATGTCCTGTGGTGTGTGCGCCCAAAATAAAGGCCAAAAGAAAAGACCAGCCGGTCTTCTTCAACCGTTAGACATTCCACCATCACCCTGGCACACCCTGTCATTGGATTTTATTACGGACATACCCCCCTGTTCAGGATATAACACTATTCTTGTTATTGTGGATTTATTCTCCAAGATGGCACACTTCATTCCATTAAAAGGTTTACCTTCAGCTTCGGTTCTAGCTAAAGAATTCCTTGAAAATGTTGTCCGGTTACACGGATTTCCGTCTGTGCTGATTTCAGATCGAGGAAGCCAATTTATTTCCCACTTTTGGCATAGATGTTGTCAATTGCCACAAATGTAAGACTATCAACCAGTCATCACCCCCAGACCGATGGTCAAACAGAAAGAACGAACCAGATTCTCAAACAATATTTACGTTGTATGCTGCAACAATCTGAAAGTAACTGGAAAGACATTCTTTGGATAGCTGAATATGCATATAATAATTCTGTGCACTCTGCAACTGGGCAAAGTCCTTTTTACACTTTATATGGGCTTCACCCTCGAACCTCTGACCTGGATCCACCTCATGATCTCGGAACACCCGCAGTGGACTAGCTGCATACCGCAATTACCAAAGCCTTCAAAGAAGCATCTGAACATTTACAACAAGCCAAGAAAAGATACAAGAAAAGTGCTGATCGACATCGAAGTTAGGCACCTCAGTACCAGATTGGGGACCAAGTCTGGCTGGCTACCAGACACTTATCACTCAAAGGACCTCGAACTTTTAATCCCAAATACCTGGGACCATATTCCATTACGGCCATAATCAATCCTGTGGCCGTTAAACTGGATTTACCAGCTCATATGCGAATACATCCTGTTTTTCATGTGTCACTTTTGAAACCTGTGCAACCTGGAACCAGACTAATCAAGCCTCCAGAACCCATTCAAGTGGAGGGAGAACCTGATTTCGAGGTGAAGAACATTTTAGATTCTAAAATGATAAGATCAAGGCTTTTCTATCTAATCGATTGGAAGGGTTACGGGCCTCAGGATAGGTCATGGGAACCCCATGACCATGTACATGCTCCTCGGTTAATTAAAAAATTTCACCGGGCCTTCCCAGACAAACCAAAACCCCCGGGGAAAACAACTTTGGGAGGGGCCTTGGGGGGGAGTGCTGTCATGATGCCTGCTCCCGAGGAGCCAGGTCAGGCCCAGCGTCCCCGGAAGCAGACTTCATACTCACCAAGCAGGACCCAGCAAACCCCTATAGGGGCTCTTTGGACCTTGCCTTGGTGCCTTTGGCGTCAGGCTCATAAAAGGCATCTGTCCTGGCGCCATAGGCGCCAGGTTCATCATGGCAGAACATATGGTAATGCTTGGGTGAACTCACCTGAGGCAGACCATGCTGCATACTCACCCGAGGCAGACCATGCTGTCTGAAGCCCCAAGCCAACTAAGGCTGGGGAGGAACTATTTTCTTTCAGGAACTCTTTTCTTACTCGGGTGGGGCCAGTGGAAGACGACTCAACTGAAGCTCTTCCAAGGCTATTTAAACCACGGCCGGATGGCCACACGTGCTTCGCGTTATTCTGCATCTGCAGCAGGACGCTCACCGAGTCGGCTCCTGCATCCTGGCTCCTGCCACACCCGCCAGCACCTGGAACACCTGCAAGGAGAGAAAGGCAAGCATTAGGACATTACCTACCTTTATCCAGCATCCGGATTCTTCACTCCGTCGATCCTGCAAAAGAAAGTCAAGGGTTAGAAACGCATCTCTTCGCTCGCTGCAGCGCCGCTTCCACTTACCTTCACGTGGCGCTGTCTAGCTCTTCAGCGGTCATAGGCGACATTGGCCGCATCCCAGCACCTACGGAAAAGAAAGACAATAGTTAGAAGCGCTCCGCTTCTCACGCTGCCGCGCCGCTTCCACTTACCTTCACGTGGCGCCGGCAACCTTTTCAGCGCCCATAGGCGACATCGGTCGCATTCAAGACCTATGGAGAAAAAGGACAAAACAAGTTGAGCAACAAACTAATTGCAAAAGGACAGATTACTCACCTTAAGTCTTACCTGAATTTTGTTGGGACCTCAGTTCCCTTTTCGGGTCGGAGCGGCTTTTCTGGCTTTTCCGTACCCCGGCCCCTATGGGGAAATAAGACACACTCATTAAGGTGTCGGAGCAAACCACTACGGCACACCTTCATTAAAAAAGTACTCACCTGAGCTTAACTCGGCAAATCCATTCCTCTACACGGATTCCTCACCTAGTCCCTGAAAATTAAACAAAGGCCAAGGGACAAATAAGACTTGATCTTTCGAACTATATACTTACGGCAGCATTTTGGTAAAGGCAAGCAGACATCGAACCCTCGCCAAATCCGAGATCCAGTGAAGTAACTGGAAATCTACGCGCCCCTGCGTCAGAAGTAGGATGGAGAGCTCGTCCATACAGAAATTAAGGTGAGAGTCTGCGGAAGGCACAGCTAGGGTTCGAGGATGGTGAGAAGGGGAAAAAGGGGGGAATCTCACACACAATCTAGCAGACAGTTAACTCCCCTTTCCCATCTACAGAAGGATTATTCTACAGGCCAGACAGACGAGGTTTGGGTGTCCAGTCCAGTCCATCTTCCAAGCACTACGCTTTACCGTGGAAGAAGTTGTAGCAGTCCAGAACGGGTCGGCGCCTCCATGGGAATCAGGTGAGCGTTACAGATGGCACCTGCGCGGGGCCCACGCCCAGGGCACAGTCCTTCTCAAAGAGGGCCATGTCTGAGTCTCCAAGGTCTGAGTCGTGGAGGCAGGGGTTGTCCATGCTCTCGGCCTCTGTAGGGTGGGGTAGGCTGGTAATGGGGCTTGGGGTGGGTGTGCCGGACATGATGTCACCCTCATTCTCCACTTCTGTATCCACAACGTCTGCGGTGGCTGGCGGAGCGGGAATGGAAATGCCTCCCACTGTTGTGGGTGTCTGCTGCTGTACTGTGGCTGCAGGTGTCTCCTGCAGGGTTACTGCCCGGTGTGGCACACTGCCTGTTGCTCTGGGCAGTTTCTTGGGCTGGGGGGGCGGTGGCCCTGGTCCCTTGCCGTGCAGTGGATGAACTTGCACCCCTGTCCTGCATTCCATCTTCCTCATCGGTGCCTGGGGGATAGAAGAGATGCAGGTCATCAGTGATGGTGTCACATGACAGCTATGATGTATTGCGCTGCGGTATGTTCATACATTCATGCATCAAATTATTTCTGGGGTGTGGCATTTGGTGTTCTGAGGGGGCATGTGGGCAATTAATGCATGGCTGGTGGCATGGCATTGGTATGGTGTTTGTGTGGTGAGTTCCATGGGCACGGTCGGGTCATGTTGCACTTGTGTTGGCATTGGGATTGGCACTCAGCATGCGTGTGTTGCAGGGTGTGCCACACATTCTTGATTGGATATTTTGATGCGGGCCTGGGACATGCATTGCCTTGCCTTGCCTAGTCTCACTTCCACATCACTTGTGCCACATCATGATTTAGCCTACATGGATGTGATGGGTCACTCACCTTCTTCTGTGGATGATGCGGCGCCCACCTCCTGGTCTCCAAATCCCTCGATGGATTCAGGGTCGATGAAGGTACTGGCGGTCTCCTCCCATGCCGTCAACTTCACTGGGGAGTGTGGGGCCCCGCCTGTCACCATTGCGGCCCTCATGTTATCCGCCAGGATCTTCCTCACCCTGAGGCGGAGGTCATCCCACCGCTTCCTACAGTCACGCACACTCCTTGGGCTGGTTCCCACTGCCGACACCCTCTGTGCGACCTCCTGCCAGACTTCTTTTTTTTTTGGTTTGGGCTGCATGCTTCATGTCAGTGCTCCTGATCGTGTCCGCGTGCTGGGCCAGGGTGTCAGCAAGCATGCTTAGTTTAGCGTCTGAAAAATGCTGTTTTCTCTTCCTTTGGGTCGCCTTCTTGGTAGCCTTGGACATCCTGCTTCTATCATGCCTTCTATCATGTTCGGCTGATACTTCTTCTTGATAAGCATTTGAGGCACATATTTGAGAGGTAACTAGGGCTGTGTGGGGCGTTCATTTGTAAATGTCCCATTGCAGTTCTAATTGCCTATGCATTTGTGAAAATGGGCTGCTGATGACAGAGCTAGGTTTAGCAAACGTATTGCCACCCCTTTTGTTTAGGTGCCAACCAAACACATCTTTGATTCGAAGAGAAGTCTCAGGCAGGGTTCAATGAGGCCTCAACGGGTGCTGTCAGATTGTTGAGGAGGGAGCGGCAGGCGGGGGCGGTATGGGGAGAGTTGCACTGAAAGATCTCGCACAGGGTGCTGGCAGAGTTGGGACCGGCACTGGCAATGTGGCAGAGCTCCGACCTGGCCTGGCTTCAGTACTTAACTAGTTTTAAACAGTGTGATTCTGGGCAAATCACTTTAGCTACTTGTGCCTCAAAATGTGTAACTGTGTAATGAAATTAACATATGTACACCAAACTGTGCCCTCAAGCACTGTTCCAATGACATGTTGCAACTAGCCACCCATTTCCCCTCACTTCCTGGTTTCTGTAATGTACTTTCAAATCTCGTGAGGATAGCTTACAGGCAACGTGCTCGCTTTAGAAGCAAGAAGACATGGAGCAACACCAGTTCGATCCCCGGGTCAGCGCTTAGAAACCTCTGGGTATTAAGCAAGTTACAAATAACCTATCATATCATATGCCACACTCCACTGTCCATGAAAAACACATCATGCTTGAGCTGCTCCTGCGTGAACAATCGTTCTCTGTCAAGCGATCCTTGATGCGAAGCGTGGGCCATATCAGACGTCGAAAGTAACTTATTAAACTTGTGCCCTTTGTGCTTGAGGAAATATGTGACGTAAATGTAGGTATCTGTTTCAAGAGGATGAGCCCAAAGCAGTCAGCTGTGCCAGTACCCTAATTTCAGCTGTCCTTCTCACAGTTAAAGTAAAAAGCGAAAACCAACCCCGTGCGCTGGGCCTTTACTCGAATATTGTCGTGAAGTGACCTCCCAATGCCCCTTATTTTAATTTGTCAACTAACATACGTCGATGGTGGTGAAGTCGGCACAGATGGAGAGCTCCCACAAAAACAAAGAGGCATACACTGCCGAACCCGGAAAATGAACAATGCCTGGATATCATCACCGCCCCCCCCTCCACACCCCCACCCCTCATGCAGAGCAGCTCCAGTGGCTCCTAATGCGAGCAGGCCCTAGCTGTCTGCGTGATACATGTTTATTTGAAACTGGTTTGCTTTGTGGGTAAACATTATTAATTCATTCTTGTGATTATGGTAGTTGGTGTTTATTAAAGGTCAGGCGAGCGCGCGGATGCCTTTGTGGCTCTTAAATGGGTTTCCAGAGCAACGGTGCCAGTGCAGCATTTTGAGCCAATCCGATGGCGCACAGGCTGCGTCTTGCTAAACTGTTGGCGCCGCGTGTCTAATCATAACGGCAAGATCCTCCTCTTCACACCAGGGATGAGGAGGACGAGAACAATCGGTGGATTATGGACTCGCACCCAAAGCGGCCTGAAAAGGCGGCTTTTGATACAAGGCACCATGGGAAATACTCGCAGTTTTTTTTAGAAATTGATTTTTCCTTCTCCCTCGTCACAATTGTTCCACACGACTGCGTATACCAACCAGCCTGTTAGACAAACAGAAACCATCAAGTGGCGGCAAAATGTTATACTGGTGTTACTTTCAGTACCCAGCAAGTTGTCACAACGTCTACCGGTTTCTATTTCCTGTCTTTAGCGAGACACGGCAGCACCCCCTTCCACATGTGTGCGGGGGTGGACTGGCCTATAGGGAACTCTGGAGATTTCCTTGTAGGCCTCTGCAGCCTGGGCCTCTTTTGTGTGGTATTTCCAAATGTTCTAATAGGAAAAGCATTGGACTAGCTGAAAATATATGATATGGGGCCACTTTGGAAATTATTTCCCAGGCCTCTTTTGGCAGTACACCCCTGCGCAGGAGAGGTAAGTGGTGAGCTCCCTTATAAAGGTAACGCCAAGAAAATTGAAAGAGGGGTACATTTGATAAACAGGATGGGATTTAAAGCAGATTCCATGAAACCACATAGATAGATTGCAGCAGCAGCATGCAGTGACAGTTTCCCAGCAACACTGAATACGGCTTCCTGTTTTAATAACATGTAGCATTTACATTTAGCACGTGCTGGGCAGTAGACCCTTAATTTGTTGATGAGCCTACAGATCAACATGCACGTTAATGGTAATCATCTCATGCTGGATTGCCTTTTTTACCACCTAACTCGTAATGAGGTCCGAGACTTTCTTTGTTCATAGTTATCCAGGTGATGCGAGTTGTGAGGCCCTATTCCACAACCAACCATTTTCAGTGGCTATCCTGTGTTGAGCCTATACTGCCGGATAGGCTGGGGAGCGAGATGCGAATCTCTGGAAAACAGAGGGAAATGGAGTGAAGAAGAGCTCCGCCTTCACATAAACTGCTTGGAACTTCTAGCAGGTTCCTTCGCAATCAAGGCTCGCATCTGATTCTATTACAAGGTCTATTACAAGGTCTGGTCGATCTCCAAAAATTGCACGCCCATTCCAGGCGTCGATATTCTTCAACCACCTTTCCAGTTCTGTAATGGATTCTTGATCTAAGGGTATTTGCTGGTGGTATTTCAGACCCTGTTGCACGTGATCTTCAGCCTCTGTAGTGCACGATAGTGGAAGGGACCTGGAAATACAGCTTGGATCGAGGCTGCTAGCATTCCTACTATCCTCGCTAGAACTCTGAGCGATAGCGTCTGCTTGCTCTAGTAGTCTGTGATTTCCCTCTTGATGTCCCTTATCTTCCAAGCCAGTAACTCCAGCATCGCTTTTCTGGTACCTAGGACGAATCGTAGGAAGTCCAGCCTTTGTGCCGGGGCATTGTCTGATTCCTCCACTTTCACTAGGAATCCAAGGGATGTTAGGAGGTCTTACCCCATGTTGTCTAGTATACCAGCGTCTCCTGATCCTCTGTTAGGAGCAGTAGATCATAGAGGTATATAATCATCCTGATACCCTTCTCTCTAATCGCTGTCGCTACTGGTTTCATCAACTTGGTAAAAGCCCAGGGAGCTGAAGCTAGCCCGAAGGGCATTGTTCTAAATTGCCAGAGCTGCTTGTTCCAGCGGAAAGCCAGGAAGGTCATGAATTCCTCTTGCACTGGTACCGTCAGGTAGGCATCCTTCAAGTCTAATCGTGCTAGACTTTCTTGCTCCACTTGCTCTAAGTGTGGCTGATGAGGCCAGTCTGTCAGTATGGACTGCTGAATAAACTCTAGCTGCACACCACTGATGGTTTGCAAAACCCAAGTATCGCTGGAAAGCGCATGCCAATTTTCCAAGAAAATCACTGTTCTCCCCCCACTGGTGGTTATTCAGTGACTCTCACCTGGTGTAAAGCTTTGGCCTTGACCGGCTCCTCTTCCTCTGTGCCCTCTTGGGAATCCTCCTCTGGCCGGGAAGAAGGAGTCCTCCTGCTTATTTTCCCAGTACTGTGCTCTGGGATTCTGGGGACTTCTTCCACTTTGAAAATGACCAGCTGCTCGACTCTGGTTGAGGCCGGTCCCGGCAAAAACTCTTCCCGGGAAAAGTTTTCATATAGACACTTGTGGCTTCTCCAGCAATGTTTAGGTGCTGACAAACTGCCCCATTTCCTTGCCGAAGGTCTCTCCGAAGAGGAGACCCTGTGTTGCTTCCCTGGCTTCATAGGAAGCTAAGTCACTCAATTTAATATCAAACTTAAGTAGTAAACCTCTTCTTCTTTCTGAAGAAATGGCGCAGTTCGCATTGCCTAGCAGGTAGACTGCTCTCTGGGCCCAACTGGCTAGGGCTTCGGGGTTAACTTCTTCTCCTGTATCTTTGGCCCTCTCCGCTAAATCCATTATTTTCACCAGTGGACCTGAAATATCCGTCCATCCCTTTTCTCGGGTCCCTGCTGGTCTTCGGAAGGAAGGTCAGCTTCTTAGGGTCCAGTTCTGGGGTTTCCGACACTTTTCCTGGAAGGTCTGGTCGCGGGCATTGTGCGCGCAGGCGTTGCCTCACTTCCTTGTCCAGAGCCTTTCTTAGTCTCAGGGCCATGTACTGTGTTACTCTGGGTGATGGCTGCCAATCAGAGGACCTGGGGTTCCTGATACTGCCAGGGTCGAACATGTCTAAGATCTCCTCTTGCTCTTCGTCCGGGTGCTTCTCTTTGCGGGCTCTCTTACCCCCGCTGGGTTTTGCCCATGATTCCTTTGCCTTCTCCTCCTCTTCGTGCAGAGATAGTTCATCTTCCAATGGCTCCTCTTCTGAGCCTAGGTCATCTCCACCCATATTTTCCTCCCCTGGGAAGGGGGTCGTGAGGCGTGGCACTGTCGACCTTTGCAAGTAAGTTTCTTTGAAGCTTAATAAAGACGTCGACTGCCTCTGGGGTCTTCTCTTCTACCCCGTAAGGTCGACCCGGGGAGTCAGCAGAGGATTTCCTCTTGCGGGTCTGGTTACTCCCCTTGGGCCGTGTTTTCAAGGGAACTGTGGGCATGCTGTGTGCTTCTTTGGTGCTCTCTCTGGGCTCGCACAGCATTGATTCTAAAGTTTCCAGCCTCTCTCTTAGGAGTTTAACCCCTTGTGCCACAACATATATCAACAACCTCCCCAGCACTTCTTTAAAACTGGCAGTGAGGTCTAGGGGCTGCTCCTCCTCGCTCCATTCAAATTCAGACATGGTCTTGCGTGCTGTGTGCCTGGTACCTGAATCAGGTGTGTCCCGCATGCCCACTGCTACGATGATTTAGTTGCTGGCTTACCACAATATATATAAATAATTAATTTCTCTCTTTTTTAAATGTGTATGTGGCTAGCACCAGTGTCTGACTTATTGTCTTCTGTGTGGCTGTGTGCTCTCTGGCGAGCTGTCTGGGCCTGGGCTGAGTCGTGATGAGAGGTGTGACTCTCTTATGATGTGGGCCATATGCGCTGCTTTTTGACTCTGCTGGGCCTTCAGATCATTTGATTTGCTTTCCTGCTGCTTGCCTTGCAGCGTGGCAGTTGTGTTCTATGATTGCTGCAGTGTCTGAGATATCTAAATGCAAATCCTTTATAGATATGTCGCTCTGCTCGCTGTCTCCATTTAATCCATTACTCCTAAGTGAAAGGAAGCTGCTACATTGCGCACTGGCTCCGCCTCACCAAAGCAGGGGGCCTGAGCGCTTCACATGCACTAGGCTCTGCCCCTGCGGGGATGAGGGCCGCAAAGTCTCAAGACTGCGAGGCAGGACGAGCCCCTGGGTGTGTCGGTAATGCGACACAGGCTCGCCTGCTTCCATACCGGAGACTTCCAATAGTTTGTATGTTGAGCTATTTCGCGTGACGATCCGCGAATTCCCTTGGTAGAGCTCGGCACTCGGTCGCATACACCCGCGACGAAATTACCTCATCAGCATTTTATTGTGTAGCTTAGGATACTAGTGCTATAACTATACCTATGTATGCAGTAAATACTTCACCAGTATTCTACTGTATCTGTTACAATATTAGAGCTATAATTACACATATTTATAGTAGACACTTGGACTGTTACATTCAGAGGTCCTAGTTTTTAGTCTTTATATTGACTTGTCTCCTAACAGTGCACGGGGACCCTTAGTTCTCCTCCACATCAAGGAACTATGGTTCCATTTCTTTCTCTCATTGAACTGAGAGTTACAGCCCATGCATTTGTGACTAAGACCTGATGTATTTTCCTCTTGGGCCCGGCAGGTTTAGTAGCCGTGAGTTAACCGTCACTTTATATTCATTTTTATGTTTTATTTTTGGTTACTTTCATTTTTCATTTCAATTTTGGTGATCACATAACCTGCATGAGTCCCCACTCTGTAAACTTTTCCAAGCTTATTTTGGGAATTTGGATCACCTAACTCTTGATGAGGTAGCCATACCCCACGGTTGCATGCAGCCCTCTTTTTATCTCTTCGATTCATTTTTATCATTCATTCTTTGGACTGCCTTTGTCCTAGTGTTTACTGGTTTCTAGTGTTTATTATATCTACTTACACGCTACAGCGCCCTCTCACATTGAGGTTGATTAGATTTTACACCATCATTATTACCCGGGGAGCACTGGCTTTAGTATAGACTGTGTAATCCGCTTGAGGTTCTACCAGTAGCTAGTTGTCCATGTTTTAATCTTTTTTCATCACACATACTCAGTGTCTTTTAACTTTCATTTATTCCACAGGGGTCACCTTTTTTATATCTTACTCTGGTCCTGAGGAAGGCGTTACATACACCAATCAACGCCGAAACGTAGGATACACCTGCTTTTGTAATACTCATCCAAGCGGGTGGCAGATGGCTGTGCTCTAGCTCATGCAGCCACTCCACGTAGACCCCGAGTAGATTTATTGATTATCGGGCATAATCTTTAACATTTCTTTTCTTGAGTCTGAATAATTCATACCACCTGGCAATGAATGTAACAATTGGGATGTATTGCTTGTATTTTCAGATACAGACCTGTTATGAATGATTAAATAACAGCTCAACTGTATTAAATGAATTTATGTATGTACAATTATTTCATGTTAATATCTTAATATGCTTTTGTTTTGGTTTTTGTTTTAGCGCGTTGAGTCTATGTTGAAGTAACAGCTTGGGAATATTATTCCTTCACAAAAAACTTTTTTGTTTGTGTATTTGTTGAATTGTTTATAATAAATTGTGATATAGATTTGTTTCTAGATAATCAAGCTGTACGTGTTTCTAAATATAGTCTAAAACATAGAGTGTGTGATTGATCAACACATGAGACGGGCCCTCGTCGGCATATATGGTTGACAAGGGTTTATGTTCTAGCAATTAAGACTAGAATTCATACCACACACCTACTTAGGAGAGTGTTTGGAGGGGTTTGCTTACATAGAGAGACAAGATGCACTTAATTGGTTTGACTGGTATACCTTAAATCCTTTTCCTGTTGGGACACACACCTTTATTTACTTGTTATCTTTCCCAGTCCCAGACAGAGTAGGCAATCTCCCTTTAGTTTATCAATCAGTTTATGGATAGTCTAGGCTATCTTTAGGGGTTTGTTGGAGTACAGTGTACCAATACACATTCAGGGTATATGTACCCCAACCTTCCGGTCGCTTTCAAGATTTTAGTAGTTTTGATCTTTTTCTTTCTTTCTATTATTTTGAGTCTCTCTCAGCACCTTTCTGTAAAATATTTTTTTCATTTCACATGCACACTTACTAGGACATGGCAGAGAGTGCCACTCTGAGCTTCAGCGAAGAGCAGATACCCAATATCATTGGAGGCTCTTCCTTCTTTGAACAAACGGGGAGCACTAGGATTTCTGCCCCACAGAGCAACACAGATGAACTTCTTAAATTGAAGAAAAAAGGCTTTAGAACTGAGCCGCATGGCAATTTTTAAGAGAATACCTCAGGGCTAGCATTATCCCGGCACGTCTGGTGGTCAGAAACGAGCCAGGTCTCTTTCTTGATGATGAGGAGTACAAAACGGGTTTTATTAAGATTGCAACTAAATGCAGTAGGGATCTTATGGTCCTAACAATTTCGACTGCACAAAGACTAGCAATTGTATTACAGAAAGAACTGGAGTCAGATGAATTGAAATTCAAAGCAAACCCCTTAATTAGTAATGCAGATGATAAATTAAGGGAGATTGAAAAACTGTTCGAGGATTTCAAATCAATAACTCTCTCTAAAAAAACAAAAAAACTTGGTAAAGACATCCAGGAATTTAGGACAGAGACGATTTATCCATACTTCAGTGCAGACTATTTACAACAGAAGTCACAGGATAGATTGCAACAAGTCAAGAATAATAGAGGCAGACCACGGTGGTGGGTAACATTTTCTGACTCCAGCAGCGACTCTGTGGGCGAGGATCAATCCTTATTAGGACCCCCACAAACCTACAGACCTAGGAGCCAGAGGCCTTTTTTAGGGAGAGGCCAGTTTCGAGGGTTCCAAGGGGATTTTTACAACCAAACATGGGACCCATGGGGAGGCAGATGGTGGCAACGACTGCGCAAGAGAGGAAACATTCAGTAGCAGATATGATCAACCCCGTACCTCATAGGGAATTGGATAGAGACATCCCAGTCTTCAATTTATCAAACACTGAATTGTCTCCCATCCAAATCCAACTTCTTGGTAAAGGTCTATCATTCATCCCAACTAACCGGACTGATTGGTTCACCGCACAAGGTGAAGTGAGACAATTCTTTAGAAAGGTGCACCTCAGCAACTTCTTTAGTGAAAAGGAACAAGAACTGAGCCCCAAGATACAGGCCTAAGGGTCCCATCTAATTTCACCCAACTTGATAATCAGGAAGTTCAAGAAATAATCCTTTTTGAAAAATGTGTGATGTCTGATCTCAAGAGATTACAAAACAACACACAGAAAACCAGACATAACCTGTCAAATGCTGAAAAACAGGCGATGAATGAACTCACAGCTAACACAGGCTTAGTAATTAAGCCTGCAGATAAAGGGGGAGGAATTGTGTTTTTTTCCCAAACCGAATACCACAAAATGGTGACGGACATATTGGAGGATAACCGGAGCTATCGACCCCTACGCAAGGACCCATCCCCAGAAATCAAAGAAGAGATCAGGGAAACAACTCAGTTTGCAGCAGATCGTTCTTGGATCACACAGGAGGAATTGGAATATTGTATTCATTCCAATGGAAGGACTCCTTCCTTCTATGCCCTCCCTAAGATTCACAAACACGAATCCAATCCCCCGGGAAGACCCATAGTATCGCGTTGTGGTTCGATATTAGAACCTCTTTGTAAGTTCATAGATTTGTTTCTGCAACCCATAAGCCAGAAAACTGTGACTTATTTGAAAGACACCATGGCACGATTAATATCTTTGAAGGGGAACTATTTGACAGTGAAAAAGATCTCCTGGTCACAATGGACATTAAGTCACTGTGCACTAATATACCCCAAGTGGAGGCCATAGAGATCATTCACAGATTCCTGATTCATCAGGGTACACAACAGAAGATTCCAGCAGGGTTTCTTATTGAACTCATGACTATTGCCCTACAGAAAAACTTTTTTGTATACGCAGGGCAATACTATTTGCAGATAAGAGGCACGGCTATGGGGGCAGCATTTGCCCCTAGCCTAGCCATTCTCTTTATGGCTGCTTTCGAGGAACATTTTGTGCTTTCAGCCAATAACCAATTTAGATCACAAATTAGGAAGTGGTTCTGATACATCGACGATGTGATCTTTATTTGGCAGGGCAATCTTGACTCCCTCAATGCTTTTTTTACTTACCTAAATAACCAACATCCTACCATCAAATTTACCATGGAGCATGATAATACATCCATCAATTTTTTGGACCTGAAGCTTAAGGCTCAACTGGGACATCTTCACTGTATGTTACATAGGAAAAACACTAACAGGAACACCACTCCTCACTTTACTAGCTTTCACCCCAGGTCCCTTAAAGAAAATCTGCCCTACAATCAATTTTTGAGGGTGAGACGTAATTGTACAGCAATATCAGACTACTACCAACATGCCAACAGATTGGCTAGCGACTTGGGGGATAGAGGCTATCCCAAAAAGTTGGTTTCACATGCCCTGAAAAGAGCCAGGTTCACGCCAAGGGAAAATCTCCTTGAACCTAAAGCAAGAAGTTTGCCATAAGAGAGGATTACATGTGTGACCACATATAGCACACAATTGTTTGCTATTAAAAAAGCACTCTTAAAATACTGGCCCATGGTCCGTACTTGCTTGCCGGTTTCAGGTAAACTGCTTTTTGCTTTTAAGAAATCAAGAAATCTCAAAGACCACTGGTGCACTCCTCCACACTAGCTATACCTAATGTGAGCCAGAGAGTGTTGCGCCCATTGCTGGGCCATTTCCCTTGTGGGAATTTCCATGCTTGCCAGTTCACCAAGAAGACAACAAGCTTTCCCATTGAGAACAGAGCATGGGAAATTCACTTCTTATCGAACTGCAAAACTAGTAATGTGGTATACTGCATTCGATGCCTCTGTGGCCTGAGATATGTCGGCCAGACAAGCAGGCCGGTTCACATGAGAATTAATGAACATCGCTCAAGAATACGATGTAAAAACCATTTGGCTCCATTGGTTTCACACTTCGTGGCTTTTTCATACTCCCCGGACGACATAAAGTGGTGGGTGCTGGATGTGGTGAAAAACAGCCTCAATATGCAGCAGGCATTGCTCAATAGGGAATCCAGATGGATCGTTCACCTGCAGACATTGGACAGATCAAGAGACCTCAATGAGGAGACTCCCACATTCCTGTTACCTTCCTAACCATACTAACAGCCGTCCATGGGGTGGTTTTTCATTTCCACACTTTTGGGATGAGCCAGTGGTTGCTCCATATAGAGTATAGGCAACACAGACAGCCTGGTTCCTTTGATTGCACCCCTGGCCTTTTACAACATGTGCTTAGCTGAATTAGCCTTGTGATGTGACAGGGTGCAGTACACTTTCCATCCACCGCTGTGCCGTGTCACTATCCTTGAAATATGGTTAGCAGGGCCGCGCAGTGTCTCCCTGGTAACCTACGTCATCTGGGAGGAGACACCTTGCAGAGCTCCAGCACCTAACGTAGACTTTCGCGTACGCGAACGAGTGAGTGCTTTCACAATGCCCCACAATACTCTGGGAATACATGCCATTTGGGATACACTTACTGACCTCTTGTCCCTCTCTCCAGTTCACAGCCGTGATCGCAACAACACAGATCATGCCCGCATACTGTGTACATGCGTTAACACATTTCAACTGCAGTGAATGCCTGCTGTTCGATTCTCCAGCACGCCCCGCTCTATCGTGCCCGTGAGGAACAAGCAACGCAGTACAGGTAAATGAGGGGAGTTATTATTTATCTGGTTTTGCTCCTCAGTGTGTACGTTTGTAGACACTTGGACTGTTACATTCAGAGGTCCTAGTTTTTAGTCTTTATATTGACTTGTCTCCTAACAGGGCACAGGGACCCTTAGTTCTCCTCCACATCAAGGAACTACGGCTCCATTTCCTTCTCTCATTGATCTGAGAGTTACGGCCCACGCATTTGTGACTAAGACCTGATGTGTTTTCCTCTTGGGCCCGGCAGGTTTTATAGCCGTGAGTTAACCGTCACTTTATATTCATTTTTATGTTTTATTTTTGGTTACTTTCATTTTTCATTTCAATTTTGGTGATCACATAACCTGCATGAGTCACCACTCTGTAAACTTTTCCAAGCTTATTTTGGGAATTTGGATCACCTAACTCTTGATGATGTAGCCATACCCCACGGTTGCATGCAGCCCTCTTTTTATCTCTTCGATTCATTTTTATCATTCGTTCTTTGAACTGCCTTTGCCCTAGTGTTTACTGGTTTCTAGTGTTTATTATATCTACTTACATGCTACAGCACCCTCTTACATTGAGGTTGATTAGATTTTACACCATAATTTTCACCTGGGGAGCACTGGCTTTAGTATAGACTGTGTAATCCGCTTGAGGTTCTACCAGTAGCTAGTTGTCCCTGTTTTAATCTTTTTTCACCACACATACTCAGTGTCTTTTAATTTTCATTTATTCCTCAGGGGTCACCTTTTTTATATCTGAGTCTGGTCCTCAGGAAGGCGTTACATACACCAATCAACGCCGAAACGTAGGATACACCTGCTTTTGTATTACTCAACCAAGCGGGTGGCAGATGGCTGTGCTCTAACTCATGCAGCCACTCCACGTAGACCCCGAGTAGATTTATTGATTATCAGGCACAATCTTGAACATTTCTTTTCTTGAGTCTGAATAATTCATACCACCTGGCAATAAATGTAACCATTGGGTTTTATTGCATGTATTTTCAGATACAGGCCTGTTATGAATGACTAAATAGCAGCTCAACTTTATTAAATGAATTTATGCATGTAAAATTATTTCATGTTAATATCTTAAAATGCTCTTGTTTTGGTTTTTGTTTTAGCACGTTGAGTCTATGTTGAAGTAACAGCTTGGGAATATTATTCCTTCACTAAAAACTTTTTTTGTTTGTGTATTTGTTGAATTGTTTACAATAAATTGTGATATAGATTTATTTCTAGATAATCAAGCTGTACGTGTTTCTAAATATAGTACTTCGCACAAATCAATGTACCGTTCTTTTTGAAACTTAGCGTGTGTGATTGATCAACACATGAGACAGGCCCTCATCAGCATATATGGTTGACAAGGGTTCATGTTCTAGCAATTAAGACTAGAATTCATACCACACACCTACTTAGGAGAGTGTTTGGAGGGGTTTGCTTACATAGAGAGACAGGATGCAGTTATTTGGTTTGACTGGTATACCTTAAATCCTTTTCCTGTTGGGACACATACCTTTATTTAATAATTACACATATATACATATCCTTTAATCTTATCAGCCAACATATAAACCTCTGTAAAAACACGGAGATGAGATAAAATGGTACTTATCTCCTGAAGAGCAGTAAAAGAAGAGGAGGTGTCTAGGAACAGGAAGAGTGTCATAGATGGACTGGGCAGAATAGGACTACATAGACATTGGGATTTGTAGTTTTAAAGAGATTAAAAGTGTTATTTAGTTTAGTTTAGTTTAGTTTAGTTTAGTTTATTTATTTGTATAGCGCGCCAAACCCTGGAGTATCAGGGCGCAAACAGATAAGGATATGCTCAACTTAGTTACAGGTACATAGAAATCAGAAGAAGATACTTTTCAGTGTTTTCTTGTGTTTTTTGTTGAAACTGCTGAGCAGTAATAAATTGAAGTTGAAGTATCATGCTCGCCTCCAGTCGTGACATAGAATACATATTTACAGTTTGATTATCCGAGGTTTTTGTTGGTCTGAGAGGTTCTTTGTTCTTTAGGGTACGGGATGTTGGTAGAGAAAAGGTAGAGTATGGGAGATCCTGGACAGAAAAGATCACTTCCACCATTTTGGAAACTGCCAGGATACTTAGGGTCTCAACAGGAGTTGGCCGGTAAAAGGGCGCTATTTCCACTGAGCGGAAATAGCGTTACTGTCGGGACCCATGGAGCAAATAGCGCTGCATCACAACATCGCAAGCATGCACATCCTGCTCCGCTGGTAAAGCAATTTGCACCTGGCGGAACTAGCGCCGAAACAAGGACCACTGCCAAAAACATGGCACAAATAGCGATGTCGCCTATAGCCAGCTGGAATCACATCACCGCATGAATGGAAAGCACTGCTGCAGCAATTTTGAAAATCACAATCCATCCAATACCACATCTGCCTGTAGCCATCCAGACTTGCAAACAACACAGAATCTCCCAATGGAGAATCAGGAGCAGAGCTGCCCAAGATCATATCCGCAAATTAAAATTCAGCGAAGGGAAGCTGGTGGTGCACATGCACACCATGATGAACTCTGTGGGGCCAGGCAATGCAAAACATCTGCCTAGTGCAGGACAGCCATCTGGCATACATTCAGCCAGAAGGTGACAGCAGTGTGCACCATCCCCCGGAACGAGAAGTCTGCCATAAGTGCTGGAACGACCTGCAGGTCAGGGTTCGAGGACTGCTGTCCCAGCACAGGCAGAGGAGCATGGCTTCTGGAGGAGGGACTGTGCAGCCACTGTCATTCCACGTATGGAAGGAGAAGTGTGGCTCGGTGTTCATGGAGGGTATCGAGGGAGTTGGATGTGCAGAGGCAGGTGCCAGCAGCCAGGATGCAGAAGGTGAGTCAACCCACCCCACCCAAGAACATGTGCATGCATCATTGAAAGCCTAGCTGAAGGTGCCCCAGTGGGCAGACCCATGAGCCGGGCATTGAGACAGGGTGCAATGATTGGGTGCCACAGCAGCCACCTACCACAGCAGCTATGTGACAGTGCACCAAGGCCACCCCTGTGAGTCAGAGCTCTGTGGAGGGCAGCCAAGGGACCCATCCAAGTGCCATGTGCCACACACCCATTGCTGGAGCACATCAGTGCCCCATATGGACCTGCCAGGGTCATGTACCCAGGCACCCCCCAATCCAAATAGCACCTGTGGAGGTGACGTGGGTGCATGGCTTTCAGAAGCATGACTGCCATACAACAGCTGCCCCAGCATGGACCTCTTGCCATCCACACACACAGGCCAAATACAAACTGCCCAAGTGACACACTCCCATATCTGCATCCGTCCCCATCATTGTGAACCCACTTGCAAACACCCCTGACCAACCTTGTCCATCAGCCCAAATGCCCAGGGTTCTAATCAGCAATGTATATCGTGCATGCCAAATCACGTGGAGGAATGAAACATGACCACATCTCCCATGTCCCGTACAGGCACACAAGCAACATCAGAGGCATCTGGGGATGAAGAGGCGGTAGTACCATCTGTCAGTGTGACATGCCGACACTCAGACACTGTCAGTACCACCTCCATCATGCAAAAAAGCAGACAGGCCACACAAAGGCAGATGTCACGCCACAACACAGGGCAGCACAGCAGGACCAGGCTCACAACCCCCCCCCCCCGCAGCCCACCAGGAGCTAGGCAATGCCAGCACACCCACACCTGCAGCTGTGGACACTGCCACGGAGGGCACGCAACCTATTCCAGTGCTCTTGGAAACACAGTGAGACAGCAGCCCTGACACAGCTCACGTGGTAGTGCCACCAACCCCTGGTCACAGTCTCTGGCAGCAGCCCTCCACCACACCTGAGAGCCCACCCCATCGGCAACTATGTGGACAGACCCCAGAAAGACCACCATGCGGCCGGCACATGCATACACCAGAGCCAGACACCGACACACCATCAGTTGGCTTCCCTGTTGACATCCCACACCGACAGCACACCCCCTCACCAACTCAGCCTATGGCAACACTCGGCAAGCTGATGCAGAGGCTGGGGGACATGGAGCAAAGACACAGGCAGATGGAGGCCATTGGTCACACCTGCTCTGGACACTTGGAGGCAATACACAACATTATCCAGGGGGCCACAGGCAGGATTGTGCGGGACAGTGCAAGGAGTACGGTTGCACTGACAGCATTTGGCCAAAGAGTTAGTGAGATGACGGAAGGCATCTCTGCTCTTGCAGAGGTCATCCACCAAAGCAATGAGCTGGTACACCAACAGCTCCTGTGGGCAGATCCATCCTTTCTAGGTCAACAACACCAACAGGGGACTCCCAGGAGAGCACACTGAGGCCCCAGTACCTGTGCCAGTTGCATTCCAGATCACCGGCTGCTGGGGGTGGGGGGAAGAAGCCACAGACATAGACACTGCCGTGCAAACATTTGCCCGGAGTCGCCATGCCATGGAGTTGGTGGTGGGCGGGGGGAGAGGTGATAGTGTGCTGGACAGTTGGTGGTGGGTGGGGGCAGGGAGGATAGCATGCTGGGGAGTTGGTGGTGGGTGGGGATAGGGCATTGTGTGCTGGGGAGTTGGTGGTGGGCAAAGGCCAGGGGGATAGTTAGTGCACAAAGTTGCATTAAAAATTGTTGAACATCATTCATGCGACTACATTCCGGATTGTGTTCATGTGCCGTTTATTCACAGTGCTGTAAGTGGACTTGAGCCAGTGTACTGTACTAGAACAAATAGTCTATTAGTGCCTGCCGGGCCAGTCTCCCATCCTCATGCCATCCCAGGGAGTCGCTGCTCTGGTTTCTGCCTCATGCTGTTCATCTGTGTCTTCCTCTGGTTGGCATGTCCATGTCTGGGGTTAGTGGCACATTCCTCCTCAGGCAGATATTATGAAGCATTGCGCACAATAGCACGATCTTCCCAACTTTGTCAGGGGCGGACTTTAGGGCACCACCAGTACGATCTAGACACTGGGATTGTGCCTTGAGGAGTCCAAAGGTACGCTCAATGCACACACGGGTCCAACTGTGGGCATGGTTGTAGGCGGTCTTGTGTGGTGTACGTGGTTCATGCACAGGGGTCATCGGCCATGCCAGCTGCAACTATCCAGAGTCACCTGCATGGGGTGGAGCACAAACATTGGTCCCTTGTTTCATGCCTGGGGATGGTCTCACAAAGTATCAGGTCATTGGTCACTGTGTGCATGCATGTGTACATCCCACCCATGCTATGTGTATGTGTGATGTCTGTGCAGCCTTTGTCAATGGCAACATGCATGCCTTTGCCTGCACATGCACCCTGTGGCATTGTGGCGGTTGTTCAGTGCTGTGTCCCTGATGGCTTTCTTGTGGCTGTGTGCTGTTTTCCTGCTTGGGTCATGCTGGGTTGCCTGACGTCCTACCCACTCTTCTAGGGGCAGTTGGTCTACATTCCCAGGTAGCAGCACATGGGCTCATGGCCGCAGCAATGGCTGGCCTGCAATTGGGTGCTGCAATGTGGATATTCGATGTGCCTCATTTCTGATGCATTGTGGTTCATGTGCTCATGTGTGTTGTTGTCATTGCTGCGGTATGTGCGTGTCAGCGTGAGTATCCTTGTGTTTCCAACTAGTGCATGCTCCCTTGGATGTCCCCTGACGTTGGTGCAGGTGCTGGCCGGATGCTGCTAGTGCATCCAATTGTCATGCCATGCTTCTTGTCAGTGTTAACATCCCGTCCCCCAATTTCGCTCAGGTGCTTCACTGTGTATGTGTGACGGAAATTGTACTCACCCACTAGCCATGTCCGTTGTCCTCTGTGCCTCTCCATGTATCCTGGCAGTGTGCTGTTCCATAGGACCATGGAGTCGTGGGTGGAACCTGGGTAGCGGGCCCAGCAGTGGGTGATGATTAGGTCAGAGTCGCCGGGTCAGGGTCGGAGGTCACCTCAACCTTGAGGGAGTGTCAGTGCATGGTATTGGAAACAGTGTTTGGGGTAGGGGTGTGCCATATGTATCCCTCTGGAGTGGATTGGGTGCACCTGTGGGTTTATTTCTAGCCCCTGTGTTCATTTACCTCCAGCTCGAGGTAATTCTCAGCTGTATTAGTACCGGTTTTTGGCACTAATACCGCCGTAAATGTAATTGGGATACAGCTGTAATTGTGCTTTGTGTTGTTGGTGCTATTAGAACCGATTGTATTTGTGCATGCTGTAATAGCGCCAGCTGTAATAGCGCTGGTTTGTTTTGTGTCCAGTGGTATTTGCGCTGACTTGTGATCCAGTGGAACGGTATTGGCTGGACAAATTCTGTTACTGCCGAACTTAAGGGCTAGCGCCCAACTCCTGATGAGGCCCTTAGTGTTTCACCTGCTTCGACTCCACTAGGAGCAAAACGCTCTGAGTATTGATGCAAATGTGGCAGCATACTCCTCATGGGAATGTCCATGTCCTCATGATCATTCAAAGATTCGTGGAAGCTACTAATCCCTAGCTAGGATTCACATTTAAAGGTTGCTTTCTTGATGAAATTGTTGGAGAGAGAGAGGGAGAGAGAGTGAAAGAGAGAGAGACAGACAGAGAGAGAGAGAGAGAGACCCTTTCCACAAGGTCGCTGAAGCACATAAGGGAAACTTGATGGAATAAACCTGGAGCTCACCTGAAGCTGTTGACCAAGTGACCAGGGCATCAAGATGCCAAAGGTAGACGGTGGCCCTCATTACAACTCCGGCGGTAGCCGTGCCGGTACAAACGTCAGGGTACTGCCGGAGTTGTGTTTTTTTCCAGTGCCTGGCTTTAGGGAATCACCGGAGCATTAGAGTGCCGGCGATCCATGAAGCCAGGTGTCGGACAATGTAACTCCTCATAACCATTCGAGTCCCTTACGACTAAATGGGAATGGGGAGGATGGAAGCACTGGCACCATGTGCAACAGTGCTGGTGCTTCCGTCAAAGTCTGCAAGCAGGTGTCGTGCCGCCCCCCAGGTCAGACCTGGCGGGCGGTAGGATGTCTGGCTCGCAAACATGTGCTCTGCCAGTCCGGTAACAGTGCCGGTGAGCCTACCAGCACCGTTGTTACCGGACCGACAGGGTCGTAATGAGTCAGAGTGTGTCTGAAAGTGCCTCAGTGCAATTAAGCCTGGGGAGGAAGATACGGAAGAGAGCTCCAGCTGTATGTGTGTATTTTTGGAGGAGTACACCAGCAGCAAAACATCCAGAGTCACGTGCTGTCGTTCATCAAGCTAAGAAGAAGAGTTTAACCATGTTTTAAAGGAGCAAGCCACGTTGATCCATAATTGAGGTGCACCACCACTTTATATACCTGACCACCCCCAGAGTCTCGCGATCCCGCTGTCAAGATACCCAAGGAAGCCAGTTGAGCTTCCTCTTGCGAAGCCGTCCATGCTGTGATTATGTATCTTCAAACTGTTCGCCAACTTCAGACACCTAGACCATACATTCCACTTCTCCTACCTTCGAATCTCACCTTGAACATGTATCAAGAGCCTAGAGCATGTGCTCGAGACTGTTGAGCATTCTCAAGAGGCAAAAGCAGAGAACTTGTGGACTAAATGTCCTTTCCCAGGCATTCTAGGAATCCTGACCTGCTCGTTTTACCTTACTCCTAAAAGCTTGCATGTTCCCTACCTTAGCTAAAACATTTAAGAAATTATTTTACTTTTCTGCTTCCCCTTTTACTTCAACTATTTGCTTATTTTTGGTATCTCTCCTGAATCGCAATTCAGAGTTTACCTGCCTGCCTGTAAGTATACATTGCATGTGTGGGTAATTAGTGTGTTAAATAAATCTGTATGCTTATTACAGGCTGTTAATTTCCCAGAGCCTTGGTTGGACATGCATGTTATTCTTGTTTGCGAGCCTCTGCAGATTACAAATGTATCTCGGTACATGCTACTAAAAATGGTGCGGAGGCGATTTCCTTCCTATTTTCATCTATTTAACCTTTGACTGAAACCTATCTGAGTTGCGTTGTGGTACAAGTTTGGGCACAGCGCATAAACGCCTTTGACCTCTGCCCCATTGTACTTTTGGAAAGAATAGGCTTTTGTTACAGTACATCACAGATAAGGATAACTAGGCTGGTGCATGAAGCAGGCATATCTCATTGGGACCCCCGGCAATCGTGCCAGCATCAAAATCCATGCCGGCGCAGATGCTGGAGCATCTGCATGGTGGAGGGCAAGGGAGCGACAGAAACGCAAGTTGCGTTGCGCCACTCATCTCCCCAATACAAATCATTGAAAATGAGCCCCAGTGTTAAAGCCTTTTTGTTTGCACGTCAGGCTCAATGGAAAATGAACCTCTATATATGTAAGAATAAACAACATGCCAATGTAGTTTTACCATGCGGCTGTATTTACAAAAAAGAATTCATGCATAGGCATGATTTTGTGCTTAGCAGACCACTGGGTTAATAATGTCTTTTATTTTCTCGGACTACTCACTTTAATGCTACTGACGCCTGGGGTTCCAGTGGACAACTCTATATTATTAACTCAGTTTCCTAAGGAAACCACATATTTCAATGAACATTTATAGACACAGCTACAGAATGCCATGTGCACATTTCTCTGCTGTGTGTAACCTTATTACTGAAGGTGGACCATGTGGCCTAAGAGCTGCTATGCTCAGCAGACAGTATACATTTGTGGCTACATATGGATGTCAGCCATCCATTCGCATACCATATGAGTTGGAAAGCTCACCTGGCTAGAAACCACTAACACCACTTTTCTCTGAGTTTGGTTCTTGGGTGTTGGATATTCAACTGTGATTTCGTGACTATATATTACCGATATGTGACTTATTATTGTATCTGTACATTGTTCAAACACAGTATTTGGTTGTTATATGGTTTTAATGATTTAATGAAAATTAGAAATAAAGAGTTAAAAAAATAAAAAACAAACACTAACACCACTTTTTATGGCACTGAGTGTTTTCTGAAAATTAGACTGTCTATTAGGACTCACTTTTACACAGAATCCATTCAATAGAGTTCTTTAAATTTGAAAAAAGGGAGGTTCCCCTAGCAGATGGAACTCCCTCACAGGTACCAGATCCAGTGGGTGTTTGTTCCGAGATATCGTTCCTGTATCCTGCTCCAAACTCCCGAGTTTCAGTGCCGAAGATCGTCTCTACAGAACAGACCATCCTAATTGACCTCAAGACATATTTTTTATTTATTTATTTTATTTTATTTATTTGGGTTTGTATAGCGCACATCTGCCCAGGGGCATCGTGGCGCTGAAGGCAATCTTAACTTGTTACAGGCAATCTATAGAAAACAATGCAGAACATGTTAGCATATATATATACAATTGTGCTTATATACATACAGTTGTGAAAATACAGTAGGATAGGTAAGGTGGGGTGGAGTTAGTTAAGCAACGTGGTTTTGAGTAGTCTGCGGAAGATATGGTATGAGTTTTCGTTCCTTAGCGCGGTGGGGAGTGCGTTCCAATTTTTGGGTGCTAGGTGTTGAAAGCTTGACCCCCCGGCTTTGCTTCTTTTAAATGTGGGTACGTAGGTCTGATTGGTCATGTGTGACCTAGTGGGTCTAGTGGATGTGTTAAGGGTGACATAGACAGTCGCAGAGCTCTGTTAACTGTCACAAAGTCAACTGGTCTCCGTAAAGGACACAACACCACAAGAAAGGTGAACAAAGGTTTACTAGAGGTATGTACACGTTTGGGGCTCAATAACGTCACGTGAAAATGAAAGCCAGAATAGCAAAGTGGTGTCTGTGGTAGCGGTGTCGCACGCTCTCCTTTTCATCGCTTTCAACTTGCTACCTTTGCTGATACATATTTGTCAGAGTATCACAGCATTTATTCCTGACAACATCATTTGAAATTACAACTTTAGAAACAACAGTGCACACCAGTGTACACCTTTAAGTCTGACCCCGCCCTGCTACCTTGGCTGACTCGCCTGCTGGTGTTTAAAAACGTCTACTGCACGCGAAGCACGTGCAAAGCATTAGGTAAGTGGTGTTGGTGTCAGTGTCGGGTGTCAGAGTGGGGAGTGGAGGTTTCCTTTGCTGTAAAAACTGTGAAAACTGTAAGTAACATTCCACATAATCTCCTCATTGACTGTGTTTTTTAAAACATCTTTCAATTTGTTCTTCTGCAAGAATTTACCTGCTCGTGAATATTCACAGCTTTATGTGACATGCAACAGAGAAGTCACTTATTGGTGGACGAATAATGTCCAGGAACGGAAGCAGTGCTGGCAAAAATAAATGAATCTTTGGCCTTGGGGTTCTTGACAGCCAATAATATCAGTGTGTGTGGCCCAGTGCATGGGGCCAGCTCTCGAACGACGTCTCCTATTGCCACAATCATCGAGGAAATTATACCATCTTGTACTCATCAATGCACCCCATTACAGGAAACTAGCTCAATAGGAGAAAAAGCTGCTATGGTACCACCTAATTTATTCACTCCTATGAAATCTCAAAATTTTGATCCGCAATGATGATCAAATGGATCCCGTATTAACGGTTTCAATAATACTGCGGCAACCACGTAAACCCTTAGTTCTCTTAACTTCAGAATATGTGAGATCATGAATTCCTCCAGTGTTGCAAGAACTCATGCAAATACAAGAGAGGGTGGAAAAAAAGTCAATGTGGAATTTCTGTTTTTGTAGACACCCTAAATGTATCTACAGAAGGAATGGACCCCCCTGCTAAGGTGACGCCTCTCGACTTTGCTGATGGTCGTCGAGAGGTTTCCCCCATCTCTATGTCAGTTACGATCACCGACATTATCAACACTGTTCTACCACTGCCGGGTGAGGAAGGAGAAACTCAGCTGACTAGTGGAAATGCCTAAACCAGTGGAGACAGTCTGTGCAGTTTGTACCCTGTTACAATGAAAGGGGGTTTGGTTGGCAGTGTAGCAAAAGGACTTGTAGAGTCTTGTCACGGTTTTATAACATGGCACACTCCAGCCAGGGACTCCTTCCCCGACAATGAATGCAGCGCACAATAAAAACGCTTTTTCATCTTTAATAAACCACAGATTCATTTTGAGTAGGCCCCCAACTCGTCCCGCACCCGCCTTCCCGAACACCCCATGTCACAATGGACTAGGATCCAGGCCTATGTGTATCAATAAGATATTTATTAATTTATGATTTAAGGAAAATGGAAAACATATTCAAAATACAATTTTACAACAGCCACCAATGTTGTGGCAACACAAAGGCAATGATTCCTACAGAACAATGGGTTCAAAATCCTAACACAGTTCACATGGATCTTTAATGACAAAATAGGAAAAATGGTTTTAAAGCAAATAATAGCACCAAGGTTAAGCACTCCCCATACAACACTCACCCCCAAACATCAGCTAACTTAATTCCCTTTGAATGGAAAGCAGTAGCAAGGAGTAAGGATAGAAAGAGAAAATCGGATTTGGAATACAGTCCACCACCCCAAGATGGGAAGTCAGAAAAGAAAATGGCAGAATCGGATTTGGCTTTTTGCTCGCACGGTCACTCACAACTGCTAGGGATAGCTATAAAGAAAATTTGTGTTGCTACGCTTGAGGAGATAAGGAAGCCTAAAGACTACTAATCAGCACACCAGGGCAACGTGGAAACAAGGTAGGAACATCGATTTTGGGGAAGAAAGTAAATGCAAAAGAAACATACAAACAGCAAATGGAAATTCGTTTCACACAGGATTTGTAATAACAGGTAGCAAAGAAAGGGCGCTTAGCTTTCAAAATCGGAAATAAAGAGGCACATAAAAGGTAAGATGCTAGCAAAAGAGGTTGCTGTCAATGGGAATATGTTTTTTTTTTTTTACTAGTACAGATGCAAATAGGAATTTGTGGGGTAATGCACACAATGCATGGGCAATTTTGGTTTTCAGTGACAAGGAGACTGATCTTTTTGAGGCAATTCTTTAATGACTATAGTTAGTAAAAACACTTTACAAAATTGTTGATTTCGAATGGCAACAAGATTGAATGTGAATTTCAATGGGGGAATTAATTTATTTCAAAATTATATCAAGGACTTATACAGACAACTGAACAATCTATCATACAAATTGTCAGAGATTTTGTTTTATTGGGGTAAATTCGGGATTTGGCAGTATTTTCTTACTGTAAAAATATTGGCAGTAATTTGGCGGTAAATTAGTCTTACATTTAGATTGGGTTTGGTATCACACTATTTTAGTGACCATACCTTGTTAGCTTGTATTGGTGATAATTTTAGTGGTATCTTGTTTTGCACTATTTTATTCCTGTGGTATAGAGGTGAGCATGGTTTCTTTTTTATACTATAACCCCATCATAAAACAAACCTTTCCTTTCTATTAGAATGCCTTCTAGTTGTCTGTAGAGAGCCCCAGAATTATACACTTCAGTAGAACCCAATGATTTTCTTCATAGCGCCACCTACAGTTTGTGGCTGGTATTACTGGCTTATGTACATCCAGTAACCTATGTGCCATTAGGCATTACTGGCTTATGTACATCCAGTAATCTATGTATCAGATCATACACCTTCCCATCAGCATGCAAGGAAGGAAACATTCATCACACCGCACACAAAACTCTGCTACTACTACTTTCTCTTGTTTGCTATTTTACTTGCATTGGTAAATTGGCAAATGCACTACTGCACTGATATGAGCCTCCCCTTTATACATCACTTATGTAAATAATTCACAGATGCATGAATGACACAAAAATCCCATTTGTTTTTATAAATACTTCTTGTATTGTATCTTATTTACAAGTCACCAAATCTTACAATAGGTTAATTGCAGCATCATCTGCAATACAAGAGAACAAAACAGAACAAGCAGATTTTTTTTTAAACATGGATTAATGTTACCACATTCTGAAAAGAATGAAAAATAAACATGCAATGATTTCCTAACTTCTCTACACTGCAATACATCTTAGTCACACATACAGCATTCTATCTGGTCCTCACTTAGCACCTATCTTACCAAGGTCAGCCTTTCTTTGAAGTCCCCCGCACAACCTTGTTGTGTTCGCAGATGCAGACCCAGTGTCAGTGCGAAACTCTTCCGTAATCTTATGTGGGGAGCGCCAGCTGATTATGTCTCAAAGCTAGCGCTCTCCTCATTTCTTGTTACTAGGAAAACTCTTATCCATCCCCTTATTGACGTGGCTTGTCTGCCTACAATTTCCACCAATCATAGTAAAAAAATGTGCTCTGTACCAGCCCTCATTTTCAAAACAATAAAAGGAATGGTTCGGTCAAAATTTTTTATTGCCCCTACGGGTCGGCCATGCGTTTTTAAGCCTAAGTCGCTCGATTTTAGAAAGATTTCCTATGGACCTTACCGAGTTTTTGTCCATTAAACGCACGCGAAAACGCATCAGGGAGCCGCCATTTTGTGATAATCCTATCATTTCTCCCATCACCCTGGCTGACCTGCTTTTGCGGCACTAAATCATATCCCCCGCCCCTGAGCGTGACATTATCAAAACATTCATATTCCCCGCCTCTCTCTGTGACTTTTCTGTGCTGCGTAGGCAAACGCGCCCAGTCGTCTTCTACGCGACTTCACACAGAACCCGGAAACCAACACAGATCAGCTCACAACACAGCGCGCCACAATTCGGAATATGAAACTGTATTTTAAAATCAAACAGCAACACGGTAAATTTGGTAAAGTACATTTATTTGACATTAAATGTTTATAGAATATTCAGCAATTGCCATATGAACTCGGAAAGTCATTTATTTTCTTTTATCTCTATCCGCAAATCCGTAAAAGTTTATCGTGAGTCACACGCTGTTCCTTTATGGTACACAGGGTGTTTGTTTTCGTTCAAAGAAGCACTTTTGTCGCACGTTGAACCGCAAGGCTGTTCCATCAAGTAGGCATTAGGCCAGCGTAAAGGTTGATATGTTGCTTCTAGCCGCTAGTACCACGTAAGGGCATATGGGCCCTTGGTAATCGTCCCATAACATCATCAGAATGGTGCAGTTGTTTACATTAAGCTGTAGCTGGCGGTTGAAAAAAACCACCTGCCGCTGTCTGAAACTGGTGGCAGTGGCAAAAGGGAAGTATATACCTGTTTTGAAAACATAAAATTTATAATTAGTCTCGCCAGCTGATCTTTATTAATATTATTCATTTTATTTATTACGGCCGAGCTGAAACTATTTGCTTTCAAGGATAGTGCAATGGAGTATGTTTGGCTCTAAAATCAATGCGAAAACTAACGAAATAAATCGAGGTTAGTACACAATGAGAAACGACTTTCTGTCTACATGCGTGTGGAATGTGGACCTGCATGCCCATGTGCCCGCTACAATTAATTAAATTGATGTTTAATATGTGGGAACTGCTCTCTCATTGTCTTGGCAATTGAAACGTGTCTGTCCGTGGCTAGGAGGTCGATGTGCATTCCCCTCGATTGCAGATATTCCACTGATTTTATAAATCCTATTTTCTCCATGGCCACTGAGGATGTACATTTTGTTACCTGCACGACCACCAAACTCACAATTTTCTTACTATCAATGTCCTGAAAGTGGTAGGTGCAGTACTTGGCAGAAAATCCAGGGCTGTCGCACTGTCCATCGCCGGCTAGCCTGAATCGTTTGCCTTCGAATGTACTTGCTAGAGACAATTGTTCAATTTTCCAAGCATCACTAATGGCCGGAAACAGATAATCATGTTGGTATTTGTAGTACTGCGTTTTTTAAATGAAATGGAGTCACACAAACTGAAAGAAAGACTTTAAATTTCTAAAACTGGAGCCACTAAAAAGTGATGCAGCTGCACACAGTAGATTGCCTGCTGGCAGTTTCCCCAGCATCGGTTGTGCAGACCATGAGAACGTATGATGTAATCTACAGGCGGCATGTATTGTGACGTTACTGCCTTGTTTTTGACGAGTCACATGAATCAATGGCTTCCCACATACTTTCCCTCTGACGGAATGCCCACATTTCAGCATACTTATAATATCCATCAAACAACTGTCGAATACTATGTATTTGCCCTCTTTCATTAGACTGTCATCCTGCGTCAAAGTTGTTTCGGCCTGTGACGTTGAGGACATTTCACCACATTTGAAAGAAATATTGCTGCTATGAAGTTATGATGCGTCGGTGAATGCTGCTGCTGGTTCATTCTCTGTCATTTCAACATCTGCTACTTCAACATTGATGGGAGAACACAACAATGTCGACAGCTTTTTTGGTGGCAATTTTTTGGCGGGTGTAGATTGTGTAAATTGATCTGCGACTACTTCAGAGCTATCTTCAATACATCCAGTATCATGTTGTTGCGGTGGTGCGGTCGTACTGTAGCAATGGTCCTTTACAACTTTACTGGATTCTCCGGACACATTCATTTCATTTTCTGTACATTGGACATGAGCATCCCGAATCTCAACACTTCGCGTCTGAATTAATAGTTCCTCCATACCCTCCATAGTGTAAATGGTCTGGCAAGCAACATCTCTCATT
This sequence comes from Ambystoma mexicanum, assembly GCF_040938575.1. Taxonomy (NCBI): domain Eukaryota; kingdom Metazoa; phylum Chordata; class Amphibia; order Caudata; family Ambystomatidae; genus Ambystoma; species Ambystoma mexicanum. Next base: position 84,364,877 of record NC_090922.1, read on the forward strand.
CGCCTCACTGTCTGTGTATGTATAGTTCGTAGACCCACGGGTAACTAGAGGACAGATTGGAAAAGGGATGATCAGTTTAAACACAAGATAAAGTATAGAACAATTGACTTGAAAAAAACATAAAATAGTCCCCAGCACAAAAAAATTTCTAAAGTTATGAACTGTTTGTAACTAACCTTATTTTTGTTTCTTTTCTTTGCAACTTTTTTGACTCGACCTTCAACATCTGCACGCTGTTGCTCCGATACGTATCCGCATGTCTCCCCTTCCTCTTGCGCAGCAACGACTATATTTTCTGTATCCGCATAGACAGCACGGAATGAGGCTCCATCGACTCCCTGAAACATAGTATTTTCATTACTGTGTATCAAAATATTGTTAGCATAAAACACACGTGAGGACGAACACACATGTACATCTCAATAGCCAAACACGATTTAAACATTGTGTGGAACAATCAAACGACAAGTATTCGAGCTCTGATGACCTAGTTCGATGGAGCTGTCAATATTCATACCTCTGGCTCTGCATGGACTGCCACGAATGATTGTATTGAAGAGGAGGCATCAGCAACTCCCTGAAACACAGTACTTGCGTTAGTATGGTTTTCAATATTGTAAACATAAGACACACTTGGGGTCGACGGCACAGGTACATATAAAGAGATAACCACAAATGTTGCATTGTCTAAAAGAATCAAGGAATATTTAAATATGATCAGATTTAATCGACTTATTTCTCCGATTTCTTTACATCTGCATCATCTAAATGGGATCTTGTGATTGTAGTGGAAGCGCCATCATCTCCCTGAAACACAGTACTTGCGTTAATAGGGAAGAAAGTATAGCAAATGGAATCACGTTATGTGATTACGCTCGATGGGGCTGTCAGTATCCATACCTAGTGCTCCTGAAGAATTTCTAGGGCTGTTGTTAATGTGGTGCGCACCTCCGAAAGCTGTTGCGCCGATTCATATCCGCATGGTCCCACTTCCACCGGAATTACTTGAATGTCAGGCTTTGCATTAAGTGCGTGGGTTGACGATTCAACAACTGCCTGAAACATAGTATTTGCATTAGTAAGGATTACAATATTGAAAACACAACACACGCTTGCGGTCGACCGCACAGGTGCATATCAATGGCTAACCACGAATGAAACTTGGTGTAGAACAATCAAACGACAAGTGTTCCAGTCCTGATGATCACTGTCGATTGAGCTGTCAGTATTCATACCTCATGCTGCTGAAGAACATCTAGGGCTGTTGTCAATGTGGTGGACGCTTCAACATCTCCCTGAAAGACAGTACTTGCATTAGTATGGATAACACTAATTATAACTGTAAACAAACACCAGGGGACGACAACTAAGGTGTATATCAATTGGAAAGCACTAACCAAACAATTGGTAAAATAATCACACGATACATACAAACTCTTTCTTGATATGCATAAAACAAGTCTGTAGCAGAATAGCCAAGTATGATTACCTGATACGCGCTAGAAGTGGTTGATAATTGCGAGCACGGGACGGAAGTAGATGTTCTTGCTTCAGATTCAAGGGATATTCAAGAAGTTGTAAAGGTAAATTGTTTGATAATGAAAAGCCAACTTTTAAAATTGCCATGTAAGGAGACAGAATACTTGAGTAACGCGCAATATAGCACAGTTCCCTGTGCCCATATATAGATTTCTGTTTGTGGGTTATGAAATCTAAAAATAATATATTGATAAATGTCATTATTCAAAAAGCTATACACTCATATCAATGTCGAAAGTATTACAAATTGGAAACAACACTTCAAATATCAGTGAATCCATTCGGCTACCTATACACTACAGCAAGGCCTAAAGCTAAAAACGGGCACTTGACTCACAAGTGGCGGATTGTGGACGAATAGAGTGGGAATAGCGTTTGCGAGCAATTTTCGTGTCGATCGCCGTTTATTCTTCTTTGTTACCCAAGATGTTGTGTACATGTTCGAGGGAAAGTGCCGGCTGCAGATGCGGTATCGATCACCCCTCTTGTCCTCAAAGACTTGTTGGACTCTACTTTCCAGCTCATCCAGTGGATATCCGCAATGTCTGACCCATTGGGCCTCATTCCGAGTATGGCGGTAAGGGATAGCGGCCACCGCTAACGAGAGCGGTGGCGGTAATCCCTTACCGCCATACTCCGAGTTCCCTTAGCGCCATGGTGCTTTTAACACCTGCTTTTAGCAGGCGTTAAATACCATGGCGCTAAGGGACCTTGATGTTAATTACGCCACCGTAATTTACGGTGGCGTAATTGACGCCTTCCCCACTCCCATTATGCCCTATGGGGCAAGAATGGGAATGGGGAAGGGTAAATGGGGATTGGGGAATTACCGCCCCGCCAACCTTGGAATGGGGCGGTAATTCCGCCAACCACCAAGGCGCTGCCGGTCCGGGTACGGCGTCAACCAAGGCGTTAATAGCGCCATTGGTTAGCGCCGTACTCGGAATGAGGCCCATTCTCTTATTCGATCAACAGTTTTCGGGAATACATGCATTGTAGTACCTTCAGATTTAGCATGGGTCTTCGGAGGGCAACCGCTAATGGAACAGGCAGGCATTGTTGAAAATTCTGAAAAGTAAATATCAAGATTATTATTAAACCTTGATGAATAAAAATGTCATAAAAAAGTAAATGAAACATACCATGCTCAATGCAAGGTTTGTTTTGGTCGCCGGAACAATACCAGTTCATCATGTGCAGCTTAGTATTTGCATATTTAAGTAACTTTGGGTCTCACCCTAAGTTACTAGGGGAATCCAGACGTGGACCCCTTGCTCACTATTCTTAGAGAGGCACAGCTCCTCCCTACTGATGAGGCTCAACCAGACCGAAACACCTGTCTGGGGATGCTGTTGGTATTCTTGTTCAGAGGAGAATTGCCTAGCATTTCGGTGCTGGACTGCTCCAGGGAAGGACAAAGACTGATATGTTTGGGATATTTCTTCTCTGTGAAAGATAGTGAGCTAAAGACTCTGGGTAAGTCTCTCGTAATCAGGACTAATGTCTGGCAGAGAGACTCCCAGGACCCCCCTTGTCAATTTGCATATTTAAGTAACTTTGGGTCTCACCCTAAATTACTATGGGAATCCAGACGTGGACCCCTTGCTCACTATTCTTAGAGAGGCACAGCTCCTCCCTACTGATGAGGTCCAACCAGACTGAAACACGTGTCTGGGGATGCTGTTGGTACTCTTGTTCAGAGGAGAATTGCCTAGCATTTCGGTGCTGGACTGCCCCAGGGCAGGACAAAGACTGATATGTTTGGGATATTTCTTCTCTGTGAAAGATAGTGAGCTAAAAACTCTGGGTAAGTCTCTCATAACCAGGACTAATGTCTGGCAGAGAGACTCCCAGGACCCCCCTTGTCAATTTGCATATTTAAGTAACTTTGGGTCTCACCCTAAGTTACTAGGGGAATCCAGACATGGACCCCTTGCTCACTATTCTTAGAGAGGCACAGCTCCTCCCTACTGATGAGGTCCAACCAGACCGAAACACGTGTCTGGGGATGCTGTTGGTACTCTTGTTCAGAGGAGAATTGGCTAGCATTTCGCTGCTGGACTGCCCCAGGGCAGGACAAAGACTGATATGTTTGGGATATTTCTTCTCTGTGAAAGATAGTGAGCTAAAGACTCTGGGTAAGTCTCTCGTAACCAGGACTAATGTCTGGCAGAGAGACTCCCAGGTCCCCCCTTGTCAATTTTCATATTTAAGTAACTTTGGGTCTCACCCTAAGTTACTAGGGGAATCCAGACGTGGACCCCTTGCTCACTATTCTTAGAGAGGCACAGCTCCTCCCTACTGATGAGGTCCAACCAGACCGAAACACGTGTCTGGGGATGCTGTTGGTACTCTTGTTCAGAGGAGAATTGCCTAGCATTTCGGTGCTGGACTGCCCCAGGGCAGGACAAAGACTGATATGTTTGGGATATTTCTTCTCTGTGAAAGATAGTGAGCTAAAGACTCTGGGTAAGTCTCTCGTAACCAGGACTAATGTCTGGCAGAGAGACTCCCAGGAACCCCCTTGTCAATTTGCATATTTAAGTAACTTTGGTCTCACCCTAAGTTACTAGGGGAATCCAGACGTGGACCCCTTGCTCACTATTCTTAGAGAGGCACAGCTCCTCCCTACTGATGAAGTCCAACCAGACCGAAACACGTGTCTGGGGATGCTGTTGGTACTCTTGTTCAGAGGAGAATTGCCTAGCATTTCGGTGCTGGACTGCCCCAGGGCAGGACAAAGACTGATATGTTTGGGATATTTCTTCTCTGTGAAAGATAGTGAGCTAAAGACTCTGGGTAAGTCTCTCGTAACCAGGACTAATGTCTGGCAGAGACACTCCCAGGACTCCCCTTGTCAATTTGCATATTTAAGTAACTTTGGTTCTCACCCTAAATTACTAGGGGAATCCAGACGTGGACCCCTTGCTCACTATTCTTAGAGAGGCACAGCTCCTCCCTACTGATGAGGTCCAACCAGACCGAGACACGTGTCTGGGGATGCTGTTGGTACTCTTGTTCAGAGGAGAATTGCCTGCAATACAGTTACAGAAATGTTTTAAATTATGTGACTAAACTCTGAACATGTGACTTGTCCCTTGGATGTTCTGTCTTGCAAGAAAAGGAACCATGCTTACATTATAGACTGGACCCCCGAAGGATGCAATTCGATGACAATTGACACAGATGAAAATAAATAGATCTATTGATAGCATAACAATTGAAACTCAAATCAATAGCAATGAGACCAATGACCATAGCTCTATTGGGTACTGTAATAGCAAATAGATTGAAATGTAAAAATGACTGAAATATGACTAGGATACATGGCCTTACCTTGACCAACAAACAGTTGGATTCAGCAGGCCGAGCAATATGTTGCAGGAGAACAGGTAGATGGCCACAGGTAGCACACTGACCAGTTTGCTCGAAGCGGTCATAGTAGCACGGCGACGAGCAGATTAGCATAGATCTCAGTGCTTCTCAGGTAGAAGGTTCAGGAGTTGACTTGCAAAGAACAAAGATGTTCTCATGAGACATATCAAGTGGTTTATAAAGTATTAGAAACAGGGGTGTGTTTGTGAATGAATGACGTGTGTATGTCGTGTTATTATGTTTATTGCAGAGGGGCGGCCTGCCTCGGGGGAGGCCTGCCTGGAGACACGGGGTCTGAGGAGGCCATGTGAGCGATGGCCCCTGGGCGTTGGATACCTTTTGAAGTGTACATGCTGTTTGGCACCTTGGCCGTTTGCGCCTGTGATAGCCCCCCATGCAAGCACTCATCCCCGGGTGCGAACCGCCTTTGATAGAGGGGGGTGGGATGGATGGGCTTGGGGCGTGCAGATAAGGCACAGGAAGACTGCTGAATGGAGACACACTTATGTGGATTGCAGGGGGGCGGCCTGCCTCGGGGGAGGCCTGCCTGGAGACACGGGTTCTGAGGAGGCCATGTGAGCGATGGCCCCTGAGCGTGGGATACCTTTTGAAGTGTACATGCTGTTTGGCACCTTGGCCGTTTGCGCCCGTGACAGCCCCCCATGCCAGCACTCATCCCCGGGTGCGAACCGCCTTTCATAGAGGGGGGTGGGATGGATGGGTCTGGGGCGTGTAGATAAGGCACAGGAAGACTGCTGAATGGAGACACACTTATGTGGATTGCAGGGGGGCGGCCTGCCTCGGGGGAGGCCTGCCTGGAGACACAGGGTCTGAGGAGGCCATTTCAGCGATGGCCCCTGAGCGTGGGATACCTTTTGAAGTGTACATGCTGTTTGGCACCTTGGCCGTTTGCGCCCGTAACCGCCCCCCATGCCAGTACTCATCCCCGGGTGCGAACCGCCTTTGATAGAGGGCCTGGGACATGCAGGCAAGTGTGTGGGAGCAAGGGGCCATCAGGCCCCTCTCATCCTTTACTTCTCAGTAGAAACTCATACCAAGTGCCTCCCGCAGTGGGTTCGGCCCTTGCCCTTATGTGATGTTAACTTTGGATGACATTCGCGTAGATGGGAACACTGAGCAGGACACGGGGCATCCATTTTTGTACCCCCCTTTCCACTCCATCTTGGTGACCAGGCCTCACTTCGATAGTACAGCGCGCAGAGCACATGGCCCACACCCTCGTTCCCACTCTGACTGGAAAACTCCAGAGGTATTTGCAACAGCTAATAAATGTAACACATCACTCTCTGAGATCACGGTCCTGCATGTGAACCAGCCTGAACCAAGCACATAGCTCGTTCATCTCCACAAACGTGTCCTTGCCCACGCACCCTCGCCAGTGGAAACTTACTGCCATTCTGACCCTGTGTCCCTGCAAGGTATTCTCTTCATGTGCCAGACCACTGACCATGCCATGATGCCCACCTAGCAGATCCCCAACTAACATTAGACCCCTACTTCAGTATATCGTTGCCTATCAATAACCAATGCCACATAGCAGAGATTCTTGTGAGCACAGACCCACACTTCAAACAGTGTATTCTAGTGGTCAAGACCCTTGACCTAAGGCCTGTATAATCTAATGTTAATTGATAGTATAGATATATGTGTGACTTTTATAGAGACATAACCGACTGAAAGACTTTGAACAAGTGTTATTTAGTGCATGCATTATTGATAATATATTATGTTAGCTTAGATAGTGACCACCCTGCTTCACAGCGACCTGAACTTCACCCATTCCGAGCACAGATGTCTGACGTCCATCCTTGAATGGAGACACACTTGATTCATTTCAAAAATCGAAACAACCGTTGTTAAAATATATGTGGTGTTTTATTTTGTATCTTATTTTGATGACACAAAAATACAAAACTTTACACATTGTACAGTTCAGGTTGCAGCACAGCGAGAGAAAATCCCCTGTACTGACCTCTGTCACTCGGGAACGTTTCTCTTATGGCACGAACGGCACAGGCGGGTATCACTCTTCGAACGCGGTGTCCAAGCCTCCCGTGAAGCCACCATGTAAAGGAACGATAGGCCACCAGCCTGTACCACCTGTGAAAAGGAATGAAACAAACTGTTTTTAAATGACCAAGATAAGTTTAATAAACGTTTGTTGTCAATGACAATTCTTGTAACTAATGGCATTCTGCTCGGACAAATGCTATCTAGACACTGCACACTATTGAAAGACTTTTGTGCGTTACAATGATATGTACATGTAATTTTGGATACAGTAGAAGACCATGAAATAGGAGTGGTATGACAAGCAGAGTATACTTACTCGTTACTCGGACTACAAGGACGAACAGTTGCGCGAAGTTCCTGCATAAGCACCATCATTATCCTCAACACGGACCGTGTGAGGCAGGCTGCCCTGACGTCTGGCAGCTCAGTGATGCATTGCGGTCGTGGCTCGCCTTTCGAAATGTAGGCCACGCATCCCGGGTTTTCACAGCAGCAGAAGTTCTCATCCTCGGTTGGCATTAGCTCGCACCGACTGCATGTGCACCAGGTAAAAACACCGTCCATGCGACTAGGTCCAGGCTCTTCAGCTGTTGAATCGTCCTCCCACTGCCGTCTGAAGGCCCATCGTTTTCACGTGTTTCCCTTTCCAGTAGTTCCTCCTCGGTATACTCGGGCTCGTACATGTAGGGCATTATTGTAGCCATTGTGTGTTAAACAAACTAAAATAATTGATAGCAGTGGTACTGGTATCTGTTCACACGGGTTACAAGCAACGAAGGTAGCTGACCAGAGCACAGAAACGAGTCACAGAATACTCAAAGTAACACAGAGAGAGGAATGGAATCGAAAATCTGCTGCTGTGTGTTGTGAAACGGTCTGTTTATACTTATTGAGGAAAGAGGCGTCCTGCCATTTCCATGGCGACACGTCATTAGCTGAAGCGCAGCGAATGTTGACACGAGACGTGCTTTGGCATTGTGAAATGGGCGGTACGCGTCTGCTGATGACAGGCTCAGGGGCGGGGGATATGATTTAGTGCCGCAAAAGCAGGTCAGCCAGGGCGATGGGGGAAATGATAGGATTATCACAAAATGGCAGCTCCATGATGCCTGTTTTCGCGTATGTTTAATGGACGAAAACTCGGGTAAGGTCCATAGGAAATTTTTCTAAAATCGAGCGACTTAGGCTTAAAAACACATGGCCGACCCGTACGGGCAATAAAAATGTTTGACAGAACCATTACTTTAAAGCTTTAGGTCCAGAGTTACTGTTTCATTTTGCTTCATGCGCTTACATTTTTTCTGTTCTCCACAAGCCGAAGAAAACGCTATTTAAAAATGAATCTCAGCAGTGCCAGCAAAACATGGATTTCACCTCATTTTGCATATGAGACTGCATTTTAATGTTATAGAAGTTAGAATTAGTATTTTAGTAATGTTAATAATGTAAGTCGTTTATGTATTATAATGTAGTTTCCATACATGAAGCATCCAAAAAAATCATGGTGCACTTCATTATTTGAACCTGGCAGTACACTAAGTCTTTCTATGTGTGCTCTGAATATCTGCAGTTTCAAATTGGGCCTGGCTGTGTTGTAAATCCTGTACTTGCATACTACCAATAATGCTATATATTATACTAGCAAAAAAATGCTATATTAGATACTGGCAAAATGCTATTATCTGCTGGCAATAAAAAAAAATGTTATTATATTTTGGCAAAATGCTATACATGTCCTTACATACCCTCCTTTTTTTCTGACAATTCTGGCTAACCAAATCCACAATTGGAGGAAACCCAAATTGTTCTTCTTTCTTTTTCCATTATATATCACAATTAAATAACAGCAGCTCAGTAAAATGAACATTGAAATATTATTTAATAAACCACTGCTCAATTATAATAAAAGTAACATATCCCAAATGGGTCCATGAGTCCTCATACACATGTGCATGTACATGTATAACAAAATAGCCTCACGTCTTTCTTTCCAACTGAAGTGTCTGCGTAGGTTTGAATGTTCTTTTACTCATAGTCTCTATATATATATATGACATCAACATTTCATATATGATAACAAAAATAACAAAATAAAATAAATAAATAAAATAAATGACTAATATAACTAACTAAAACAAATAATTAAAATAACAAACATGTGATTGTCAACCACACTTATTCTCAGTCCCATAGAATAATACTATGCTTCATCAGGAACGCTGTAGAATTAAGTTCAATTCACTACTGTTTCTTTAATGATGTTTACCATCTTTATGACTGCACCTCTGAAATGTCCTGATCATCAATTTCTCATCATCTTGTTCATTCGGTGAAACTCTTTCATCTTGCGCTCTTGGGTGCTTTTCCATAGAAATAATCTCTTTAGGCATCCCTGTCACTTTGTCTTCACCTCCATACTTCGGTCCGGAGGCTTTACTTGAGCTTCATCCCGTGGACTCCATGACTCCATCATCTCTTGTGTCTTCCGGTCCGGCGACCTCCGATGCCAATCAATAATAGTTAATTGTCTAAATTAAATAGAAAAGAGAGCACAATACCAATTTTAAACTTTCTACCCTAAAATTGTGGCTCAAAATATGATTTGAATACCTGCAACAAAGCACATGTTAAATAGAAAACAACGACATACATATTATATCATTATACATGTTATGTAAAATATTTCAGCATTGTATATAGTAAGTCAACTTAATTCAGCACCTTCTATCCATTTTTATTACTGCACCTTTCTCAAATGTGGTATTTTCATCTTTATTTATCTCCACAATAAACATCACATCTATTTTTATTTTTATGGCGTGAGACACTATGAAGACAGCCACTGTGTCTTTCTCTCCATATATTCAGGGCACTTAAGCTGTCTCTACTTGCTCAAGTTTCCTGACTTCATGTTTGGGGTGACAGGGTTTAATTTGGTTAATATGAACAAATTGTTCTGTTACCATTTCGCCCTCTGTCTTTAATATTTTGTAAACTACTGGGGACACCTTATCCACTATTTGAAATGGCCCTTGCCAGGCCGCAAGAAATTTAGAATTTTTATGTTTACCTTTTCCAAAATGAAATTTATATACCTGATCCCCTACATTATACTCTTTCACAGACGTCTTTTTATCATAATATGACTTTGCACTGTCAGCAGCTCTTTCCAAATTTCGCTGCTGTCATATCTCACAGAAGGAGATGGTCTTTGTGGCACCGATGGTCACAGGCACGTATGGCAGCCATTGTTTCTCCCAAGATGGCGGCTCCGGCAGGTTGCGGCATTCTAGCCTTGCAGTGGATGCCTGCAACCAAGGCTCCGCCCCCTCAGCAAAGTTCCGGTTATCTGCCGACATGCACAACGCTCGAGTGCGTTGCTACTCCTTACAGTCAGCGCTCCGTAAGTTCGCCCCTAGGCTTTACTACTTACTATTGCTCCCATTGTTCGATTCTAATACTTCTCTATCTCTGTGTTTTCAAAGCTTCCCACCCGCTCCTCTGGAATTGAGGCTTTGCCGCTTCACACCCATTCCCTTCGAGCCAGCGGTCGACTCAGACCTGATTCTTTTCTAGACATCCGGGATCGCTGACTTTTATTCCAGTCGGGACACATTGAGCCAGCATTATCGCTCCAGTCTCTCCGGACATTACCGGCAATTCACTCCGAACCCATTTCCGACTTATCTCACAAGTGGAACTTGCTTATCAGGTATCTTTTTGCATGCTTAGTTTAGCTCCGACGTCTTAGTTAGCACTGCCTTTTTCTCATCACGTCTCTTCTTTTCTCTTCCGGCTCACAGCCGATTCCAGAACTCTCACAACTAGGATCACACGTAATTTCTTTACGACTGAATTCTGCTTCGCAGGTATTTTAGATTCCTTACCAATCGATTTAACATACTACGACATTTAGGAGACTCAATACCTTCAACCTTCTTTCTTCTATATTTTAATCATTCAGAAGGAATTTGCATTCTCGCTGTTCTGAATACCTCATTGCGCATTTCCTATCTCCATAGGGTAAATATTTCCTTATCCTATATCCAGATCATTTCACCCCTATTTCTACTCCTGAACCTATTGTTCTATAATCTTTACCTTTCTTATTTCCTTGTTGTATTTGCATTCAGTCACCTGGAACCGCAACGGAAACTCACCCCATCCAGTGCAACTTAGAAGATTACATCCACTGAGGCGATCAGGGTTTTTTACCCCAGAGGGTTTCCCTGGAGAGCTCATTCCCTCCTGATTCATTTATCTAGGGAGAGGAAGAGGTTCTCCAGGTGGCCACTCATATTCAACACACACATCTACTGGAACAGGTCAGTGGGTGCATGTTTAGAGGGAGAGTATTATTCCTGAAAAAATCCAATTTATGCAACAGTTATTACAGCTGCATAAATGCAAATGCATGTTGTAAATATTTCCTCAGTTCTTCCACATATTCGTGAACTGTAGATGCACTCACACGTGTCTGCTCATGTGTCCTGTATAATAAATGTTGTGGCAGTACCATATTCCTTCCTGTTAACACCTCATGAGGACTGATACCTGTCGCTTTGGCAGGAGTCGATCTGATTACCATCAATACCAGAGGTAATTGTAAATCCCAACTGGAGCCTGCCTCCGCTACAAACTTCTTTAATATCTCCACAACAGACCTGTTGCAACATTACAAATTTCCAGAAGAGGTGGGCCGTTACGCAATATGCAGTTTCCTTTTCACCCCCAATATCTGCCACACCTTACTCATCAAGGTGCTTGTGAAATTACTTCTTCTGTCTGACTCTATTCTTTGTGGTAATCCAAATCTTGAAATTATATGATTTACCAGTAATGTAGCTGCTGTTTGTGTACTACAATCTGGTGCAGGGATACACTCTCCCCATTTTGAAATCAAACAAACCATGGTCAAAAGATAACGGTTTCCCCTACTCGACCTTTTTACAGGCCCTACATAGTCAATTTGCAAATCTGACAATGGAGGGTTAAGCCTCTTTTCATCAGTAGAGCTCTATGCATTGGTGAAGCGGGTTTAAATTGGGCACATACCAGGCACCTCCTAGTGTATAATTCCACATCTTGGGACATATGTGGCCAGTAAGCATACTCTTTCAGTATCTCTAAAGTCTTTTGTGAACCTCTGTGTCCTGCAGTTATTGCATCATGTGCATGGTGTAACATTAGCCCTCTGAATGAAAGGGGTACCACCCACTGTATCTGTCCTTTTATGGATTCCCTGATCATAAGTCCATCCTGTAACCTAATCTGTTTTTTATTCTTTAATAACACCCTCAACTCTTCTTTTCCTGTACAATCATTTTCAGTTAAAAGATTTTGCTTGGGGTCCATCAAATGATTATAATAGATCCCCAATATTGGATCATCTTTTTGCGCCTTAATCTGATCTTGATCTGGTGTATCATAACTCCATTGCACTACTGGTTGTTTTACCTCTTTTGGAGCCTTAGAGCGTGTAACTGCACCTATTTGTATTTCACCAATTAAGTGGTCAATGGGTAACACGTCTCCCATAACAGCCCCAATCTTGGCTAAGTGATCTGCTTTATCATTTCCCTCCTTATCTTCTCCTGGAGTTTTCAAATGTCCACGAATTTTCCTCCAGTATACTGTTAAATCATTTTCTGACACTAATGTGTCTATAGCCTGTATCATTTTCCCATGCTTGAGAGGCTTTATATTCTACAAAGCTATTTGATGCATAATCAGAATCAGTCAACAGCACAATTTCACTGAATTTATTATCAACTGCAGTAGTAATTGCTTTATAAATGGCTCTCAACTCTGCTACCTGGCTACTCCTACTCCCAATTCTCATCCCTATACTAGGAATGTCCTCACATTTCAATCAGACATTCCCTATCCCTGATACCAACTGTTTATTGCTGTCATTCTCAATGTGAAAGGCACATCCGTCAACATATACAGTTGGTCAATTCTTACATGTCTTTTCTTCAATAGCTTTGTGTGGTGATTGTTCAAACTCCTGCAAACTAGATTCCACCTCTATTTCGTCTGAAACACATTCAGCTGCGCAGTCATGTACATCTGCTAATCCCTGAACAACTCGGCTCGTTTTATTCTGGCCATACCTCACTTGTACAGGAAAGCCTTGCAATGCCAATGTTCATGAAGTAATTCTGGACTGTGCTAGATTGCCTGACCTAATCCTTTTACTCTGTAAAAACTGCAATGGTTGATGATTTGTCTCAATGATTACCTTTTCCCCTTGAACAATGGGGCGAAAATGTTGTAACGCCCACACAGTGGTCAGAAGAGCCTTTTCACATTCACTGAATTTAATCTCAACCTGGGAAAATGCCTTACTTGCATAAGCAATAGTTTTGTGGTTCAAATCATGTTTTTGAGATAACACTGCTGACATACAATGTTCAGTGAAATCTATTTCTATAAAGAAATCTCTGTTTATTATGGCATATGCTAAGCATGGTGCCTTTATGAGACAGTCCTTCAATTTAGCAACTGCCTCAGATTGCTTCTTTTCCCATTTCCAGGGCGTATTCAGCTTCAATAGTTTAGTCAATGGTTGAGTAATTTCAGCATAATTTTCAATAAATTTCCTGTTATATCCCGTCATTCCTAATAAACTTTTTAAACCTTTCACATTTCTAGGATCTTTCAATTTCAGTATGGCCATCACCTTTTTCTTTTGTGGATTTAGCCCATGTTCAGTTACCTCATGGCCTAGGAAATTCACCTTTTTCTTGCACCATTGGGCTTTCTGTAAAGATACTTTGGCACCCGCCTTTTGCAATTGGTCAAGTACATGTCTAATTTCATCAAAATGGTTTTTCAAGTTTTCCTTTTTCATCAGGACATCATCCACATAAACTATAGTTCCTCTTTCCGCTGTATCTGGCATCGCCTTTCTCAAAACTATGCCAAATTCGCTCCCCTAATTGACATACCCGAATGGTGTAAGATCTAAGGTGGTAAATACTAGGGGTGTACCAAACTTCGGCTTCGAGTAAGTATTCGGCCGAAATCTGGCTGAAAAAAAGCTATTCGGTTCCGGACTAATAGTTTCTTGTTATTCGGGTCTTGCCGAATACTTTGACATAATCATATGAATACAATGCAACATGAACTCAGAAAGGCAAATATAGACTTCAGTTTGCAAAACTGAATAGAATTAGAACAAGCAAATTGCTATCACACAGCTGAAAAATATCTTATATTGTAATCTGCTCTTTAGGGCATGTTTTGTTACAGATTCTTAGACAAAAAAGGTGCTCATCTTTTATATTTAGCCTAGAACAATACAGGAAAGTCTTTTCTTTTGGCAACTGTTTATATACAATGTGCACTTTTTTCAGTTGGAAAAAATAAACTGAAAGAAATGTGCATAGATACTTTCAGTTCCTGTCATGTCACTTCCCATTGCGTACGTCATAGTCCTCCTTTTCTTTTTTTTAAGGACTTGAGTCCTGAGTTTAACATTATCTGATATTTTATCAGGAATTATAAGTTGCATATGTTTGTGTATTGGCGAGAAAGAGTGGCTAGGATAAGTGAAAAGTGAGCAGCATTTGTTTGGGTGGAGTGAATAGTTATGAGATGGAGTTTATGCATTTCAGATTTCCTCTTGACTTGTGTCCTGCATGAGCCGGCATGAACCATTTTATACATTTCCATGTGACCTGAAAAGAAGTTCCGAAACTCAACCGCATCTACTTTGCAACTATATAGAGAATGCAATGCATCTGATTCACAAAGGCAGTCCTTTTGCATTTTTGAAGCCTCCTACTTTAACTGGCACTGAATATGCAACAATCTTCTGTACATTTGGTCCCTTCATTTTGGTTAAATCTGCTTTATTTCTGGCTTTTATACTTTAAATGAAGTTACTACATTAATTACAATGAAGAGAAATAAAAGTATAAAATGCATTTAAAATGGTGCTTTATTTGTTTTTTTAATAAGTGTGTTTTTTGAAGTTTGCAACATGATTTAATAAATAAAGCAACTATTTGGCTTCATATTCGGCTTCGGCCGAATAGTTGATAAACTATTCGGTATTCAGCCGAATACTAAATATGCTATTCGGTACAGCCCTAGTAAATACCTTTGACCCATGCACCTGAGCAAGGCCTTGATCAATGAATGGCAGTGGCCATCTAGACACTGGTACTCTTTTATTTAACTATCTCAAGTCTGCACACAGGCGCCATTGACCATTTGGCTTTTAAAACACCCAAAATAGGAGTGTTGGAGGTACTATGGATGGGTCTGATAATTCCCCTAGATTCCAAGTTCTTAATTATCTCTGCCAATGACTCTAAGCAAGCCAATGGCAATCGATATTGGCGCACAAATACTGGATTTCTACCACACCCCTCTGGTAATGTGGCAACATGTAAATTGGTTAGGCCGCAATCATATGCATCTTTGGCAAACATTTCTTTAAATTCCATAAATATTTTTCTCAACTCATTCATATCCTCTTCACTATCACATGCATCTGCTAAAATAATCTGCTCCTCTACCATTTTTTAAAATTCTGGGAAATCCTCCAGTGGAGGAACCTCTGTGCTCTCTTCTAACTGTGTGGCTGTATCTCTTTGCGGTTACCAGTCATTTGGTCGAAAACCAAATGGTCGAATGACCATTTGATCAAAGTAAAATGGTCGAAAAAAAAAGGTTGAATTCTTTATTTATTTTTATTTAAAAAAATTCGACCTTTTTTTTCGACCATTTTGATTCGGTCAAATGGTCATTCGACCATTTATTTTCGACCATTTGACCGGACACCCTCTTTGCAAAGCTGTCACTTTTAAATATTTTGGCATATCAGCTTCCACTTCAATGTGCTGATTTTCAGTTTCATTTTCATTTAAGTCAAACACTATACAATTCTCTTGGTGACAGCACACTGTCTCATTTGAATCATAAGGGTACACAGATTGAATTTTAAAGATTCCTTTGGGCTGAGAATCCAGATATTCTGGCAACACACCCTGTGCATCTACATATCTCTTAGGGATATTTCCAATCACCATGTTATTGAAATAAATCTGCAGTATAATGTGACTTTTGTATGGCCATTCCTAATAAAGAATTCTCTTCTAAATGAATATCCTGACATCCTTTATTATTCACCATAATTTTGACGGAGCCTTCCCCAACATCTACCAATGGGGTATATTCATAATCCAGGCCGTGCAGTTTCATGGATTCATTCAAGCACACAAATGCATCAGAATCTTTCATTTGCTGTCCATTCTTGCACTTTAGTGTTATAGCAACCTGCTTGGTGAATGCAGGAATAGTAATATCTTTCTTCACCTGTAATTCAATTGCATATGGGACCAATTGTGCACAATGATAAGCCTTTCTCTTGTCTTCAAATTCGGGCGCAGGCCCACCTAGTCGGGACCATATTTTTTGGTTAAGAAAATCTAATACCATGCACATTCTGTGCATGATATCATTGCCCAGATAAAAATCATTTTGTGTTCCACTCACTATCCACACATTGTGGTGGATGGTTTTTTGTCCAATGTTAATCTTTAGCATGCACCTTCCAGTAATTCGATTTTCAAAATCTGGATTATCCAAACTAGAGATATATTGGTTTTTAATTCTAAATTTTGGGATTTCATCCCTTTGCATTATTCTCTGCAGTAGTTTCTCATTAATAAAACTCCTTTCCTGTTCTAGCGCCAAAGTGGCTTTTATCATTTTAGAATGGTCATTTATACCAATGTGAATCCATGGCTGCTCATCTTCCATGTATATTTCAGCAAGGGTGGTGATGTGTTTTTCCGTGTCTGCTTTAGGAATAGTGTTCTGTTTGGATTTCTCTTGTGTGTTCCTCTATTTCAGTCTGCCATTTCTTCCTAGGATCCAAAGAAATCTGCACAGATTGTTTTTCTTGTTTACTTTGCATTTTATCCTGACACATCAAAATGACAGTGATACTAGGCACACAGCTATTCTGTAGGTACACCTCCACTGCATCATTTGATTTGGCAACAGTATGGCATTCATTTATACTGCTCTTTTGTGACTTTATTTTCTTGGGTCTTAATGGTTTTTCTGTTAAAGACCACAGTACCCCATTTACCCCATCTATGAGAGGAGACAATCTTTTCAGGCAATCTGTCCCCATCAAAAAGGGAATTTCACAAATAGATGTGATCAACACTTCCTGTTTCATTCTGTGTTTTCCTATCTTTATGTCAACCTCGGTAACACCCACAATAGGCACCTCTTCACCGTTAAAGTTATGTACTGGGCCTTCACTCTGCCTCACTTTGATCTGATTCTGTGGAGATCTCTCTTCATTGATACTTTTTACTAATTCTTTGGACATAATTGTGGCCTGTGCTCCTGTGTCAATCATTGCAAATGTATTGCATTTCTCTTCCACAGTAATTGGAGCATAATATCTGTCTTCAACTTCCTCTAACACACACAAAAAGTGTGAATTCTTACTGATTTCAGGATTCACTTTTCCCAGACCCTTCTCACTTTTTGCTAAGCACATTGGTAAATGAAAGGACATTTTTCGCTCCTTTCTGTCCATTTCCGTTTGAGAAACCTTACTCATTTCCCCATATTCAGAGGTCCTTTGGAGTGTGGCCACTGTTCTCCCTTCCATCTGGGGATCATCAGAATTCACACTACAATTCTCCAACTGAATATGCGCATAAACATCACCTGATAATTAGTCATTTTCCAATTCAGGGCACTTGTGGGTTTTTAGCATGGTACCAGTATTTTTAACTTCCTCAAAAATCTGTGGCTCAAAGAACTCTTCAGGTGACTGATCTGTACCCTCTTTTTGAGTACTTATTATTCCTGCCTGTATTTTATTAGCGTCTTGACTGTCTAGGGAGAGCGGTCTAACATTCACATCTACTCCCTCATCAATTATTTTACCCGTGCAGGAGTTGTCTTATTTAAATCTGTCTCTCTGTTCTTTTGGAACTTCATGTTTTTCTCGTTTTCCTTTTTCATTTGTGTAAATTTCCAACGTTTGATTTAACTCTAGGTTAAACCAAACCTCTTTTTTAGATGTATTTGCAATTTCTGCCTCATGTTTATTTGCAGGTATTTTCGTTTTAAAATCATGAAATAGCTCATAGTCATTATGTAAAACCAGATCAGGGCAATTTGTCTATTTATCATTGCAGGTATCATGAAGATTTAGTCACTTACTATCGGAAGCCACCGGGTCACTACTATGGCCTTCTGCCCCCTCCTTTGATAACTGTTTTTGAACCGTACAGAGTTTTCCTATTTGTTCAGCCAACATTTTTACTTGGGCCTCGAGACACTGGAATCTTTCCATCTCTCTAGAATCTTCTCTCGGTGGCCTATGTCGATATTGGTTGTTTTCCCCTAGGTTGAATCTATTCTGATATCTCTCAGGAGAGTGATTTCTATTGGGGTTGTTTCTGAACTCTTGATTTATGTGGAGCGGGGAGCGGGGTGCACCTATACTTTGGTTGTAGTCCCCCGGTGGCAGTGATTGATTGTATTGACGTGGGGCATAATTCATACTCTGCCCCATGTCCTGTCTCTCATTTTGTGAGTATTGTCCCCTATGCTGATTCCCATTTTCAGTAAATCGATCCACATACCATGGTCTGTCCTGATTACCATATATCATGGTGTTGGGGTCAAATCTGCTCCGTGTCCCCAGTGTCTGATAGGGACCATTACTTCTTTGATCCTGGCTTTGTCTCTGATTATTGTTCATACCTGACATATCAGGCTGATATCCTGCACGGGGCCTGTGTCCTAAGTACCTAGGGATAATGTAGCTCTCCCTATTACTAGGATCATGTGACTGAAACATCGGTGCAGAGAGCGGCAACCTCTGTTGAATACCCCTCTGTTCTGGTGTCACATTATTTTTGCCTGTACTTTGAGCGGACTCAAGTGACATTTTAGCTGACCTGATCTCCATTACTGTTGCCCAGGATTCTTTAGATTTTGGTCTAGTATCTTTCATTTTATCACTCTCTTTACCCTGACAGTATAGCACTTCATATAGCTTTGTACTTTGGTGCACAATCCACTCAAGGGACTTGTCATGATCAAATTTGCGGACTAACTTTGATATAATGTCTTTCTGGAACCCATAGAAATAGGCAGTTTTAAATTAATTGAAATTGGGATCAAAAGATACATCAAAGCGAGAAAAAGCTCTTTTTAAGTCTTGCAAAAACTGGCGAGGGGACGTATTTGGCCCAGCCGTAACCGTGTATGCAACTTTCTTTGCCTCCTGTAATGATTGGAATGGAGAAAAATGACGTCTAATCTGTTTTTCAAACTCTGCCCATCTCTTGTTCTGCTGTTCATTTAATCCTCTAATGATACTGGCTGTGGGAGCGTCCAGAGTTAAGTGAAAGTATTATCTGTATTCTTCCTTATGTATCTGGAGGGCTTTAAATATATCGTGCACTGCTTCTAAGTGGTCCTCTATACAGCACTCCCCTCCTTTTTTTAATGGTTTGATCAGGGCCTTGATTGATTTAATTATTTTGATAGGGCTATGCTTGGGATTGCACTACTTTGTGATTCAACCCTTGTTTCAGGCATATGGGTTTGGTGGCGGCCCCCAATGGGTGTGTCAAATCCCCCAAGGGCGCTACAACCAAGTTCCGACACCGGCACAGCCAACGGGGCACTATATCTCCATGTAGAAATAGAATTCACCTCAATTTCATTGAATGTGGTGCCCTGTCGTTTGTCCTGGGACCTGGAAGTGCTGTTCCAACTCCTTTCATTTTTTTAGTAGCCGATCTGCCTCCTTACGCAAATAATTGTTTTCATCACCCATCTTATTAATCAAAAATGTTGTCTAATGGTTCTTTCTGCACTTCCCCATAGATACGGTCATGCCACTCTGTGGCATTATTTGAGGACCATATCCCATGTGCATATAATTTTGCCTCCGGATATTGTGCCAACTCTGGGAATTTGGACTCCATTTGAGACATTGGCCCTCATTACGACCCTTGCGGTAAGGGGTTTACGCCAGCGTAAACATCGCCGACCCTTACCACCTGAGTACGAGATCCCATAGCGCCATGGCAGATCTAACACCTGCTTTTAGCAGGTGTAAAAATCCATGGCGCTAAGGGACCTTGATGTTAATTACGCCACCGTAATTTACGGTGGCGTAATTAACGCCTTCCCCACTCCCATTATGCCCTATGGGGCAAAAATGGGAATGGGGAAGGGTAAATGGGGATTGGGGACTGACCGCCCCGCCAAGGTCGGAATGGGGTGGTAAGTCCGCCAACCACCATGGCGGAGTTGGCAACTTAGCGCCATGGTCCATGGTGCCAATAGCACCATGGACCTCCGCCAAGGTCGTAATGAGGCACATTGTGAGATTCACTTCCAGTGTCACACTGCTCTAATAAAATGGGTTCCCTTTAATGCATGTATGGTAGTGTTAGACACACTTGCCACGCCCAGTAGGTGCTCTACAGTAACTTTCCCGGCCAACGCACCATTATTTGTAAGAGATTTTGATTTAGTGGGGTAAATTCGGGATTTGGCTGTATTTTCTTACCGTAAAAATATTGGTGGTAATTTGGCGGTAAATTAGTCTTACATTTAGATTGGGTTTGGTATCACACTATTTTAGTGACCATACCTTGTTAGCTTGTATTGGTGATAACTTTAGTGGTATCTTGTTTTGCTGTATTTTATTCCTGTGGTATAGAGGTGAGCATGGTTTCTTTTTTATACTATAACCCCATCATAAAACAAACCTTTCCTTTCTATTAGAATGCCTTCTAGTTGTCTGTAGAGAGCCCCAGACTTATACACTTTAGTAGAACCCAATGATTTTATTCATAGCGCCACCTACAGTTTGTGGCTGGTATTACTGGCTTATGTACATCCAGTAATCTATGTGTCATTAGGCATTACTGGCTTACGTACATCCAGTAATCTATGTATCAGATCAGACACCTTCCCATCAGCATGCAAGGAAGGAAACATTCATCATACCGCACACAAACCTCTGCTTTATAGCTGTTTATTACTAGCTTTCTCTTGTTTGCTATTTAACTTGCATTGGTAAATTGGCAAATGCACTACTGCACTGATATGAGCCTCCCCTTCATACATCACTTATGTAAATAATTCACAGACACATGAATGACACAAAAATCCCATTTATTTTTATAAATACTTCTTGTATTGTATCTCACTTACAAGTCACCAAATCTTACCATGGGTTAATTGCAGCATCATCTGCAATACAAGAGAACAAAACAGAACAAGCAGATATTTTTTAAACATGGATTAATGTTACCACATTCTGAAAATAATGAAAAATAAACATACAATGATTTCCTAACTTCCCTACACTGCAATAAATCTTAGTCACACATACAGCATTTTATCTAGTCCTCAATTAGCACTTATCTTACCAAGATAGGCCTTTCTTTGAAGTCCCCCGCACAACCTCATTGTGTTTGCAGATTCAGACCCAGTGTCAGCCCGAAACTCTTCTGTAATCTTGTGTGCAGAACGCCAGCTGATTATGTCTCAAAGCTAGCGTTCTACCCCCTGGAACCTCTGTATGTCTCCTCAGCCCAGCATGAACTAAGTGCTCTCCTCATTTCTTGTTACTAAGAAAACTCTTATCCATCCCCTCATTGGCGTGGCTTGTTTGCCTACAATTTCCACCAATCATAGTAAAAAAATGTGCTCTGTACCAGTCCTCATTTTCAGAACAATGAAAGCTTTAGGCCAGAGTAACTGTTTCACTTTGCTTCCTGCCGATTGCATTTCTTTCTGTTCTCCACAAGCCGAAGAAAACGTCAGTGTGCATTTAAAAATGAATCTCAGCAGTGCCACCAAAACATGGATTTCACCTCATTTTGCATATGAGACTGCATTTTAATGTTAGAGAAGTTAGAATTACTATTTTAGTAATGTTAATAATGTTAATCGGTTATGTATTATAATGTAGTCTCCATACATGAAGCATCCAAAAAAAACATGGTGCACTTCATTATTTGAACCTGGCAGCACACTAAGTTTTTCTATGTGTGCTCTGAACATCTGCAGTTTCAAATTGGGTCTGGCTGTGTTGTAAATCCTGTACTTGCATACTACCAATAATGCTATATATTATACTGGCAAAAATAAATGCTATATTACATACTGGCAAAATGCTATTATCTGCTGGCAATAAAAAAAAGTTATTATATTTTGGCAAATTGCTATACATGTCCTACAGAATACGCTAACATACACAGGCTAATACAGATTCTTCTATGGAAAGCTGAATGAATTATACTGGCAATTTGGGACTTTCAATGGTATTTTCAATGGGATTTTCTATGGGATTTATGTTACAAAAGGAGAGGTTTATGCATTTTGGGACTTTGATTCTGGAAAAGTCAGCAGGAACTCAGGACCCTCGGGACAGCTAGCCAAGGGGTCTGGTCTCTGCACTCTCCTGGATGTTATTCTGGACAGCCAGGCTGAAACTCATAATCTCAGGACAGCTAGGCAAGGGTCTGGTCTCTGCACTCTCTTGGATGGGATCAGCTAGGCAAGGGTCTAGTCTCTGCACTCTCTTGGATGGGATCAGCTGCCTCCTCTCCGTCCTCTTTCTCCTGTCTCCCTGGATACATGTGTGTGTCCTGTGTGTCCCTCTATGTAGTACAGTTCCCACTTGTATAGCCCAAATGACATCATTTATTTTTCAATCTGGAGGAAGTACCCTAAAATTACTTCTAACCTGAGATAGGACAGCTTACCATTCTACCCTCCACCCCCTGGCCTCATTGGTTCAAGGGGAGGGAGCATCATCTGTATGTTTGTCATTTATTAGAGTTCTTTGTCATCCGGTCAACTTTTTAGCAAAACTGAGTTATGTATCATAACTTCCAACTTATACTAGACACCGCCATGAGAAATAGATAGGTGGTTTTGTGTTTTAGATGTTTTTATTGAAATATTGTGTACGATGATTCTTTTATGTTTGTGTAAAAAGTCTGAAATGTTGACTAATATGCACAATTAAAAAATAAATGAATAAAAGATAGGTGGTTTCAGGGGGTCATTGGGAATTAGACAGGCCTACCGCCAACTCTGTGCGAGGTAGCATGGCCCCTTGGCACCTTTTTGTCCTTTTCATGAAATTCATAATAGTTATCACTCTGCAAATGATTAAGCATATTCATAATGTACATCTCCATCTTTCCACCAACTGTCATATTTTTCCCACTTTAAAATCAGCCAGAAACAAGTCTTGACTGGCCATTTCAGTTCACAAAGTCCTAGAAACATGCACTTAGTTTCTAAAAATCTGTCTGGAAATCACATGGAAAAATATCATAAAATGAAATTATTTCTTATTCGTAGTGCTCGGTAAAAATGCCTAAAATGCATTAATCCTTTAATGTCAATTTGGAGGATCAGTCACATATGGGAGGGTGGTGCTTCATCCTCTGCAGCCAAATGTCTCCCCCTGGCTCAGCTTGCAACAGAAGACTTTTATTGCACCCTTTGAAGTTTGTCAGTTTGTCCTTGGGAGTGGGTGCAAAAGGAACTCACACTTCTTAGTCAAGCACTAGCCACACTTGCTTTCTTTGTCTGTCCTGCCATTACTGCCTTCTAGTCTGGCAGAGTAGAGGATCATCACACCCTCCGCCAAATCACATGTCATTGCGGAATGGTTCACTTATTAACGCGACTTCCAGTGGGAGGCCAGGCTCTCAATTGAGTTATATGCCTTAGCCCAAAAAAGGTTTTTCTGGTATTCTGGGCCTCAAGGTGATTGAAGTCTTGTGACAGAGAACATAATGTACATGTGTAGCCAACCTCCCACCCACACACTGACATTTCTATGCAAGAAAAAGCTACCATTTCACATTACCTTTTAAACGTCATTTTACCTTATTTTCCTTCACACGTGTGCAAGCAGTATTTCATTTATTGTTTGAAATGCGGTTCTGTAGGTCATTGGATGTTCTTTTAGTTTGTCCTTTTGAGTGGGTTTGCAATTACTCTTGGTTCATGGACACGGAGCGGTACGGCACAGGGTTCTTTGCTGTGACATGAAATAAAAAGGAAAAGCCAAGCCGTTTCTTCCATTTACAGTGTCTTGATCACTGCGGTTCACATGAAAGGGAAAACAAAAGCTGTGTTTGTTTGCAATGTAGAGATCCTTGCCCCCATGTGAATTAACAGTAAAAAAGGCCCTTCTTTTGATGTAGTGCATAACTTTTTGTGATGCAGATGAAATAAAGCAAACGCAGGGACATTTTTCAATGCAGTGCATAACTTCTTGTTATGCCGATGAAAGAGAAGCAAACATTCAGATGAAATACAGCAAACGCAGGACCATTCTGCAATGCAGTGCATAACTTCTTGTTATGTAGATGAAAGATAAGCAAACATTCAGATGAAATACAGCGAACACAGGGCAGTTTTTCAATGCAGGGTTTAAATGCTTGCCAAACATGTGCCAGGGAACAAAGCACATCCGTTTTTGGTCACAATGTTTAATGTAGTTTTCAGGTGATGGGGACTTCTTTTAGTGCCTGTAAATGCACCACACAGATTGCAGAGAACGGTTAGGTGGTTTGAAACTCTACTAATAAGCCTAGCAATAGGCCAACATCCACAGTGCTGCCCATTAGGCTGCAGGCGCCATTACCAAATCATGGCATTGGGGAGGGCGCCGTTAGGGGGTCTACTTACAGAACTGACGCAGGGAAAAATATATTGGAGGGAAAAAGAAATAACATGAAGAAAATGTCAGAATATTTTCAGAAGCTGGGTCTGACCACCAGCACAGATCTTGGGCACCCGTCAATTTCACAAGCTGATGAAAACTAAGATAACTAGCTCATTCTTTATCAGTGATCAAAGTCTGTTAAAACATGCCCCATGCCAATACAGTTCAAAGTTCATCTGTGGGAGTGATGGCTGCAATGAAACCAGCTCTATCTGCTGGTGATGACGACCAGCTTTCATTCTTAAATGAACATATAAACAGTGGTGCTCACATTGATTTAGAAGACTTAGAGCAAAGTCCAGTATTACTACAGCACTCATTGCACCATATACTACAGGACTTGGATAATCACATCAGACTGTGTGCTCCAGAAATCTTACCATGAAACATGGTGCTGAGTTTGTTCTCTTCTCCATATGACAATATTCGATTGGAGCTCAACACTCACACTTTACAACTAAGTGATGTGAAAATCAATCTGGAGATGTTACATGACTCAGTTACTGATGTGACTTGAGCAATGGGGCTGATAGGCAAAGCAATGAGTGCCCCTGTGCTTTCCTCTGATCTGGTGCACTTGTGGCCCAGACCGTGCAAGATTTGTTAAGTGAGCCCTTACGCAAATCTGTGAAAAAGAGAGGGAAAAAGGACCCCAAAAAACAACTCAAGAAAAGAACACAGGTAGATCTGCTAGAGAAGACTTATTGTAAATGGGGTCCTTCACCAACATCCCTCATCAGACATCAGGCACCCATGGTCTCTCATCTGTCAGACAGAGGCAAGAAAAATCAGACACCTTGGAGCTGTAAAATGTGTCTCTTTATTTCTTCAATAATAGGATACACTCAAAGGCATTTTTGCCTCCAACCCATTTTTATAGCTTTCTATGTTTACACAACACTTTCATGCAAATGAACACCATGTGAATTGGTATACTCTGATAAACCAATTTGGTCAGAGAGAAAACATTCCTTCATTATCATTGGATACATTTCTCACATGTATAACAAGTCCACATTAGCAAATCTGGCATCAACAATTTTCCCTGATGCATGAAACTGATATGCCTATTTTAGACTTGGCCGGACACAACTATGGCAGTGCTCAACTCCTGCCAAGAACATCTCCATGCTCCGATGTCTGGGCCTTTTTATGTGATTGCTGAGGTTCTGACAAGTTAGTTTAGTGCTTTACGCTATCAGAAAATATATATACCCATAATTTATGGTGCCCAAAAAATACAGCTGGTCTCTCAGAATAGTTGGTATGACATACATTGTACCCTCTTCCATAAGAACATAGGTAAATGTATCTAAGATGCTATTAATGGCCTGGCTTTATCACAACCTTTTCTGATTTCTTTGTCAATTTCCATATTTAACCTAACAAACCTCATTATCTCACTGTGAGGTGCTGCCAACAACTGTCTCCAAATGCATCAGCCTCTCTTGCTTGTCTGAAAACTCGTGGCATGGTTATACTCCTCCACACATGGCTTAGGACTGGAAACCATTTTGTATTTAAATATTCTTTCTAAAATATATTTTTGTGTGACACTGCACCTTTCTTCAGGGAGCTATATCCTTTATTTAATCAGCATCTTTCACTTTGTATCCTTTCTTTGGTACGACGTTCTTTCATCGTCAGGCATTTCAAAGCCTGCAGTTTAAACATGTTTGCCAGTTCATTGAATTTTTTGGGGGGGTGGTGAGAAAGGGTAGATAAGTAGTTGGGTGGGTTGTGCATAGGTAAAAATTGGTGCAGGAGAGGGGAATTGGGAGGCCAAAAAAAAATAAATTTGATGATCTGTCAAACACGTTCAAATTGCAGGCTGTGAAATGCCTGACGATGAAATGACATAGAACCCTTTCTTTATAATATATCCTTATACTCTTATGGTATGTGTGTGATAATTAAAGCCCCCTTAATTTCCTGTGCTTGCCCAACCCCAATGTACGCAGTGCCATGTGCACATTTTACTTTAAATAAAGGCAATCTAATCCTGATTTCTACAATGATGGAACTATCTGATCTGCCTATTGTGTTATCTATATTCAGTTGAGGGGGGAGGGGTTGGCACACCCTATACATTTCCCCCCTCTGTTCAATATTCAACCACTACTTAACCATGTACCCACTGTCCACCTTCCCCCATATGCAGTGTTCCTATGCATCCCTATCTCAGTCACCCCTTCAATGCAATGCTCTGCCTCAACATGTGAGGTATCATGGAAGACACTTCTAAAAAACCGATAGTGTCTCCAACCATATTGTATTCTCCTAATATAAGATATATATGTATCCCTTTTCTGTCAAAAATTATGGCATATGTTTGCCCTCTTTTAATCCTTGTATGCATGTATCCCCAAACAGTAACTTTGCTCCCATCTGGTTCCCATCCCTGTTACCCAATTAAATGTTAAGATAACATGCCCAGCAAGTGATTTCAGCCACCACGAGAATTGGGAGATATTATTAGAACATTATTTGTTATCCCTTGAGGGAACCGACCAGCCCCTTTTCTTCTTTTTACTGTTCCTTACATTTGCAAAACTTTTATTATATATATATATATATATATATATATATATATATATATATATATATATATATATATATATATATATATATTCATATATATATATATTTGTTCTCTTCTTCCTCCCACCCCACAACACTTCCTTGGTCCCTGCCTTATTTCATGCACTTCCAGTATATCTTCATCTTATTTGTCTTCCATCTGCACATCTTCCGCCTGATTCTTTGTTTCCCTCATTCCAAGTCCAAGGATTTTCTCAGTTTAGTCCATACGTAATTGTTTCCATTTGTCCTTTGGGCTGCTTTGCAACAAGTTCAAGGGCCCCTTAATTCATAGGCATTTTTTTCAGAATAGACTGTTTTGTGACCACAGAGGACTGGAATCCTCAATCTTCTGATTCAAATAAAATGGTCAGTTGTGGGGCATTAGATTGTTTCTGGGGAGCACAGGATGGGGGAGTTTCATAAAGAGAGTCTTCAGTTTTAATCGCAAGTGGGCATCTGGCTGGGTCCTTCAACACCCCTGTTCATGACAACGAGGGTTTTTCTCCCTGCTCGCAGGATCGGTTGCCTTCAATCACTTGGGGTGCAGGTACTGCCCATCCATCAGTAATATAAACACTGGGTGAGTTTCTTGAAAAATAAGTACATTTTCATCATCAGTACCTCCTCCCAAAACCTAAAACTTAAGGGGACCATATCCCATTCTTTAAAGCGCTCCTTCCTTCTAAAAACAATTGCTATCGAAATATCCTCTTTTTCTAATATAATAGAATGACTGCTTCTTTCTCCCTTTCATGCATATCATAGTGTCACCTATGTTTATTTATACTGGCTGATACCTGGGTGTGTCTATGACATGAGACCAGAAAGCACATACATCATTGTTTTTCTTTTCCTTGCTCCACCTTTTCATGGGATCACGTCCATTTCATTCCTTATAGTGTGTTTATTTTCGAAGTGACAAAGGAAACATTTCCATGTAATTCTTCACACCACTGGAGTTACACTGGCCCCTTCTTTATGATAAAAACAATAAAAGACAAAACAAACAATATAACAAATTCAACAACAAAAACTGGAACAAAAAAGAATGTTGTCTTCTTTAGCCGCTCTCCTTCTTTCTTCTTGGTGCATCCATAACTAACATTGTTTCTTGCTCCCAGTTGAAACCAAAATAGAGGCAAAGTCACGATAAGCTAGCAAAGTGACCATGCATTTGCCTAAACTAGGCGTTTCTTTCCCTTTAACATGATGTTGCTTTGGTCATCTCTTCGTATCCTTGGTCACATAAAATACGAGGTTGCTTCCCTAGGGAATGAAATAGAGAGGATGGTGCACTTTTAATCTATTCCTTTGAATTATCATGAATGTAGTGGCAGGCCTGTTTTTAATTTTTTCTGCTATGTTGAACATTTTCTCTGTACTTTTGTAGTCCTCCTGATGGCGTGGGACCACTGTCTCTTCTTTCTTTGCTGTATTTATTGTGTTAAGACATAATTAACACTTTTTGTCACCCTTCCTAAACTAATCTTACCTACTCATGGTATTGTAAATAAGCACCGATCCTATTAAGTGCATGCAAATATGGCCTCTAGGCATATAATGTTTTGACTATCTCTACAGTTTCATGCATTTACCAGGTATACATATTTGACATTCTTTATCACCAGAATTACAAAAAGGTTACTCCACCTTTTATCCAAAGGACTTCTTCATTCTCTTCATTAGATATGTCCATACTCGAATATATGTACTATTCTGTCCTCACACCTGTTTACATCTTTCTTGGGAAAATGCTGTCTATTTAAAAATACTGTATCCGTACTATTTCTGTACTTACCTGCATCATCTTTCTCCTGATAATGATCAATGAGGTAATTCACACACTTGCTGTGTCCACTGGAACTTATATTTTTCTTTCTCTCTTTGTCTACTAGTACTTACCTTTATCATAATGTTTCTTCCCATTGTATCACTATACTCCGCTAAGGCCATATAGACATTCCTCCCACGCTCCAAAATTGAAAAATTTTCATCTGTAATCCATAAATCAACATTTTTACATAAACATAAATAATGTTCTTGGTACTTACTCTCATGTGTTCTTTTGTGCAATTCTGCTAGAATTTCTCTCATACTGTTAGATCAATCTTGGCCATCCATACCTTCTTGGCCTTTCATTAATCGTATTCATTTTATTAAATATACTACACTGATCAGTTTAAACAGGCACCATCTATTGCTGCTCATTGCTAGAAAATCAAAATATTTTATCCACACCTTCCTCCATCAACCTGATGCCACAATGTTATTTGTGTCCCTTTATTTAACCTTCTATCAACTTGTATTATATTGTTGCTTTAATATTCTTTTTTTAAGTTCATTTATTTATTGATTTCAGCCACTGGATTGACGTAAATCTTTTGGTTAGGAATGTCTTACTTAAGCACTTTAGTTTTAACTGGTTATTACTATCTTATATTATTAGTCTAAACACACCACAAACTCTTATACTTGACATATTATAATCTCTTACATATGTGTAATTTTGTTTTTTCCCCCCTATGTACATTTTTCCTCCACTGCCTTAGTGGATGTATTGTCTTCTCTTATTGTTACCCCTTATGGGAATTTGATGCATACCCTTCTACCTGGCCCTGCCAGTAGGAATCCTTACCACTCTTATATGAAGGTTTATAATGTGCACCCTTCCTGTCTCTTCTCGGGCCTGTAAATTCAAGGTATCCCTATCTCTCGTCCATATACAATCCCCAAAAATCCAGTTACTCTTATATTGTGTTTCAGCAGGACATAATGTTTCCAATTGGCGTTCCTAATGTAAAGAGAAGGCAGCCTATATGTGTGTGCGTCTGTGTGTGTTCTCATTCCAGTATTGAATTATTTCTCTGACTACCTAAATGTGTTTTTATGTGAATTGATCCTGTGATCCATGAGTTGTTTGTACTTTCACAATATTGTATGTGTGTGTGTGTGTGCATGTGTTTATATGTTTGTGTGTGTGTGTGTATGTGTGTATGTGTGTGTGTGTGTGTGTATGTGTGTCTGTATGTCACTCCTCCCCCCTCATAACAATATAGTGAGAGGAACTTATGCTAATTATTTCTATTCTTCCCCAATCTCATTCAAAATGTCTTCTCTTTTCAAATCTCCAAATTCACTTCTCTCTACTCTTTCATCATACATAATTCATCATACATAATAGTAATTCATGACATGCTCAATAATTGTGCCAAACCCTCGTTGTTCTTCCTTGTCAGCTTCCAGGCTGCTTGAACTCATTCATGAATATGCTTTATCTAACCAAACCCTATAAGAAAGCTGAACAATGTACCCTTCATTCTTGAAAATCATACCAATAACGCTGTGTGCCCTATCAAAAATATTCCTTTGACCTAATGGCACACCCCTTTACATGTTCAGGCCTTAAACATACTAGTGTGATTTCTTATGTGTCTTCATAATGAATTGCTAAAATATAGTGCATGTTATCTCCTAGTTACTTACTGAGATCTTTCCTCAATACAATTGTTAATTTGTTATAAAATATATCATGCTTTCTTATCTATAGTGTGTGTAACCTTAGCCCTGGTGCTTTTGAGAGTACGTCCTCTCATTGCTTGTTGCTTCCCCATTCTAGATACAAATATTTGCATCAATGCACGCACTTTTAATAGTGTTACTGTTAAAAGGTGCTTTATCTTATTCATTCTTGCTGTTTCCCATATATATTTGCCATGCTTAATCTAGTATCATTTGCTATTATGTTAACCTACTTTTTAATGTCATTTGCATTCATAATTGCATTTTTATTCTCAGCGGATGTCTCACAAATTGTGTGATCTTGGGCAAATTATTTTTGTTGTTGTTTTTTTAATATCTATGTGCTGTGCAATGGGGGAGGTACTATCTCCCGAATTTGCTGTGGCTTTGATGCATATACTTTTAAAAAAAAACTTTATTTTATTGAGAGTCATAACAGCACCATGTCACAGGTACATCATCATAATACAAAACAATAGTGTCAGCAATTAAGTTGTGAAAGAAGCAGTAGGTCAAGGCGTGGATGAGGGGGAGAAGTCACTATCCGATAGCATGTTGCACAAATAGTTTCTGAAAGGAGCCCAAATGTCCTTGGGGTGGCAAGTCATTGGCACAGTTAGTACATACTGTTCTTCACTTTCATTAACCAGTGTGAGGTCTTGAAGAAAATCATCAATACAGGGTGCATTGGTAACCTTTCCAACATTTCAATAAGCAGCGCTTCACAACCACACAAGATACATTGAATAGATGTCTAGTAGTTTCAGCCACCTTGCCAATGTCCCCGAACAGATACTTCAAGGGGGATAGCGATGCAGGAATTGACGTGATCTTTTTAAGGATGTCTGCGACTGAACCTCAGAATGTAGTTATCAAAGGACATGCCCAATACATATGAAAGGCGCCTGCATTCAGTGCATCACATTTCAAACACTCCCCCGTGCAATCCACCACAAACTTAGCTAGCTTGGCAGGGGTGTAATGAAGTTGGTGGAGAATCTTAAATTGTATCAATCATAGACCACAGTTCAAGGACACAGATTTGATAAGTTGGCAGTATCTAAGCCATTGTTTTTCACTCAACGTCACACCTAGGTCTGTTTCCCAAGTTGTTTTTATAACATTCAGGGAGCTGGAGTGTGACTGCACTAAGGCATATAGGTTTGAAACTAACGTCCTCCCTCCACTGATTGCCGTCATGGTGCGTGTGCACTCATGTGTGATGGCTTGCATAGAACACGTTGGCCATTTTGCAGCAAATGAAGCCCTCATGCGATAGTACTGAAGTTGTTTGAGTTGTCCATCCCCTACAGTATTCACAAAGTCTCCCAGACCTACATAGGTGCCTCCAGGGAACATGTCCCGCATTTTCAGTTGTTTGGACGGTTCCCATGTCATTTGCAGTTCTTTATCAAAAGTGGGGGAGATACCAGGAAAATGCCAAAGTGGAACCTCAGGGTGATAGGAGACTTCCACTCCGATTCTTTTATATATCTTAGACTGTGCATGGGGAGTAGTTCTCACAGGGTCAAACTTGCAGGGGTCTCTATAGCTGGGATCGAAAATGATAGCCCGAAGATCGGTAGGGGAAGCTGCATATTTCTCAATGGGAATATGTGTGGCTGTATCATCGGGATAAAATCAGAGTTTGGTGAATTGGGCCTGAGCTACCAAGTAATATAATTCGAAGTCTGGTGCTGGAATACCGCCGCTTGAATATGGCTCCACCAGTTTGAACCATTCCATCCTTGCAGTCCCTCCACCCCATACAAACAAGGTGGCAAGCGATTGGAGTTTTTTTAAAGAAGGCCTGGCCTTGCCAGATGGCAACATTAACAAAATAAAATGATAGTTTGGGGAGAACAATCATTTTAAGGAGTGCCACCCGGCCATATAGGGAGATCGGGAGCTTGGTCCATAAGTGAAGTTTGGCTGTCAGTGTCAGCAAAAATCTTCATGATTGTCTGCGTATAGTGTATGTCTATCTCTGGACACGACTCTACCGAGGTAACAGACCCTCAGTGGGGACCATATAAATCTGCTTACATTGGATACGTTTTTAGTGGCTGGGTTGAGTGGGAACAGTTATGATTTGGAGACATTGATCTTATACCCAGAGTAAGTTGCAAAGGTGTGGATATCAGCCATAATAGGTTCCAGGTTAACCTCGGGATCTCGGACATAACTCAAAGTGTCGTCCGCGTAAAGGGATATTATCTGTGGAGGGCCCGTCATTCTAATGCCTCTGTGTGCGTGTTTTTCCCAAACAAACACTGCCATGGTTCAATCGTAAAGGCAAACAATATGGGGGAGAAAGGACAACAACCCTGTCGGTTGCCCCTACCAAGGGAGAAAAAAGAAGATAAAGTGTGATTAGCGAGAACCCTCACACCTGGGTTGGTGTAGAGTAATCAGACGCATTTAATGACGTATGTTCCCAAGCCGAAGCACTTGAGCACCGAGAACAGATAGAACCAGTAGACCGAATCAAATGCCTTATCGGCGTCAAGTGCAGCAATTGCTGCATTCGCTTTAGGGTTAATCTGTGCCATCGCCCCAAAAAATCTGCGGATATTCAGGGCTTTGGATCGCATAGGGATGAATCCCGACTGGTCATGGTGCATCAGGAAAGGCATGTGTGCAAGGAGTCTAGTGGCAAGTATTTTGGCAAAAATGTTGTCGTCAGTGTTAATCAGGGAAAGAGGCCTATATGATGACATGTCGTGATGGGCCGTCGGGGTTTCAGGAGCACGGTTATTATAGCTTCATGCACAGAGTCTGTGAGTGTGCCCCGGTCCACAGCCTCCTCCCACACCTTCAACAGGATGGGGGCTAGTTTCTCATGGTATGCTTTGTATAATTCAGCCCCTAGCCCATCAGAGCCGGGAGCTCTCCCAGATGTTAATGTTGATGGCATTTATTATATCTTCTAGTGTAATGGTCAAATCTAACATGGGCTGAATATCGAGGGAAAGAGTAGGGAGCTCGAGCCCCTGTAGAAAATCAGATGTTTCCTCAGCAGATCTCATGTCACAGTTGGACTACAGTGTACTGTAAAATTGAATGAATGTGGAATTTATGTCTCCCTCCCGAATTCACCACCTCCCCTTGCGTCATCTGAATGCTGGCAATAGGACTGTGGTATCTTGCGGCTTTAAGCATGTTTGCCAAAAACGAACCTGCCTGGTTACTCTCTCCGTATCTGCGGGCTCTGGCAGGGGTTACTAAATATTGTACCTGTTTGTCAGCGAGTTTATGAAATTCATCCAGTAATGTATGAATGTCTGCAAGGATATCTTTATTATGGGTAGTGCTATAATCCTGTTCGAGTATCACGAGTTTAGTTTCCATCCGACCCAATTCCTCTCTGACTGACACCAGCAGTCCGGTGGTATTAGCCATAAGAATGCCCCGAGCCCGCACCTTGAATGTTTCCCACAATGTTGCATGGGACTGCACAGGGCCTTCAATAATCTGAAAGAGTTCCTCTACTTCTACAAAAAGGGAGTTGCACACATTGGGATTTTTAAGGATAGCTGGAGGCATTCTCCAATGTTTGGCACGCAGGGGAAGACCACGTAGTACTATGCACAGGGAGATCGGGGAGTGATCAGAGGGAGTTCGGGGATGGATATTGCATGCTGACACTGCATCTGGGAGAGATGAAGAAAAGAGCCAATAGTCTATATGACATTGAGAGTCATGTACAGACGAGTAGTACATATACCGTCTGTTCACCGGATGGAGCATGCACCATGCGTCAATTAGGGGAGTCAGCAATCTTATTTGTTGCAAGGTGGTTGCAGCCCAAGTGAGTCTGCGGGGGACCATGGAATTCCTATCTAATGTTGTATCTAGGATAGTGTTAAAGTCGCTTCACCACAGCACTAGGGTCTCGTCCAGTGGGGTAAGCATGTCACTTACCGTCCGGATCATCAACATTTGGTCCATATGTGTTAACTAATACCACTGAACGCCCCGCAATCTCTCTCCACACCAATACAAATCTACCCAAAGTGTCTATTTTACTATGCAAATATTGGAACCACAATGACAGTGAATTAAGGTAAGAACACCCCTGGACTGTGCTGAATATTCTGTGTAATATCGGAGTGAACCCCAGTGTGTGTTGAAGTTAACATTTGTGTTTTTAAGTGCATGTGCCTCCTGTAACATCAGTATCTGTGCGTTATGTCTTGTTACATATGCAGCCACCTTCCTGGCCTTACCCGGGTTGTTAAGACCCCGTACGTTCCAGGAGAGCAGCTTGACCATCAGCCAGCTGCTCGCATGGGTATTACGTGCCATTTGTGATTATAGCATTCATCGTACGTCTGATATACATGGACAGATTGGGCACCGTCTGTAGTGGCATGACTCTCCGTTTTCAAACATTTAACAACCCCAACTGCCCCCAGCCAAGTGCTGGGGGGAAAGCATCGCAATCTCCACCCTCCACCCCCTCCCACACCATCAACCCCAACACAATGATGACATCCCCCATTGAATTTATGGAACAATTAGGAGGTGCGTATGTTGCGGCCCCCAGTACAGCTGGATGCACTTAACAGTTTCAGTTTAGTGCCACACAGACACTACATTCTACATTGCTGTAAAAGGATATTGTACTCATATCGATTAGTCAGCCGGGTCTTTTCTGTCTGCCTCGGGCTGTGAGAGCCTGTTCTGATCACGTCCATGTTCATGTGGCGGTAGTGGAATTGAAGCCTCTATATAGTCCACTGCTGCCGTAGGATGTTTAAACAAATTAGGTCAGCCGCCGTGCTGTATTTGTAGCTTTGCTGGGAAGATCACTGCATAGGGAACATGTCGCAGTTGCACCTGTCTTTTAACTTGCTCGTATGACCTTCTCTGAGCTTGCACTCCCGCTGCAAAGTCTGGATAGATATGTATATTGTCTCTGTCGTGGCGTAGGGGCCCCTTCTCTCTTGCCAGCCTGAGGAACGCATCCCTGTCTCTGTAGTTAAGCCATTTGACAATGATGGTGCGGGCCGGGGCTCCAGGTTTAGGCACAGGAGCTAGCATGCGGTGGGCTCTCTCCACAAGGAAGTAGTCCGAGAAGGATGAGGCACCAAATGGATTTTAAAAGCGCCTCAACATGTAGTTCCATTGGACCCTTACAAGCAGATTCTGCCACCCCCACAATATGGATATTATTCCTCCGGGATCTGCATCCCAGGTCATCATACTTGCCACACACTATGACCACCTCTCCCTTCAGTGAATTAATGTCACGTATGTTCTGACCAATCGAATCTTCATTGGTACTTATCCTGGCTTCAGCTTCAGTCACATGGGCACTTTCCTTGTCCAGGCGAGTCTTTAGCGATCCAATGGTGGAGACAATGTGGTCTAGCTTCCTATTGACTGACAGAAACCCACTCTGCATAGTGGCCAGGAGGTGGTCATCTCTATTAGTGTTCATGGACGTTGCTAACGGGTCATCAGGTGGTGGCACCACAGCGGCCATAGTCTGGCTGTCGTAAACAAATCCATTGGTCCTAATTTCTTCTTCCTGGCACTGGCACCCTTTGTCATCGCCGATTATGTAAGGTGTTGTTGTTGTCCCAAACATAGCGTGATAAAAAGGGTAGTTTCGTATATCGGTGAAGGGAGTGCCCAGCTGTTGAGTGCGCACTATGATGCAGTTGTGTATATATTGACACCTTGGAGGGGCTAACTACCCCTCTATTCAGGCGGCGGACCTTTGGTGCATGTTTCTTCTTTAGTAGCCCCCTCACATCTCCATTGAGTGTCTCTTATAAGATCTGCAGGGTGCAGGATCACAGTTCTTGGTGTAGGATCTTATGGAGGGATCAGGGTCAATGGCATTGGACCAATATCTATAGCAGAAGTTGTAGGGTGAGAAAGCGCAGAGTCAGGGTTCCACTAATGTGCAAGGCATGAGTGATCAGCACAGTTCTCCTGGGGAATGGATTGCGCTCTCCCACGCTCAACAGTGTTTTCAATGGCTTAGGAGGTTGTAGCCACAAGTATGTAACATTTTGGGCAGAGCCCCGAGTGGTAGATCAGATGAGACGTGCAGTCCGGGAGTACTGCACCATGGAAGGTGTTCACAGTGTGGCTGTTACCTCCCCAAAGTGCCAGGGGACTTTGCTATCAGCAGGCTCCTCTCTGGGCCAAACACTCATGTGGCGCCCTAGACAGTGGCTTTCCCCTATCACCTCAGTAGTAGTGTTGATGATGTGTGGCTTCGTAGGATCAACCTTCACTCACTTATGGTGCAGCCATAGTGTTGTATCCCGCTATATAATCAGGTGTTTGTAGTTTTCTGCGTTATGGCTCAGTTCACAGGCGGCCAGCAATGTGAAACCAACAGGGAGCTGCACAGTCAACCACAATACGGGGAGGGAGATGGACTGTGACCTCCCACGTATAGGTCTTTGCACTTGTTGCTTCAGCTATAGCTTATGCCGTTAATGGGGTTTAGCACTATGGCTTCCATTTTCCATGATCATTTTGGACATGGGCCTCACTGTTAGTGCGTCTCTGATGTTATGCGCAGCAGTATCATCGGGTAATAACGTCCATCTGTGTTAGGGACCAGTACGTCTAGCGAGTGTCAGGGTATAAACAGCAGTAGGTTCCACCCACGGTTCCAACCGATGTGGAGATTGGACTGTGGCCTCCCACGCCTAGGCTCATACGCATATGAAGTTGGATGACTTTTGCCTTTGGAGGAATACAATATCATGGTTTTGTATTGCACAACAAAAGTTCAGTGTGTGGGCCACATGTTAAAATCCGTGCTTTATCTTGCCGGGTGTTCGGCTTGGATCCCCCCACTGCAATCAGATCAATTCAAGTCCCTAATCTTAGGGTGTCTGCTCCCGAACTAGATCGCCTTTCTCCAATGTTTCATGGTATTTCGGGTATACCTCGGTGAGCAGGACCAGCACCTGCTGCGGGTTCGGTGCAGTGCTGTCCAGCCTCTTCATGCGCAGCACACAACGCCCAAAGGCAGCGATGGCACCACCGAGCAGTGTCCGGCTAGTTTCAGTCTCGAGTAGCCCCACTTATGTCCAAATACAGTTATCAGAAGCTCCCCAGGGCCATCCTTATTTGGGATGAAGGGTGGACCAAGGTTTCACACCAGGCAAACCGTGTATATTGTATGTCGAGATCGGAAGAAACTTCATACATTCATCCGTATGCGTATGGGCCTCATGCTGTGATTATTTATAAGGTCTTAAAGGCCAGCTTACCGAGTGGATAAAGAGAGATTACGCCTCTCTCCCGCTCAACAATATAGAGTCGGGTGGTGTCTCGTACCTTGTTCGTACTCGGTCAGGGTTGTAAGCCTCCACCTTGAGTATGGCATGAGGCACGGGCTGGCAGCCAGATCTTTCACATGTACCACACCTGGCACAGCAACAGATAGTAGTTGGCGGGATTCAAAGATTCATCCGATGGATGCGGTTTCTTACGTTTTAACCCCTATGGTCCGGATACTTCTCAACTGGTTCTCGTCGCCATCTGAGCAGTGACCAGCATGGGGTAAATGGAGGGTCTGTGGGCATGTCTCTGGGTCAACCACCACCTTCAATGTCGGCCTCTGGATCTTCCTGCCTAGCCGGAGCAATTTCACATGGGCCAGTGGTGCAGATTGAATCAATCATGCCCTAGTTCAAGAGGCAGCCATAGTCTTAATACGTTCCGTAGGACAACTCGATTGTGCCCGCCGCTGGAGCAGGGCTAATGTTCCCCTAGACCTGGGTCGGTGTGTAGCCTCAACCCCTCTGGGAATTGCCAAGCTCGGATCACATGGCTCCCATGCTCAGGAGCGGCAGCTGCATTATCAGGGCTGTTGCACACGAGGGTGGGACGTCACTTCTCTCTCAGATGCAATTTAGCAGCTTCCCAGGCTCCTCCCACTGCGCGGCCCAGGGGTGCGGCTTCTCCTGTGAGCTAAAGTAGTTTTCTCAGGGTGCCCATGGCCGGCATCCGCTCCCTCTCATGCACACACAGTCCACGTAGTACAGGTATCTCCGCCAAATATAGTCAGATTTACCCTAAAGTTTTGCCA
Organism: Ambystoma mexicanum; assembly: GCF_040938575.1. Taxonomy (NCBI): domain Eukaryota; kingdom Metazoa; phylum Chordata; class Amphibia; order Caudata; family Ambystomatidae; genus Ambystoma; species Ambystoma mexicanum. Next base: position 84,403,768 of record NC_090922.1, read on the forward strand.
AGGGGTCCTGAACACGACAGCAGTTGATATCAATCTGAATTGTTGTTCTGGGTGGCCCCAAATAGGATGTTTCTTGATAAAGGATGTCTGCCGGAGCAGAGCTCAACAGTTAGGCAGCCATCTTGTGTGTGCGCAACATGCCCCTACTTTGGTGCATCTGCTTGAGTCTGCATGTGTAATATCCTTATGACTCTGTATTGTATTGTGGTGCATACCCCATTCCTCCTCTCTCTGTCCTTAATTACTAATATTCTCACTGTTCTGGTTACTTATGGCACTCTCCTGTGCTTTCATTTGCAATCTCTGTCTTACTTTTGCTCTCCCAACACTGTGCCCCTTTTCATCCTCCTTCTCTCCTTCTGCAACCACTTTCCCATTTTACTTCTGCTGACACCTTCCTTGCCTTCTTGTTACAAATTCTATGAAAATAAACTGTGTGCATCCGTTCTTCCTTTTGGTAGTGCACTGAAACATTTTAGAAAAGCACCTTCCATTTTTCCCACTTACTTTTCATCAATGTGTCTAGACCTTTTAGAATGGTTTCTTTCCATTGCCTTTTTCTCATCTATGTAATTGCTCTATGCTTGCTTAAGATATATGCTCTTTTTAAATGTCCAATTTATTACTAATAAAGAAAATGGCCATATTGCTTAAAATGAAATTAACAAATCATGTGTGCTCTAGTGTGTGCCTAACAGAGAAAGTATCTGGCATTAATTCCAAAATAACTAACAAACCCTTTAAAATGGGAAGTGACTTGTGCAATTTTAAAAAGTGACCTAATGGGACCAATCTAATTCACATATGTGTAATGACTGGAGACAATTTTTTGCGTAAAACAATAGGCTCACAATATGGTTTAGTCATATATAGCTCTCTTGGAAAACCAACAATGTTTCAAAATATGTTCCTTTACTTAACAAAACAACCAAGGGCTTAGCCACCCCACAATATCATATATTTAAATCAAGTGTTCCCCCCGCACATTGCTTCAACATGACATATACAAATATCAAGAAAAATGTCCTCCTCAAAACCTACTCAATTTTGAATTTCTTCAGCTGGTGTTTGTTATATGGACCTAAAGCTGAGCTTCCCTACTCAAGAAAAACAAGCATTACATGTATGTGTCACAAATCCCCCCCCCCCCAAAAAGGAAAGTCAGTTCAATGAGTTATGAGTTCTGGTTCAAGGCTACATTTTCATAAGGGTGCCAGTCAGCCATGGCTCACTTACAACCTTGCACATAAAATATAAACATTTTCAAAATACACCATGCACTCATTATAATACTCCCTCTATTATTCATGTTGATCCAAAACTATCCTACTACTATACAAAACATATTATTTTGTTCTAAAAAAATAAAAATTACACATTTTAAAAATCTGTCTTTATTCTCAATGTACACTAATTCTATCCATAACCACATATATATCAGCTCTAGCCCTACTCATTCCTATTAATTTTGATCACATATTCATGAATTTGTATTTTTTGCTGTCTCAAATCACAGCCCTTAGAAACGAGATTCACCATCATTTTTTCTTCTTTGTTAACCATTATTTCTTCTTTATTCTTCACAAAGTATGTTTAATGCAACTATATATATATATCTACATCAATCACCTACTACCTTATTTAAAAATCTAATGTTTACTTTATACATATCATTTTCATCACAACCTGTATTTTCTCTGAGCCTTTGATACCACAAGCTTCTCCTTAATTCACAGACACTTATCAACTCTCTAAGCTTCCCATATTTTCGCTGGAGTCTTATAAAATAATGTCACTTTATTAAAAAAAATACATATTCTTCATTGGTCATGCAGAATTGTTCCACAGCTGCTCTAACACCAGAGCTACCTCATGTTTTCGCTCATCTCTTATTCTTCATGAGGAATGCAAGCGTTTCTGCTTTTTAATCATTCCCTCGCTTCATGCCACCTCTTATCTCAGCTTTGAAAAAGTCTTTGAAACATCTTAGTCTACTTCAAGGCAAAAGAATGGTGTATCTGTTTCGAACATAAATCTCACGCTGCACTGTATGCGTGGTTTTTGTCAACTGTGCACATATTGTGCTTCTAAATAGATATACTTCTATTTTCCATTCACTTCTAGGGCACGGCATGTTTTGAAACCAGCCGTCTTAACTTATTCAAAGGAAAGCGAAATCACTTGTTATTTTTATTCAACCTCACAACCCAGCCTGAAGAATGCTTTCATATCCTATTTGGCACAAAACACAGAACTGCACGCTTTCCTAGCCAGAGAAATGCTTGCAGAATGTTTCACTTCTGTCCTGTCTCTTCCTTCATTTACATGTTCTATTAGTCAGAATTATACCGTTCTTGGTTTTGTAATTTCTCCAGAGTTCTATATTTATGCAGATATTGGTCTTATTTATTTTTAACCCCTTACTTGATGACAATTCTTTATTTAAAAAGTGTATCAAAAATTGTGTTTTATTTATTTCTTTTGGCTATATTTTATATTCTATTAAGTTAAACAAACAAAAGCTTTGTACAGCATATAAATTAAACACAAAACTAACATATACTGGCACCAAACACAATCTACAATCTACACAGTTTAGCACATTTCAAAACTTTTTTCAACAAAATAGCAATCATAATTTAACAACACAGTACACATTGATAACACAAGTGATCACCTTCCCTTACTTATAATCATTTATAAGAGGTACACTTCCCTCACTTCTACGTATTTTACCCTATACACGGTTTAAGACGTCACCTTTCACAGTCCTGACCATGCCTTTTGCCTTTTATTACTACTCCAGTTGGAGTTCGAGACGTCATTGTCCAATTCCCTTGAACTAGGTTTTCTAGGCGCTATCTTTATCTATACAAAATTTCCCTTTACTCAAAATATCACAATCCCCTTTATTTACATAAACGTGTTATTCATTTTTCCTGTCTCTGTCTTTCTCATGATATTTAGTATTTAGTATTTATTTTATTTATAGAGCGCACCATAGTTCATGAATGCCAGGTGCGCTATGTTGTCGGTCATGAGGACATACTCTTGACAGAAATGAGATCATACTACAGGTTACCACTCACCTATCACCTCCTCTGGCATCTCCTCCTGCCCGCCAGCACCACACCATCAAGAAAAAGGGTGGGCCGTTGTCCCTGTAATCTTATGAAAGACTCAGTGCCTCATGTTGGCTGTGCCATAATGTAAAGGGGGGTCCTTCACCCCATCTCTCATCAGATATCAGGTACCCATGGTCTCTCATCTGTCAGACAGAGGCAAGAAGAATCACACACCTGGGAGCTGTAAAACATGTCTCTTTATTTCTTTAATGACAGGATACACTGAAAGGCATGTTTGCCTCCAACCCATTTTTGTAGCTTTCAAATATCACACAACACTTTCATGCAAATGAACACCATGTGAGTTGGTATGCTCTGATAGGTCAATTTAGTCAGAGAGAAAACATTTCTTCAGTATCATTAGATACATTTCTCACATGCACAACAAGTCCACATTAGCACATCTTGCATCCACAATGTTCTCTAACGCACGAAACTGAAATGCCTATTTTTGACTTGGCTGGACACAACTATGGCAGTGCTGAACTCCTGCCAAGAACATCTCCATGCAGCACCGATGTCTGGGCCTTTATCTGTTTGCTGAGGTTCTGCCAAGTTAGTTTAGTGCTTTACACCATCATAAAATATATATACTCATAATTTATGGTGCCAAAATAATATATGTGGTCTCTCAGAATTGTTTGTATGACATGCGTTGTACCCTCTTCCATAAGAATATAGATACATGTATCTAAGCTTCTATTATGGCCTCACTTTATCACAATCTTGTCTGATTTATTTGCCAATTTCAATTTTTAACCTAACAAACCTCATTATCTCACTGTGAGATACTGCCAAAAACTGTCTCAAAATGCATCAGCCTCCCTTGCTTGTCTGAAAACACTTGGCATGGGTTATAGGCCTCCACACCTGGTTTAGGACTGTAAACTGTTTTGTATTTAAATGTTATTTCTAAAATATATTTTTGTCGGACACTGCACCTTTCTTCAGGGAGCTATATTCTTTATTTAATCCAGCATCTCTCACTTTGTATCCTTTCTTCATAATATATCCTTATACAATTGTGGTATGTGTGTGATATTTAAAGCCCCCTTCATTTCCTGTGCCAGCCCAACCCCATTGTGCACAGTGCCATGTGCACTTTTTACTTTTAATAAAGGCAATCTAATCCTGATTTCTACAATGGTGGAATTATTTGATGTGCCTATCATGTTATCTATATTCAGTTGAAGGAGGATGGCTTGGCTCAGGAGACATCTAGAGGAACTTGATCAGAAATTGAAAAGAAGCAGGGTTGCACATTGACTGAACAGCAGGAGGGAGCAAATGGTCAAGCATTAGCAATCAATGTGCCCAGTGAAGCAACCACAACTGGGCAACAGGTATTAACTGACGAAATCCAGGAACTGTGTCCTATAAAGAGCTTCCCAATTTTTCAAACATATGCTTGTCTGTCAGCACTTAAGCATACAGAAGACAAATGAATTCAGGCTATATGCCTCTGTGGTAGAGGCAATCTGGATCAACTTGGGGGGAACTGATAACATGCTCAATCAAAAACTAGTCAATATTGCCTGATTTCTTCAACAGCTCTATGGAGCCTGCTACCCCAAAGGGGAAAAGGGAAGTACAACTGCAGTGTCTCATGGTTGAAGGATCCATTGAACAAACCAATAATAACATCTATTGTTGAGACCATCCACATGAGGGGAATATCGAAGAGAACAGACCCGATAAAGTACTCCCTTGTCAGCCCTTAATGGAGGGGTCATTTGAGGGCAGGCAGTGCTATGGATTGTTGCCAAGGAGAAGGGCCCCCTGCACTTCAGGCCAAGTGAATATGGTAGAGAGAACAAAGCTCAATCAGGAACCTGGTAAGGCCAAACTGTGCCACAGCACCATGAGCCTGCAATATGATTTTGGAGGAGTGCCAGTTATGCGGGGTCTGTTGCATTCGGTTCTGTTATCCATCATTAAGGAATGTGAACCCATGATTCCAGTTGTAATTATTGAAGATCAGCACAGAAGGGATATGGGCTCCCAATGCTATATTGGAATTAAAGGATGCAGGAAGGAATGCCTGGGCAGTTCTTTTGTGCCCATGAGCTGCACACTGGAGAATGAGCCAATTACTCTATGCGCAGTTCAGTGTGGGCTATCATCCCCTAAGGAATAAGATAATTCCTCTATTCACATCAATCGAGGAGATCAGCCTAATCTTAATGGAGCTGATGTGAATGAAAGGCTGTTACCATTTGCAACAAGGTTGGAAATAGGCACACAGGCAGTGTGCACTCCTAGAGAGAGTTGGTGACTCTTCTGCCTCATGTCAAGCTGCATCCATAGCATCCTGGCCAATGATGGAAACATATTGTACAGTATGGTTTTGTATTAGTATTAGACTCAAAAGTGGCCAAAACACTGTATTGCTAAATAAGTCAAACTTAATTGAACTTTTACATTAACTACCTCAGTCACGGCTACTTGACACAAGAAGAGAGGGTGTACTTCCTGGACGATGAACAAACTGACTATGTACAGTTGGACTTCAAGTCGAACATAGCAGTTCAGATGATTCTAACTGAAATAGATTCACTGAGGGCAATGGGATATGATCTCATGAGTCAATGCATTGGAGATCTAGTGCTGGCTGATGAAATGGAGTTGCCTAGGTCGGGCCCATTTCACTTGGGGCCCCACCCGCCAGTGAAAATCCCCTGCTTGTCAAATGATAAAGGGGGGAGGAGGAACAAGACCATCAAGATTGCCTCTGGTTACTGAGTCGCTCGTGGGCTCCTTTAGGTAGTTGGAAGAATGTGGAACAGGGCTCAAGTCCTCACTGAAAAATCTGCTAATTTAGAAATCTTATGTTGGAATTCACGAGGTTTCAAAGATTTTCTGGAAATGCTGATAGGCAAAAAAAAATGTAAGTCACAAAATATATATTTTTTCCAGGAATTATGGCGATGTGTACATTTAATTGTTGATGGTTAAATGGTATTTCGACAAATGGCAAACAAGCTCATGGGAGGAAGACCCTTTGGGGGCCTAACAATAATGGTGCAAAACTCTATTCTAGTGGAATCAGAGGTTATCTTGGAAACCACGGATGGGCTATTGGCAATTAGTGTGATATTAAAGGGATCTTTTCCCCTGACGTCTTTGTTTCTAGTCAACATTTACAATGACCCATGTCATACAGGCATAGGTAGCCTACTGGACGAATTCGGAGATGTATGTGACATTTTCTTGTGTTGAAAAAGTGGTATTCACATCATGGTGGCAGGTGACTTAAATGTGGATTACCTTTCGGCCTTACATAATACCCACAAACCCATGGGTGAAATGCATGTCCCTAATTCTCGAGTTATGGTTGATTGGAAATCATGGTTTGAACTATTCAAAACATGGAACGTGAGGATTGTAAATGGGTCCACCCTACGAGATGCTCCTCCCAGACCTACCTGGAGATCTGGACAGGAATCTGGATTTTAGGATCACATTGCACTAACGCCAATCCTGTTTGACCTCTGTGAGGAGATGTGGGTTGATGATACTGACTTAAGTGATCATTCCCAAGTTAAAATTAGAATGAAATGTGAAGACTCCCTCATATCGAAGTCTTGGCAAATCAATATGACAGTGAATCAGACAGGTAATAGAATTTCTAGTTATGGTGGTACAGTTTATAAAAAATTCCACTCTGGAGCTAAAAGTAACCTGTATCACTCCCTCCCTATTCCAAGCCTTCCTCAATGATTTTTAAAAATTGCCCCATTCTAATAAGAAAGTTGATGCTCAGTAACTCACACCTTTGATCTAATAATCCAAAAGAAAAAGAAAAAGCTAAGAAGTGAGATAAGGCTTTAAGGAAATATGGATACAGAGGAGAGATGTATTTAGTTAAATGTAAACATCTAAAACTCAATTTTAAAACTGTGTTAAGAGCTATAAATACACTCTAACACATAATCAAGGCTATAAAATGATTGAGATTATAACCAAGAACAACTTCAGAAACTTCTGGGATTTAATCAACGACTTGAGCAAACCTTAAGGCAGCCAACAAAGTAATCCTATTGCTGAGGGTCAGTGGGTGAACCAATTCTAGACTGTATAGATGAAGTAAAAATTTGAAATTCCTTTTGTTTTGGAAGACAATTCTTGGGAATTGACCATGCCATTGGAGCTGATCGACTTGCTGATCAGGAAATCCTCCAACTCTAGGGCTGCCGGCCCTAACGGCTTTTCAAATGCTGTTTTAAAAGCAGACTCAATAATGAGGTCCAAGATTTTTTTGTTTTGTTCAGCTCAAAGTTGATGAAAAGGGAAATGCTGACCCCATGGTACAGTGCTGTTATTAAGCTAATTTACAAGAAGGGAGACAGGACCAGCCCTAGTAACTATCATCCTAGCCCCTTCTTGACAGCGAGATTAAGATATTTGCTGCACTGGTCTTGCGTGATTTGGTGGTTTGGGCCACCCAGTCTGGCCACCTACAGATGTACCAGACCGACTTCTGAAAGGGGCTGGGCACAGAGCTAAATGGTCTTGTTTTGGGCTGGTTCAAGGAAGAAGCATCAAGGCCAGGTAAATTGCCACTCTATATGGCTGCAATTGATTACACACAGGCCTTTGATTGCTTCAATTGTAATCTATTATGGTATAAATTAAGGGAATGGCAGACAGATACCAGTGCCCCGCCTATCGAGGTTAACCTCCATGAGTATACGTTTCTACAGGTACAGTTCAATGGGCATGGTGCGCTGATGGCGAGCTTTCGTGCAAGACGAGGTTTACGCCAGGGCTGCGCATTAGCTCCTTTTGATTTTCAACCGTTTGGGAGATTTCCTCCTCAAATCTTCATTTGGGCCACCGAGGATCTCCTCTGTAATCATCCCGTATTTAACATATGTGGACGATGTCATCCTCATGGCCAGGACCCAGGTGGTTCTTCAAAGACAAATGACCGCCATCAGATAATACTCCATGTTGCACAAACTATGCATCAATGGAAATAACACAAACATAATTAGGTTTATAAGTAACAAAAAAGTAAAATGGGGTACAGCTGGAGTGTGGGAGACCAGCTGTTAATCCCTACTCAAACTCTAACCTATTTAGGCTTTAAGATGGATGCAACCGACAACATGGGTGGTCTCATGACACATGTGATGGCTAAGGCAACCCAAGCAGCTACGCAGATGAAGAACATCAGATTTCGATTCTGTAGGTTTTCTATCAGCCCGTTGTTATCCTTTTATACAATGAAGGAGGTACCTGGTCTGCTATATGATACAGAGATTAACCATGGATTGTGATCACTCGCATATGATAAGGTTGATTCTTGGGTGTAGAAGAGCGCACTGGGCTTACCTGATTGTGTACGCATGACTTCGCTGAGATTTGAGTTGGGCTGTTTATTAGATTGGAAAATTCTCTCTTAATATAGAAGGTCGCTGGTCCCATTGAAGGGCTCTCTATATGAGGATCTGGCAGGCATTCTGTATTACATGTCAGTGAGCGCCTTGAGAAATTTTAGGAAAAGAGCAGATCAAATTTTGAACAGCATAGAGTTGTCGACTATCGACCTTATAAAGCAACCGAATGAGACAAAAAAGATTCTGCTCAGATGTGATTGGATAACTACAATCACAAAGATGAGAAAGTACACTCTAATAGCCTATCGCTGCTCGATAAGCCCCGGAGAACTATCCCTAAATACCTGGAAAAATGTCCTAATGGTAATTGGGCTGGTAAATTCCTAAAATACAGGTTGAACCTGCTGCCTTTTGGTGGGATCTGCCATGTTTCATCATTTAGCACGGAAATGGGTAATGGATGTGTACTATGTAAAAGTCAGGATGTGATACAGAATAGAGAGCATATTATTTTGAACTGCCCTTCTCTGGGAACAATTAGAACTTTATGGCTGGGGCAATTCATACACAACTTTGCATTGTTGGAAGAAAAGTGTAAGAATTTCGAGTGGTGAGGAAACCATTTCCACCATCGCCATTATCAAAATCATCCACGAAGCAGGCCTGATTAAGCTAAGATGGTAATGTGTATTTACTGTTCCCTCCCTTTTCCTTTTTAAGTACATTTTGTATTGTCTATGATGCTGAATATTCAATGTAAGACATTGGTAATATGTTATTTCCTTTTCTTCTTTTCTTTTATATTGTCTTTATTCTTTCTCTTTTTAACAACTGAATTTTACGTGAAGTATGTTTGTATATTTGTACATGGTTTGCTTCCTTTTTAGCTTGTGTAAGGTTGAGTATGAACAACCAAAATCACAAAAATAAAAAAAATGTAAATCAAATGAAATAGCACAATCTTCTTGGTGCTTGGTTTATGTCTTTTAAAAGAAATTAAGGTAATAGGGTTCCCCTGCGCTCTACTGAGTGTCACTTACAGACTCAACATCTCAAATGGCCTTGTCTTCCTGGTCGGGGTCTTTCAGCTTTCATTGACTTTACCCTTGGAGTGAAGGTCCTTTTGTTTGGCCTTAGAAGACTGGTGACTGTTGCAACTGGGCTTGGCTCTGAAGGAGGGTTTGGGATGATGTTCTAACAAAGCCCATAACTTTTGCCAGATGGAAGACTGCCACTTTTTAAAAGAATTAACAGGAATTTACAAAAAAATATGCCATACCCTAACAAGTAACTGCACTACAGATTTCCTTGTGGCACTGTCATTGATAAAAAAAAAATACTCAGTTATTCAAGTAGTGAGGAAAGCAAATATGGTCACCACATAAAAATTGAAATCAAGCAGCTACCAAAACATCTGGAGCGGGACAAGATCTATTCTTTAAGAGAGGGGGGAGAGGGAAATGGACTGATAGGCAGATAAATGAATAAGGACATTCTGTAGCAAAAGTATTCTAGGGGACAAATAGAACAGATCAGTAACTGTACATAGCCATTTTACGATGTAACGTTTTACTCCGAACTGCGATACACTCAACCGAAAACTACATTCAATTCAGTTTAATTCCTGCTGCAAAGTGTCTATTTGCTTGCAATATGCCATCCACAGGTGTGACCATAGTCCCAAAATGCATCTACGATGTATACTTTGTCAGATCTTAAAGAACCAGTTCTGGGATGATGCTGACCAGTTTACTTTAGTTGCTTCCTCAGTACAGAAGCTTCTAGTCGCCACAGAGGCAAAGGGGCCAACATAGCAACACATTTGTCTCCTCTAATATTTGTACCCACACCTAGAACAGGCTAGTATTAGAACTATTCAAAAATGTCTCTAACAATATATATGTGCCAGGAGCCTGGCAGGGGCAGAAGAATTATTTGGATAAGACTCTTTCAATTGGATGAGTATAGACGACAAGGTTTCACCACCCCGCTTTTGAAAGCAGGTTTAAATCCTTCCATTTGGATGAAACTGACATGAATTCAATGGCGAAGAAGGTTTAAAAAAAGATACTGTTTATTGTTGCTCACCGAAAGTGGGGCTTGGCAATGTCCCACATGTCTGATGAGAGCGTCAGCGGGCTAGTTAATTCACATGCAATTAATGGCCTTATGGATTTACAGAAAACATATTTATATTTACAAACAAACAGCATGTGCTTAAGTATGCCTGCTGAGTCTTGGCATGGCCAAAATAGAAACGTGTGTCTTCTCAGACCTCCTTGATGCTTCACCACATGCTTATTCTTCCACCCCACCAACCAACATCCACCCCACCAACCAACACATCCTGTAGAGTTAGTGTGCATGAATCCCTTTCTTCCTTGATCCTCTCACAACCTCCTCCTTAGGTCTTTCCACCTCCTCCATACTTCATATCTCCTCCTCTTCAACTCATCTCTCGAGTACCTTCTAAGCTCACCTCTGCTTCTACTTCTCATCACTTCTCTCCACCACCATAACTCTAGCAACACCTCCTCCACAGTTCTTTAAACCTCTTTCTTACTTCTCCTCTACCCTCAACTCTGCTTCCTCAGCCCTCCTCTCTACTCCTTATTATCAGTTCTTCTATGCTCCTCCTGAACTCTTGTCTCCTCCTCCATCATGCTTCTCACAACCTCCTCTTCAGAACTTCCCACCTCCTCCTTAACCTTAACTCATCTCGCTATCTCTCTCTCAGATCTTTCTAACGCCTTCATAATGCCTCTCCAGCCCCCAGTTGTCCGCTTTCATAGGCCTGGCTCCACAGCAAACGACTCACCAGAGGCACTTTCTGCTATAGTTGGGCCTTAATCAGTTTGGCCACCACGCATGGCACATTTGGTATCGGAATATTAACAAAGTCACCCATGTGTTTTAAAATACACATTTGTATAAAGAACAGCTCGGAGAGAACCACACTTCCTTGCAGTCCCAGTGTGCACCCAAGGATGCACATTACCACACAGGCAAGGGAACATAAACCAGGAAGTGCCTACAGCCAATGATCAAGGTTGTGAGAGATAAACTGCTGTTACATTTGCTCTGCTCTGGATTTATGTCTTTTTTGACCATGGAACGGTTTTGACCTGATTCCATATCATCCTCTTGGGTAAATGCTCTGCTCTGACCTTTTATGAACTCACACAGTTATGGACTTGTCTAGTTGATATCTGTTTAGTATTACTGTTGTGCTAGATCAAGGCTTCCATTTTGTGACCTGCACCTGCATAATGCCTTCAACTAGTCTCCCTTGTTGTCCTCTTCTGGAAGAGTCCACTGCAATCCTAGATTCTATGGGTTACTCGCTGAGCTGGACCATGTATTTGTGTGTCATTCCTCTCTCTTCTCACCGTCAGTTCAATTGTCATCATCCTCCTTCAGCCTCATTCAGATTCTACCTGTTTTTCACTGGAACTCTGTCTTGTGTGTAGTCTTGTGACATTATTATTTTGCCATGTATCAGTGGTGCCATCCCTTTCCAGGACCTGTGCCTTTGCAGCCATCTTCTGCCAACAATTGCTTAGATTTCTGGCTTCCGAACTCCCGCTTCAGGTACGGCCATTTTTATTGCAATTACCTATCATGTCATTCTGTGCATAGCCATCCGTTTTGTGTTTCTCCTGCATCTGTTGGGTTGGCTAGCCAGTGAGACTCCTCCCACTTTTCTTCTAACTTCTTGTCTGGACAGTGCATCTTTCTGCCAACTTTGATATTATTAGGGGATCTATGGGGCCAGCTTCAACAACATAAGCTCTGTTGTGACATCTGCACCCACTTAGCCTCTCCAGGCTCTTGTATCTAATTACCTCTGAACTTCCATCTTTCCCAAAGACTCATGTTTCTTCTCTGGCCCCTCTGGCTTATATAGGGCTGTGATACATCCCCCCTCTTGGCCGTGGGTTCCATAATTGAAGTCAGCTACATCTCATAATGATTCCCCTGTGTGTGATTGGTGGTTTTTCAGGCAAAACATTAATATGTTTGAATGAAAGCGCAGGCTTACAGACCCACACCGATATTCAGGCAGATCCTATAAAAGGCATGTCTGTCATCCTGGTTGTTGGTCACAGCTCTCCCATGCATGCTCATTGATAGTTTGGGTTCAGTGTCACTACTATGGTCTTCTGCTGAGCTTGCCTTGCATGGCTCGGTTCTTCCCTGCAGTTTTGAGATCTGTTGAAATAATGGAAAGCAGAACCCCTGTGCACCTGGCAGGAATGGGGAATAATTGGCCACATTATTTAGTACTTTAAAGTTCTTAAAGATTGTCTGCTTGCATAATATTCCAGTACTATTATTAGTTACACCCATTTCAATTCCCATTAAAGGGAAGGGCCATCCTCGTGGTCCCAAGTGTTAAGCCCCTGCCTTCAGAACCTGGCATGGTGGGGCAATCAGGGGATCCTCCCAATGCAGCTAGCACCCCCACGTCACAGCTGGTGGGTGCACCAGGCCCTCTTACTGTCCCACCATCCACCTGACTGGTCAGCCGGGTCTTTGTCACATATTTCTCCACTTCCTTTGAGTCCCCTGCAGGAATCTAAGGGGAACTGGCTCAGATAATTAGTATTGGTCTATAATCAGTCCTCCCTATGAACTACTATGAGTGTATTGGTGCTGGAGGAAGATAAACCATCTTATCACCTTTTGGATTGGGATCCTTGATTTTTGCTAGCCAGGTGAGGGCGGAATGGTTATTTGCTAAAGTAGACTTTCTTACAGTCAGGTAATACTGGAGAGCATCAATGGCTCACTTGATGGCCAAACATTCTAACTCTATTGGAGCATAATTTATTTCCCCATGGAAGAGCTTTCTGCTAATAATGTAATATAATGTAAGTGATCTGGTGAAGCACCTGACTACTACTATTGTTGACCTTGCTGTTCTTGGCTCTGTAAGAGAAAAAGGGGCATGAGGATCATTAGTGGGACAGTGGGAAAGACAGATGTGAAACATGTGATTTTGATGGATGCAGGTGAGAAGTATGTGGTTCCTGAGTGCCAATATGCTTTCTATGGGTTTGGCAGAAGAAACCTAGGAGTATCTTATCCATAGAGAAGTGGCCAGGATCTGAAAGACTACAGTGTTTTGGGTCTGATTAGCCGCTCATGCGGGAGTTTGACACAGGGTTAAAGAAGAGAGCTTAGTCTGGGCTCAGTTAGTGCTGATGTGCTCATGGGTAGACCTGTGGTGGCTTTTTGTTGGGGTTTGTCCGTGCAGTATAAGGTGTTAGGAGATCTTAGCAGAGACTTAGTCGGGGAAGGCAGAAGTAGGCCTTACAAGGGAAAACAATCTGTAACCCTGCACTCCTATCCCTGGCCATTTGCAGTCAGGTCCCATTTCTGTGGTTCCCAATGCCACCCTCTCCCTTTCACTGTCTCTATCTCGGACTCTGTCTCAAATAGACATTGCACCTCATAAGGAAAAAAAAAGCATATGGAAGTTGGCAGATGAGGGAAAAGGGTGGTGTGCAAACTCAGTGTTGAGAGGCAGATGAATACATCATCCACAGCTATTGTTCCACCCCTGACCCAATATCGCACAGGTAAAAAAAGTTACTCACCAAGGCAGCCATACCGGCCATATCCCAGACAGGTAACGCAGGATAGGAATACGATGTGAACTAAAGACAGTGAGGATAAATAAACTCACAATTAAACTGTACATGTACATGTAGTTGACAAGAAGCAAATGTGCATACACCACGAAGAAGGGATACACTAGATCAAAAATTGATTTATACACAAAGATTATTAACATTGCATCCATAAGACATGAAGAATACTAACATAACCAATATATATGCTGAATGCAACATGAACAACATGCCTATATAGCTCACTAACATAGAAACATGACAGTAATAGGCAGCCATGTTTTCCAAAATGGCAGTCACAGTATACTTCATAGTAAATGAAAGGCCTACAAGGCTTCATGAGAACTCAAAATGCTGAAATTACAGAAAAACAGATTCATGCAGAGCTCAAACAGTAGCTTTGCAGACCAAGCCAAGATTACTGAGAAATTAGGGAGGGACCGAAAGCTGCAGAAAAGACACAATATAATAATTCCCGGAACACAAGAGGCATACTTCCCATATAATTAAATGTTAGGAGAAGACAACCGACCATTGTGAACGAGGTGTAGGATAATTATAAGCCCAAAAGACTCTATAGGGAAGGGATTAAAAAAGTCCCCAGCAGTAGAGAAGACAATACCACTTGCACTAATATTAGCTGAAATCCCAATAAATGCAGGGTGAAATAATTCAAAACATGGTCGCATCACACGCATCCCATAATTGGAGAACACTGTCTATTCATTAGCAACAAATACAGATAGGACACCTGCGTTACTCCTCATGCATATTCCAAGACACAAAGCGCCATACAAGGCCAACAACAGAGGAATCACCCTAGCTCATGGCCTATGAATAAGTGATGGCATCTTTTTTTAATTGAAAGGAAAGCAGTCTGCGGACCTCTCACCCCCTACTCCAGTCAATTGTCCAATGTTGGTCAATAGAACGCCAGCCATTCAAAACCTCTGATTCTGGGCCACCTAGTACGTGTTGCAGCAACCAATGAGGTTGTAGAGAGATGATGTGTATTCACTATTTTCAATTTAGAGGTGGTCCCAGAAGGAGCCATCAGATTGTGATTATCCAATTAGAAGTTTAACTCGTACAGAATATATATCTAGTCAATCCCTTTACCCAATGCCTTCACCCCATAGGTTTTGGTAACTAAGATTGTAATGTGACGTCATTCATGATGATTATTTGCCTTAAAAGATGTTGTTTTGTATGGAAGCTCCGAGAGTAACAACCTTTTACTTTTACACTGTCCCTGCTTAATTTTGGATGTTAATAAAGCTGGATTTTTAGTTCTGTTTTCCTGGCTCTTGATCCTCTTTATAAATTTGGGGTTTGGCAGGCCATCATTATAGATGGTAGCAGAGGTGTTGGTTAGCAAGGTGTAGTCGGATTGTTGAGGGTTCCATTCCAAGGCACGAGGACTACGCCATTGACCTGTTGATATCGGAGTATGACGAATGACAGAGAGCGGTTGACAGGAGCCCCCTCAGAGAAAATTCCTGTCTGGTCCCTGCAGGGCGCCCCGTAGGGTGGATGGCAGCTGGCAATCAGGTCAGACTCGACACCAAAGACACTCAGCTGATCCACAGATGTAAGCACTGTAACCACAGCTGGACTTCACTCCTCTGTATGTAACTAAGCTTTGCAATCCTCTTGTTGCTTCTGCGCCTGGCTACCCCTGGGTTAGGTGCGCAATATAAATAAAATACAAATACAAAAAAGTATGGCACCTTTTCTCTCTACCCCCTGTCACCTCACTTGTGGTGTCCTACAGGGCTCGTCTCTGTCTCCAATCTTGTTTAACATCTACATATGGGCCCTGGTGTGTCTCATCTTCTCCATTGGTCTGAATTGCTACTCTTATGCTGACGACACCCAAATCCTGATCCGCCTTGATCAGGATCGGGATGACGTGTCATTGTGCCTCCAGAGTTGCCTGACTGCCATTGGTGAGTGGATGAACTACAACTGGCTCAAACTGAATGGAGACAAGATGGAGGTCCTGGTGGTAGAGTGTCCCCCTGATCCTTCATGATGGGTGTCCTCCTTCTGGCCTTCCACCTTTGGCCCACTTCCCACTCCGGTGGGTAAAGTGAAAAATCTGGGGGTTAGTCTCTCAGCTTCTCTGTCTATGGTGAACCAAGTTGCAGCTGTCTGTCAGGCAGGTCATTACTCAAGGTCCTGAAGAAAGTGCTTCCTTACATACCCGAGCCCCTCCGCCCTCCGGTGGTTGCAGCTCTGGTTCTTGTTTAGACTACTGCAATTCACTGTATTTAGCCCAACCCAGGGTCTAACGCAGCGACTGCAGCGTATTCAATATCTTGCTGCTCGGATCGCCACTGGCAATCCTTATGGTGCCCATATATTTCTGTTGCTTCGCTCCTTGCACTAGCTGCATGTGGACCAATGTATCAGATTCAAAGCTCTGTGCATAGTCACCAAGCTCTTCATTCCCACGGCGCTGATTTTCTTCAAACCAAATTCATTTGCAACCACCCTGAGCGCCTGTTACGATCCTCATCTGCAGATCTTCTTATTGTTCCTAGGTTTCATCGCACAAGGATAGGTGGCCGTGCTTTCTTCATAGTGGCTGCCAATTTATGGAATTGACTGCCACTATCAATTAGGAAATTACTGAATCATCTAGCTTTCAGGAAAGCACTCAAAATAGCGCTTTTCTAGATATCGGCTACTATCCTGTTGACACCTTAGGTTTTGTGAAAAGTGCATTTTTGTGTATATTGATGTATATTTTGGAGGATGTGAAGTTGTGGTGTGGACCGAGGAGTGTGATCCGGTGGAGAAGCAGTGGAGTGGGACTGCACAAGGTGAGGGGTAATTGTGGTGTCACTCAGAAGATTTGGAAGGAACAGCGAAGAGGGGCTGCTTGGAGCAAGTGGCGTTTGTGGTATTGCTTTTTATTATTGGGTGATGCGGGAGACTTGGTCTCGCAGAGAGACGCATAAGAGAAGTATTAGTGGGGAAAGGTATGAAAAGAG